>NC_134687.1:290581363-290921363 GCF_050947455.1 Rhinoderma darwinii | reverse complement strand
CCAATGCACAAGTTTATCAATCAATTTTGTTTTTATTTTAGAGTTTTCTTTTTGGTATTGGTATTTGGTATTCATGGTTTCGTCAAGCATTTAAAGGGAATGTATCATCAGAAGAGAACCTATGTTTTAAATCCTGTTTTTTATGTTACGTTATTTAAGATTTTTTTTATTATGTGTTTTTTTTTATTTTCCATGGCACTATTTATTTAAAAAGAATCCTAAAATCTTGCAGTGTTCACACGGTCCACTGAGCCTCACAATAGACTGACACATCAGGTTCTGTAGAGATCGCTTCTCAGCAGTCATCTCATTATAATAGACAGGATTACAATGAAAGGTAACACCTCTATATAGATAACACAGGATCCACCATTGATAATAGGTGATTGAAACAACCCCCCTCCCCACCCCTCTTCGTGCACAGTGACACAGAGCCTGACTAGAAAACTCTCCCATAGTAGTCAATAGGTCAGCTCCAGACTATTGCTTCCTATGGTCCATGTGGCTGCTGTAATGCATTTCTGTAAATGCTGTTAACACCAGCTCAGGCAAGATGGCTGCCCCCATAACTATGTACAGATGATAGACTAAAAAAAATCTACAATCAGAAAAAAAATTGAAAAAAAAAAATGAGTGTGGATTAGTATCTGCTTTTAATTTGTAAGAAAAAAATATATAGGTGATACATTTTATATTCATGTAGTATGGCTATATTCTTATGTGGGCAGGGCTACAACCATGTTTCTGTAATCCACTTTCAAAAAGCTAAAATGTACATATACAGCAATGTACTTCATTGTCCCTCCAGTAAACATGATGGGGAAAATATGTCAATATGCAGAAAACAAAGTTCTCGTGACCTTTTTTTTCTCTTCTAGAATGGGCACATTCATGCCGGTTACAAGGACCTTATGGAGAACTTCCAGCTTCTTGTGAGTAGTCTGACTAAGGATAAGAATGAGAAGGATGTGAAGCTTGTTCTTAACTTGTTCCAGTCCTTCTTGGATGAATTTACACGTGGTTACTCTAAGAGGGAGGATCATGAACACCATAAGGTTAGTTCCATGTTTGTTTTTTGTTTTTTTAAAATTTAAGGATTTGAAGCATACCTGACTTTTTAGAATAGGCAATCGCATGTGTGTACATACGGAGTAACAATATTTCTGGCCATTATATCACTGGTATATGGAATTTTTCAGCAGTTTTTTCCTGAGCTAGTGGGATAGGCTAACTGCAATCATGTCTGCCATACACCGCACACAGAGAAAAGAACATCCTGCTCCCCAGTCTTTGTAGCACACACACAAAAAACAGCTGCAACATGGAGGGCATTATACAGCAATAATGAGCAGTGTAGCTGAGAATCCAGCACTGGGGTGATAAATAACTCTTACCATCAGCCTGTTTCTCCTTCCTGCTCCCCTCCCCATAAGACTTCTACCGGCAGGCAGGCGGTGCTGACACTGAGACACACCTAAACTCCCCCCCTCGCCAATCCTCCAGTCTGTCTCCTTTGCTCTGTAACTAGAGACCGAGTCTGGACAACAGGGGTGGACAGCAGATTACAGGAAGGGAGACACCTAGTGGCAGTAATTTACACAGAATTTGCTGGGATAAAACATCAAAGTTTTAACCGTAAGTAAATTACAAAGTTGATTATTAGATAAGCCTGATTTGTTTGAAAGTTAGTTTCCATTTGAATGTGCTGACTGATGCTTTATGGCTTTTATTTGCAATTAAATAGCCACTTACCGCAACATGACATATATTTGTCATGGAATGCCTTGTCTTAAGGCACCATGCCTTTACATGTACATCGTGCTGATCGCACGGGCACAGAAGCTGGGCCCATGCGATCAGCAGTGGAAGTATGGCGGTGATTAACTGCCCGGCTCCCGCTGTAACAGCCACAGAATATGCCATATATGTCAGATAAATGCGGAACCTCTACTTGTCGCAGCATCCAGCTGGCAAATCAGTTTAGAGGTGGCCAGTAAGGGTATGTTCACACGGATGAATTTTGTGGCGGATTCCGCCGCAAATTTCCGCCTCCCATTTATTTCAATGGGAGACAGACGCTTCTTTTTCCCGCTTGCTGATTATTTAAGTTAGCGGGAAAAAGAAGCCTCCTGCTCGATCTTTGGGCAGCTTCCGCCCGATCTTCCCATTCATAATGGGAAGGAGGAATCTTCCTGCCATCGGCAGGAATTGTTACGAGGCGTATTTTGCGGTGGGACACGCCATGCAAAATCCGCCATTGTGAACTAGCCATAATGATGGTCCCATAACCCGTCCTCCTTCTAATGGAGTTACAGAGGTATTCCTTAATTCCTGTCCACCTCTCCACTGGTTCTCTGCCTGGATGGAACGGCCTCACACGGCCGGATTAGGAGCCCCCATTCGGGAGATAGGTGCAGGTCCTGTTAATATGCTATAAATGTCAAAGGATGGAATACCCCTTTAAATAGGCCAGTCCTTAAGGGGTTAATAAGCTATGCACCGTGTCCCAAAATGAGTTCGACATACATTGACGTGGTTAAGACCTGGCCTACATTGAACAGAAATGCAAGGAAAAGCTCCTGACTTATGTGTAATGTCGCCCGTGACTGACACCTAACAATGACATCCGTCACCCATAGGCTATATTGGCATCCGTTTAATGTATTCTTAATGAAAAGCTCATGACTTAAACATTTAATGGATGCCTGGGACATACATCAGCATCTCCGCCAATGAGCTGTTTGAAGGATCTGCAAAGCTTGCAAGCCTGTTCATTGTTTACATGGTTTTCCTGCTCTGTTTGCACTTGTACGCACCATTACTTTTGTAGCGGCTGTGCAAGGTATTGCACCACTGTCCCATTCAAACAGCTGATCGGCCGAGGTGCCGACAGTGGGACCCTCACTAATCTAATATTGATGGTCAATCCTAAGGATAGGCCATGGATTTTAATAACCGGATGACACCTTTTATTTATTTTATTATAAAGTTGTGTTTTTGTATTTTAAATTAATATTTATTTTGTTTTAGCAGAGAAAATCTCAAAAGAAGAAGAGAAAACAAGACCAAAATGTAAGCATTCTATTGTGGTTGATTGTATATCCACTAACTTGCATGCAGTTAAATCAAATTGTTTTGTTTCAGTTTTATACATTTTGCATCTGAAACTAAACCAAAACTAATAAGGTTTATAAATGTGCAGCTTATTTAAAAAAAAGAAAAAAAGAAAGTTGCTGATGTTACCAAATATGTCTGTAAATTTCTCTAGCCTGGCATTGCTGATAACAGGGAACAATAGATTGCATTCAAACAGCCCAACTAATGGAGAAAATATAGTATTTAAGTGTCCCTTTAACCCTCCCCTGCTGATTAATCCCAAGCTGTGCCCGTTCAACAGGAAAAGAACAATACGGTTTAGAACGGCCGTAGCTCGGGGCAGTAGTGTGACTGCAGAGGGAGCCTACTAAAGGCTCTAGCTTAGGCTAGAACACGGCTGGATTCGCGGCATTGGCCCCAATGTAGCTATAGCAATTTTAAGTGGGCGTTGAATTTCAGCTCACTTTTGTCTGTGTGAAGATCAGAGGGGGCTAGTGGGGGGACATGCTGACAGCAGTGCAGGGGAGAGGAGGGGGATCTGTGATCTTTCTTATGTCCCTATATGGCATCAGATGACCCTAATAAGTTTTATTTTTGAAAAAAACAACATGTTATTGGTATAGTCATGTTCGTAACGACCTGCACTATAAAATTTAAAGGGGTTTTCTGGACAGTAGAAATTGATGGCCTATCCTCGGGATAGGCCATCAATAGTTGATAGGTCGGGGTCCGACTCCTGGGACTCCCCCTGATCAGCTGTTTTGAAGGGGGTGCTTGTATTGCAGCCTTTTCTCCTATTCACTTCAATGGGAGAGTAATTCTGGGAGCTACTGATGGCCTATCCTGAGGATAGGCCATCAATTTTTACTGTCTGGAAAACTGCTTTCAATGGTTCTCCCGCACGGTTGACACTGTAATAAAAAAAATTAACTAAAAAACAATGCCAGAATAGCTGTTGTCTTCCAAAAACCAGAGTAAAAAGTGCAGTGCCGTGTACAAAGAAGTACAATAGACATATAAATGAGCAAATGGCAAGGTCCACTACGTTTCCTTTTTTTTTTTTTTTGTTGAGGCAGCCATTTTTGCTACACTGAAGCCCATTGGTTGTCACATTTAAATTCGCTTTACAGTAAAAACGAGCGTAGTACCGTGTTAGCCAGAAACAATTATGCAATGTTAAATACTTTTGTGTCAGAAAAGACAAAAGTATTATAGGTATGATACCTTTATTGGCTAACCAAGAACATTATGTATGCACGATTTCAGAGCACACAGGCCCCTTCTTCAGGCGAGTTTACAAATTAACTCTTTCAGCTTTATCTATAAATAAGTTAATTCAAAAAGGACATCCAATATGGCTGCTGCAACTAAATGAAATTAATGTCAATAGCTCTCGAAGTAAAAGAAACCTAGTTACCAAACTTTGACTGTTTCTTTAACATCTTACTAGCTTTTTACTAATATAATTTTATATTTAGGTTTTGAGTGGGAAGTCTCTTTAACCCCTTGGTGATATAACTGTACGTGACAGCCGCCTAGGGGGAAGTATGGAGCGAGTTCATGGGCTGTGCCCGCTCCATACTCAGTATGTCAACAGCAAAAGTAATGTAAAAAAGAAGATTGACATGATTGATATCGCCGCATCTGTAAAAAGTCCAACCTATTCGAATACAACATTATTTAAAGAGGCTCTGTCACCAGATTTTGCAACCCCTATCTGCTATTGCAGCAGATAGGCGCTGCAATGTAGATTACAGTAACGTTTTTATTTTTAAAAAACGAGCATTTTTGGCCAAGTTATGACCATTTTTGTAATTATGCAAATGAGGCTTGCAAAAGTCCAAGTGGGTGTGTTTAAAAGTAAAAGTCAAAGTGGGCGTGTATTAGGTGCGTACATCGGGGCGTTTTTAATACTTTTACTAGCTGGGCGCTGTGAAGAGAAGTAACATCCTCTTCTCTTCAGAACGCCCAGCTTCTGACAGTGCTGATCTGTGACGTCACTCACAGGTCCTGCATCGTGACGGCCACATCGGCAGCAGAGGCTACAGTTGATTCTGCAGCAGCATCAGCGTTTGCAGGTAAGATCGACTTACCTGCTAACGCCGAGGCTGCTGCAGAATCAACTGTAGCCTCTGGTGCCGATGTGGCCGTCACGATGCAGGACCTGTGAGTGACGTCACAGATCAGCACTGTCAGAAGCTGGGCGTTCTGAAGAAAAGAGGATGTTACTTCTCTTCACAGCGCCCAGCTAGTAAAAGTATTAAAAACGCCCCGATGTACGCACCTAATACACGCCCACTTGGACTTTTACTTTTAAACACACCCACTTGGACTTTTGCAAGCCTCATTTGCATAATTACAAAAATGGTCATAACTTGGCCAAAAATGCTCGTTTTTTAAAAATAAAAACGTTACTGTAATCTACATTGCAGCGCCTATCTGCTGCAATAGCAGATAGGGGTTGCAAAATCTGGTGACAGAGCCTCTTTAACTTGCACAGTGAACACTAAAAAAACCGCTATAATTGCTGTTTTTTTGGTCACCTCAACTCCCCCAAAAAATTTAATCAGACATCAAGATGGTATCTATAAAAATTACATCTCCCCCCCCCCCGCCGAGAATAAGCCCTCACACCAATCAACGGAAAAATAAAAAAGTTAGGGACACACAAGGCATAAACACTATGGATTTTCCGCAGCATATTACAGTAGCCGCAGTGTGGGTGAGATTTCAACAAACCTCGTCCCCACTCTGCGGGAAAATGCTGCCGAATAAAACGCACATAAATTGACCTGCGGTTGCGGTTTCTTCAACCGCAGCAAGGAATTGCAGCTCTTCCTTTGGCGGTTTTCCAATTGAATTCAATGGGGTGCTTTTACCTGTAACAAAGTGGTGTGTGTTTTGCGATATTTGCGGCAGAATCGCAGCGATGCCGCCGCAAAAATCGCAAGTAAGAAAACAAAAATATAAAGTTCTACTTACCCAGAGTTCCCTGCTTGTTCTCCAGGGAGACTGGAGCGGACATCAGAGGAAGGAGGGGGCAAGTATGTGCGATAATTTAGACAGCGGAATTTACACCTGAAAAAACGCACCACGGTGTTGTGCGGGATTTCTGACGGCATTCCCTGTGGTGTTCAGGGCTGATACGCCGCACAGCTTGACGCAGTGCATCCACCCTAAATACGCCGTGTGTGTTCCTACCCTAAAAGTACAAAATCCATCTTTTGCATAGAGTCGATAGTGACCTGCAAGAAGACCCCATGGGATCTCTGTACTGTAGCTGCACCCTATTACAGAGCTTGAAATACTTTGTACTGCTATTGGTTACCATTTAAATTTGTAGCAAAAAAGATGAACAGAAGTTCTCCCCTAACATAGACTTACATTTTGTTTTCTTACATCGGAGTCTGAGCTATAGCTGCGTCAAATGGTTTTCTAATTGGAATAACTGCTACTACCGTATGCTAACTGAGCAATGCGTTCAAGGTAACTGTTCTGTCTCGCCAATCCTGATGAGGAAACATAGCTTGTTATTTGCTTGGCATAGCCGGACATACATAGTACACACTATAGAGTGATTATTTGACAAAGAATGGAGATCCACCGTTTACTCCTAATGATAAGCAATGTCTAGTATTGGCACTAAGGCATGCTGGGAAATCTCATTGAAAAGGAAAGCATGGGCACAACAACAGTCTGATCAACCATAGTTATTAGTGAGACACCTGATCATGTATGGCCGGTGTATCTTTGATTCACTTGGATTTCTGGTATAAACCATCCATCATCACAATTCTAGATGAGATGAGGTGAATCTCAATAATTTGACCATTTTTTTTTTTTCCCAGTTGGAATCACATGGGCATGTTTTTGTCAGCTACCAGGTGAACATTGGCCAGTCCTGTGAATATTGCTCCTCTGCAATATGGCCGATGGAAAAGGCTTTTCTCTGCAGTAGTAAGTACAAGCTGATCATTCAAGTCACCGTCACCATATTCACAATCAAATGTAGTTAAAGTGCAGTGTACAAAGAAGTAAAAATGTCAAAAATTATAGAAGTGCAGAACACAACAGTATCTAATTGATTATAATACATATTGCATTACGATCCTATATTTTTCTTTATTGACCTGGTGCATTAGCAGATTCTGCTGTATGTCACTATCACTTCCAGTACTTTTGAGACCAGATCCTTGAGACTTGGTTGAAAGCTGATGCACATAATGTCCACTTTACTGAGCTAGAGAGACAGTCTGTCCCGGAACAAAGTTTATGGCTGGATTTGGTGTTATAACTTGGGTCAATACCTTGACGGTTTATTAAATAATACATACATAAGGTAAATGTAAAGGCTATGGACACCTTAGACATGGAAAACATTTTTTTACTTCTGTTAGCGCAACTTTTTTAAACTCCAGGTAAGCATGAAGTTTCAGCCTGCAATCTTCATTCCTTAATGCAGTTCCTCCCTACTAGTAATACATGCTTGATATGAGTCCAGGATGCTGCTGCCTTCAATAGTTTTAATGTATCAGCGCCGCTTCATCCCTGTACTGATTACTCTCATGAAGGATCCCGTCCCATGAGAGATCTTGTCTCCCTTGTCCCGACAGAAACTGATGCTGAAGAGTGTGTGATTTTTTTTGCCCCTCCCGTCCTGTGTCCTTTTTTCCCGATCTTCACTCTTGACAAAGTGATCTGCCCTCCCTGAACTCTTGGATGCTTTCCCCCCTCTCCACATTCTGATCTGTGTACAGCAGAGAGCTGACCCAGCCAAGAAGTAGTCAGGCCAACCAGCTATGTACAGTATTTACACGGACTGTACAGCAGCAATATAATAGGAAATGTTTCATGAAGACTATATAGAAAGTTGCTTCATTTTTGCATTTAGGAAGAAAATAAACAAAAATGTTTCACCGCAAAGGTGTCAATAGCCTTAAAGTACCTCCTGTTTTAAAAAAAAAAAAAAAAAATGAAAAATGCCTAATTTTAAACTATGTTTCCCTAAATAGCCTGCAAGATGATCTGCCACAAGAAATGTCTGAGCAAGATACAAAATTGCTGTATGCCAGCTGGAGTGAGACGTGTAAGTGCCATATAAGAGCAAATTATTTAGAATTAAAGGGTTTGTCGAGTTTCAGGAAATTTTGTTATTTATGTAATTAATTCTATTATTAATATTATATTTGTATCAATTCATCATGGTTTTCAAGATCTCTGCTTGTTAAGTCAGAACCATTCATTGTTTACTTACAGTAGATAAAATTCAGTCCATGGTCATGTGATGTACACAGATGCTGGGCTCATTAGAAGACAGAACTCTGATATACATACTGTAACTGTATCAAGCTGTGCACCTGTGTGATCATCACATGACCATGGGCCGAATTTTATTTAGTAGAAACCAATAAATGTTTCACTGAATAACAACAAGCAGAGATCTTGAGGAATTTATACAGTGAGTATATTGGAAAATTTTATAACTTTTAATTATGCAAAAAATAACATTAATTTGCTGTAACCGGACAGCCCCTTTAACCCCTTATTGACCAGCCTATTTTAGACCTTAATGACCAAGATATTTTTTGCGTTTTTCCATCGTCGCATTCCAAGAGCTATAACTTTTTTTATTTTTGCGTCAACATAGCTGTATAAGGTCTTGTTTTTTGTGGGACAAGTAGTATTTTTTAATGCCACCATTTTGGGGTACATATAATTTGATTAACTTTTTTGGGGCGTAACGGCATAAAAACCATAAATTTCGCGACTCTTTTTTGAATCTTAGATTTACGCCGTTTACTGTGTGGTATAAATAACATAATTTTATTCAGTGGGTCATTACGATTGTAGCGATGACAAATTTATATAGATTTTGTATGTTTTACTACTTTTACACAGTAAAAAGCACTTTTTTTTTTTATTTTTTATTATTTGGTTTTGTTTCGCCATGTTTTAAGAGCCATGATTGGTTTATTTTTACGCCGATGCAGCTGTATGAGGGCTTTTTTTTTTTTGTCTGACGACTTTTAGTTTTTATTGGTACTATTTTGGAGTACATGCGACTTTTTGATCACTTTTTATAAAAAAAATTTTGAAGGCAGGATAAACAGAAAACCGCAATTCTAGCATTGTTTATTTGATTTTTTATGGCGTTCACCGTGCGGGTTAAATAACAATTGCTTTATAGGTGGGGTCGTCACGGACGCGGCGATACCAAATATATGTAATGTTACATTTTATTTTTTATGTTTTTTCATGTTAAAGTGTTTTAGAAGGGAAAAAGTGGGTTTTTTATTTGGGTTTTTTATTTGGGATTTTTATTTATTATTAACTTTATTAAACTTTTTGATAACTTTTTATTTTTAGTCCCACTAGGGGACTTCACTATGCGATCTTCTGGTCGCTTTTATAATACACTGCAATACTTCTGTATTGCAGCATATTATTGCCTGTCAGTGTAAAACTGACAGGCACCTGCTAGGTCATGGCTTAGCAGGCAGACTTAGGGGCCTTTGTTAGGCCCCCAGCTGCCATAGAAGGCATTGGCACCCTGTGATTGCAATTACAGGGTGCCGATGGGGTGAGAGAGGGAGCACCCTCCCTCCAAAACCATTTGGATGCGGCGCTCGTTATTGAGCTCCACATCTAAGGGGTTAAACAGGTGAGATCGATGTTGAAATAGATTCCGCCTGTTAGTGCTGCTGTCCGGCTGTCTTTAGACCACCCGACACCCGCTTTAGCCGGCACAGGACACCTGTGCCGGGTTTATGTCAGAGCGGCGTGAAAAGGCGGCGCTCTGGCATAAGTACCCTTAACGGCCAATACACCGTGAATAGGCGTATTGGGGGTTGTTAAGGGGTTAAGTAATTAAACCGAATAACCGGAGGGAATTTTTATTTTATTTTTTCACACTGTGTATTTATTTTTAAATGACGAGCTGAAATTTAGTAAAGGTGAGTATGACTTCCCATTTGCTGCAGTGCATGACCTGAATTCAGTTGCTTGTATTGGATGGTGGATGACAAGGTTTGTCATTGTCAGCTTTGTTATTCTTTGGTGTTCTTGGCAGTTAGTCATTTTACTTTTTTTGTGTTTTTGTTTTTTATAAATATAAACAGAACCCAGGAAACCATCACTTTGGTGTACATGTGGCAGACCTAACCAATGAGACTATATCGGTACCAGTAGTCATGGAAATGCTTTTGGAGTACTTGGAGATGCATGGCCTGTATACTGAGGGAATTTACCGCAAATCTGGTGCAGCCAATTGCATGCGAGAGCTTAAAATGTCCCTGGAGAAAGGTATGCTTAAGATGGTAAAAAAAAAAAAAAAGATTTTAGATTTTTAGATCTTGAGACCTGATGACCTTTTTACGGAAGAGAATATAATACAATTAGAACTGGCTTGAAACGTAACAACATGGTTTTTTTTTTTTTGGTTTTTTTTTTCTTCCTTGGGGGGGGGTATCCTCTACGATTGCCCCTTTAAGATGTTACCATATTAGTCAGTTTGGTATAGGACAAAAGTTATTTCCTTTCCCTAAAGGCAGTTAACAGATAAAATACCATTCTAGCAGTATATTGTTGTTTATACCTAAACATTTAACATCTACTCTCCTTGCCATTTCATTATTAGTCTTTTTTTTTTTTATGTCTACCTTGGATAGAACATTGACTAGTACATGTGTATATGATTGATTTACACTGATAGCTGTAATTTACGTATCTTGTTTTAATTTTTTTTTTGTGTTTGTTTTTATTTTGTGATCAACAAACGTGTTTCAGTGGACAGTCATTTTTCCACCTTTTTGTTTTAAACAGACCCCAATGCTGTCAAACTTGATAACTATGCAATCCATGCCATCACTGGGATTCTAAAGCAATGGTTGCGTGAACTTACCGAGCCTCTAATGACCTTTGCACAATACAGTGAGTTCCTGAAAGCAGTGGGTAAGTGAACACTACTCTATTTACCCTACTTTGCCACCTTCGGACTAGCCACTTTGAATTGTGTGAGTTTTTGTAATTTTATTTCTAAACTTTATATAGCTGTGTATGTGTATGTGGATGTATGTATGTGTATGTATATGTATATATATATATGTATATATATATATGTGTGTATATATATATATAGTATTTGTATACATTTGTATATATTGTAATGTATATGTATATTTATTTCTCTGTATTTGTCGAACTATAAGACAGTTTTTATTTTTTTTTTATAAAAAAAATTTTTGCCCTATGTCTCATAATATGCAGACAAGCGGGCCCAGCACTCAATCATAGATATAACTGTGTGAATGTTCATGTGCACATTGCGTTCGCCTTCATTTCATAGAAAGAACATCCACACAGTTAGCTCTCCCTGTATGATCACTGCAGGTGAGGAAGCTAAGCGTTATGTTCATATCACATTCAGCTTCCTGTCATGACACGTCGCTGGAGCCTGGGGAGTAGAGTAAACCATCCAGTATAAACCTCCCTAACTAAACTAGGCATTGATATATTACTATAAGACCCTAGACCCTCATGTTTCCCTTATTTACACTAGGCCATCAGGGGGGAAAAAATATTAACCCCCTAATCTCATCCATCCTGAAGTCCTGGTGCTGTTACTTCCTTCATGGTTATGTCTATTCATTTCAAAGTCAAGGAGTTGATTCATCTCTTGCGGTAACGTGCACATGGCCTCAAGAAAGCAGCACTGTGTTCAAGCAAAAAGATGACCTTGGTGCAAGCACGTGGATGCCAATCCCGCATCCAAATCACATATAGAAGTAAAAGAATGGCAGCACTCCAGTAAATGTTGGTGAAGAAGTTGGACATTATTCACCCTACAACGTTTCAGCTCACTCAATAGAGCCTTTTTCAAGCATGTGACAGAATCGTCAACCTATCCGATCCATTCATTGTCTATGTGACTGACGGAAACAGCGGAGCCCTGTAACTCGGCTGCTACCATCATTCCCTCATATTTTGATTGGCGCAACAGCACGCATGCTCGACTGCCGTTTCATTCAATGTCTTCCTTACCGCAGTCGGGAGGGACGACGGGTCAAGCATCCCCGTTCTTGCAATCGGTGGGGCCCCCAGCGATCAGAGAATTATCACCTATGCTGTGTGGATAGGTGATCATTTTTGATTCTGGTACAACTTCTTTAACCCTAATTATGTCTTCGTCTTCTGCACAGTATGGCTTAATCAGTGCATTTCTGGAACAACAACTTTTGTAGCACAAAACTCATCTTGTATTTTTCAGAGCTCCCAGGAAAGCAGGAACCGCTTTGTGCCATTTATAAAGTTCTTGGACAGCTTCCACAGGCAAACTATAACAGCTTGGAAAGACTGATCTTCCACCTTGTCAAGTTAGTAGAATTTGTTGTTCTTCTCATTTTGACAAGATAGTATATTTTGAGGTGCTGTATTAAAGGCTATGTAAACCTTTTATATGGCTTTTTTATTTAAAAAAAAAAAAAAAAAGTCAGTGTGTTTGCAACTTTATAAATCGTTTTTATTAATGAAGTCTTTTTACTTTTTGAGATACAGCTGCTTTGTATAGAGCAGTTGTACCTTTTGCTATTAGTTCAGTGTTAGCGGGTCCTGTGTGTCTCTGACATGCAGGATCCACCTGTAATCTATCACCTCTACATTATGAATTTAGATGTCATTGACACGCAGGATCCACCTGTTATACATCACATCTGTTCATAACTTCGATGTGATAGATTACAGGTGGATCCTGCGTGTCAGACACACAGGACCCGTTGTCCCTGAACCAGTCAGTCCCGCGGACCTGGCGGGAGCAGGATTTAGCAAACGATAAAGCTACTCTGTATAGAGCAAGCAGAGCAGCTGTATCTCAAAAAGTAAAAATAATTTTTACTAAAAACTATTTATAGAGTTGCACCAATCACACTAACTGACCATTTTATTTAAAAAAAAAAAAAAATGCCATTCAAAGGTTTACAAAGCCCTTAAGTTCAATGTGGCATTTTATTAAATTACTTTGCTCCATTGATAAATTTGTAAGGCCACTGACCTTTTTTTCTTTTTAGGGTTTCTCTTTTAGAAGATGTGAATCGCATGTCTCCAAACTCTTTGGCTATAGTCTTTGCTCCCTGCATACTTCGATGCCCAGATCATTATGACCCTTTAACAAGCATGAAGGAGGTCTCCAAAGCCACTGCGTAAGTGAGAGCCACGTCAAGAGTATTATGTGAATTTAAGAGAAATTTAGTGATATGATGGCTGGTTTTTAAAGTGTTCCTCTGATTTATAAAACAACTTTCCATAAATCAAGTAGTACGAGCAAAAATAATAAACTTTGTAATAAATCTTATTAGAGAAAAATGCCTCTTTCTCCATTTAGAAGAACCCCCCCCCCCCCCCTTGTTTTCTTAACTGTTCATTCACTCAGAAATAACTCATAGAATCCCTAGAGCAGAGAGGAGGCTTCGCTGAGAGATCAGACTACAGCTGCCCACAGACATCTATGGGAGGGGTAGGAGAAAGCAAAAGCAGGAGATTAGCTACCTGATTCCTATACACAGCATACAGAGAAAATCCATTATACAGCAGTAAGGAGCAGCGTTACTGTGAATTCAGCACTGGGGTGTGATTGAACACTTAAAGAGGCTCTGTCACCAGATTTTGCAACCCCTATCTGCTATTGCAGCAGATCGGCGCTGCAATGTAGATTACAGTAACGTTTTTATTTTTTAAAAACGAGCATTTTTGGCCAAGTTATAACCATTTTTGTATTTATGCAAATGAGGCTTGCAAAAGTCCAAGTGGGCGTGTATTATGTGCGTACATCGGGGCGTTTTTACTACTTTTACTAGCTGGGCGTTCTGAAGAGAAGTATCATCCACTTCTCTTCACAACGCCCAGCTTCTGGCAGTGCAGATCTGTGACGTCACTCACTTCCTGCCCCAGGTCCTGCATCGTGTCGGCACCAGAGGCTACAGTTGATTCTGCAGCAGCATCAGCGTTTGCAGGCAAGTAGCTACATCGACTTACCTGCAAACGCCGATGCTGCTGCAGAATCAACTGTAGCCTCTGGTGCCGATGTGTCCTCGCTCGTCCAACACGATGCAGGACCTGTGAGAGACGTCACAGCGTGATCTCTGGAGAACACGCTGTGTGTCTGCACTGCCAGAAGCTGGGCGTTCTGAAGAGAAGTGGATGATACTTCTCGTCAGAACGCCCAGCTAGTAAAAGAAGTAAAAACGCCCCGATGTACGCACAAAATACACGCCCAGTTGGACTTTTACTTTAAACACGCCCACTTGGACTTTTGCAAGCCTCATTTTCATAAATACAAAAATGGTCATAACTTGGCCAAAAATGCTCGTTTTTAAAAAATAAAAACGTTACTGTAGTCTACATTGCAGCGCCGATCTGCTGCAATAGGAGATAGGGGTTGCAAAATCTGGTGACAGAGCCTCTTTAATAGAAGCTGCAGCACCTCCTCTCTGTCGCTTTCTTTCTTTTTTTCTTCGTTTTTTTTCTCGCGCTCTGTCCTGTTTTCCCGCTTGGCAGCTGTAACCTGATCTCTCAGTGGACACTGTATCCTCTGCTTCACTGAATATGGGTTCTTTTAGTGAATTATGAGTGAATAGTTAAAGAGAACCCGTCGCATTGGAAATGTAGTCTGAGTCGTGGGCGGCATATCATAGAGCAGGAGTAGGAGAGCAGGTTTTTTTTTTTTTTAAACTCGTTTTATTGAAAGAATTGTACAATACAAACGTCTATAGTACATGACAGGAAATAAACACATTTATGTATTCATACACATTTAACACAGATGCATAGTAGCTATGGTGGTTTTTAACATGTCATAACTCAATAGATCACATAGTTAGCCCTCAGAGACAACACACTAACATCCCAACGGGCAAAATACTTTCCCAGGCCAGTTTGATTTGTTCCATATAAATATAGAGATCTTATAAGTAACCAGTCATGCAACACTCGTCCTCCTCAATGCTGCATCAACTGGTCCCTCATGTCTGTAAATCTGTTCGGAGTATACAGGGTACATGATGAATCACACCAAATCTGCCATATTTTATAAAATTTACCAACACACCCTCTTTTCTTATATAATACTCGCTCATATGGTATAATGGAATTGATCAGCGATTTCCATTTCATCACCCTAGGAGGTCTCTGATCCATCCACCGAAGTGCGATGGTCTTCCTTGCCATAAACAACACTTCGCGCAATAAAATACGCATGTGAAATGGCCATTGATCTTCAGGGAGCACCCCAAATAGACAGATCTTAGGTGAAAAGGGGATCGGCTGCTTCACCACTTCCTCAACCACTTTCAACACCTCCCCCCAAAAGGAGGCCACCACTGGACAATCCCAAATCATGTGCCAGAAATCAGATCTGGGAAAACGGCACCTGTGACATTCAGTGCTAGGATATCTGCCCATTCTATGCAATCTCACCGGCGTGAGATAACTCTGATGAACTATAGCTAATTGGATCATTTTGTTATTTGCCGCCGGTGACACAGACACAGGAGATGAAAGTATATCCTCCCATTCCTCCTCTGTCAGATCTGGTATCAGGCTCCCCCATTTATCTTTTACCGGTAATTTGACATTGGCCAGTTTAGCATGTATAAGGGCCGTGTAGACCGCAGAGATCAGCCCCCGGGGGCCCTGCGATTTAAAAACTCCAATCAGAGGGAATCGTGAGAATTCTTGATCTGACCTAGGGTATTGACTTGCGAGAGCATGTCGCAGCTGCAGATATCTGTAAAAACTTTCCCTAGGAATTTGGAAGTCCTCTTGCATTTGCGCAAAGGATTTAAGGACATTATCCTTATACACATCCCCAATTCTATGTACCTCAAATCCATCCCAAAATGAGGGGGCCTGCCCCTCCATTAGATGTGAAAGAAGGGGGTTATCCCATAATGGCATGTCCACTTGTACATCCGTATATGCATAAATTTGTTTGGCCACCGTCCATGCCTGCACGGCCGCCTTGTGGATTGGGAGCATTCTTTTATAAGTTCCCGGGGAGCTTTCTATCACTGGCCAAAGGTGCACTAGATGCAAATATGCAGCGAGGTGCTGTTCCCTCATTGGTAACGGGTCCGACCCAGTCCATAGCTGTAAATATCTCAACTGCCCAGCTAGATAGTACATAAACAAATCCGGTAGTGCCAATCCCCCCTCCTGTTTGGGTCTCTGCAGAGTAGCCAAACTAAGTTTGGATCTATTGGATCCCCATATAAAAGCCGGGAATAATGCATGTAGGGTTTTAAAAAAGGCCTTATATACCGGTATGGCTGCGTGCTCCAGAACATACAGACATTTTGGGAGAATAACCATTTTAATTAAATTTACACGACCCGTCACTGCCAGTGGAAGTGCCCCCCACACCTTGAATTTGAGCCTGATATAGTCTAACAGAGGCAGTATGTTGGTGATTCGGTCATACCTATGATCTCTATTTATGATAATACCCAGATATTTAAAGGACGACACTACCTGCAGGCCGTGCTCAGCTTCCGCCCACCCCACTTCCTTCAAGGGCATGAAAAATGATTTGTTCCAATTAACATGTAGGCCAGAAAATCTACCGAATTGGTTCAGGATTTCAATAGCTAGCCCCAAGTTGTCTCTCGGGTATGACATATACAATATCACATCATCGGCGTACAAACTAATCCTCTCCTCTCGTGCTCCCACCACTATTCCCTTATATTCTGAGTGCGTTCTTACACGTATCGCTAAAGGCTCAATAGCTATTGCAAACAAAAGCGGGGAGAGAGGGCACCCCTGCCTGGTACCTCTACGGAGGTGAAAATAAGGGGACATTATACCATTAATCAAAATTTGTGCCCTCGGATCCTTATACAAGATTTTTACCCATTTGATGAATATCGGACCAAAACCAAACCTCTGTAATACTTCAAACAGATACACCCATTCAACAGAATCGAAGGCCTTGGCCGCATCAAGAGATGCCATTGCCCAGTCCTCCTTTAGTGCCTCTCCTATTTGAGTCAAAATTTGAACCTTGCGTATATTATCAGATGTGGATCTCCCCGGCATAAACCCTGCCTGATCCGAATGAATGAGTTGTAATATCACCTTGTTCAATCTATTTGCCAGTACCTTTGCAAGTATCTTGTAGTCTAAATTCAGTAATGAAATAGGGCGGTAAGAACTACATTCACTAGGGTCTTTGTCAGGTTTTAGTAACACTACAATTGTGGCATCATAGAAACTGTCCGGTAGTTTCCCTTCCCTCCGGGCATAAGAATACATAGAGCATAATGGGGGAGTGAGCTGGTCAGAGTAACGAAGATACACCTCCAATGGAATCCCGTCTGGTCCCGATGCCTTACCCTTTGACATATCCCTTAATGCCTGCGTAACCTCGTCTTCCGTGATATCGAGTTCTAACATATCCCTGCCTGCCTCATCTAGCTGCGGGAATTCCAAGTCCTCCAAGTATGATACACACTCGGACCAATCATACGTAGGCTGTGAGGAATATAGGTCCCTATAGAATTGAGTGAATCGAGCCGCTATACTAGGGGTATCGGTCAGCTCACGGCCTTGACTGTCTTTAACCTTTAATATTGCTGAGCTCTGAGAACTGTGGTGTATTAAATGAGCTAGCAATTTACTTGATTGGTTTCCCAATTCAAAATAGGTCTGCCGAGCAAAAAACAATTTCCTATCAGCTTTTTCTTGTAATAATAATAAGTATTTGCGGCCCATCGTCAGCCATGCATGTTTATTCGCTTCAGATGGGTTTCCTATATACTCGCGCTCCAATGTTTCACATTGCTGTGCCAACTGACCCTCTTCCTTTGCCGCTTCCCTTTTTATGTAGGAGATTGTAGATCGCAAGCAGCCTCTAAGGTAGGCCTTCAGGGTATCCCATAAAATATTAAGATTATCACACGAGTTATTAGTATCCTGAAAAACCTCCAGTTGATCTGGTATGCGATCCTGCGGCCCTATCAGGGTAAGCCAGAATGGGTGAATTTTCCAGCTACCAGTCCTCACAGGCCCTGGGTGAATGAAACGTGCAACCATCGGAGAGTGATCTGACACTCCCCTTACTTCATAAGACACATCCGTTACCATCGGGACCATTAGAGCGTTCCCAAAGATATAATCTATACGAGACAAGGAATTCCTACCGATAGAATGACATGAGTATACCTTTACATTCGGATGTTTGCACCTAAATATATCTAACCAACCCATTTCTTGAAATAGCAAATTCAACTCTGTTGGAGACACCGAGGTATCCCCACCATCCATCACACCTCTAAATCTATCGCATTTGGGATCCATGACCATGTTAAGGTCCCCCATGCCCAGTACCGTAGCTTGTGGGTAAGCGGCAGCAAATGCGGCAGCCTCATGTAAAATTCGTATATTTGCCGGAGGAGGAACATATAGGCCCAACAATACAAATGGTATAGTGTCGATGTAAGCATGTATAAACACATATCTACCTTCCTTATCCACTTTAACCTTAACCGCCTCCCACCTCAGAGATTTGTGGATTAATACCGATACCCCCCTGGAGTAGGACGTATGGAAAGAGTGTGAGGACCATTGGATCCAGGGTCTACGCAATAATCTCGCCTTGTCTGGGATTAAATGCGTCTCTTGCAGACATATTATAGAGGGATTAAATTTACGGATACATGCAAAAATGGCTGCCCTTTTCCTCGGGGTACCCAGCCCCCGGACATTCCAAGACACAATCGATATAGACGCCATTAATGAGGCCGGAAACTATGTTTGCCTCGGAGGGAAGATGGCTCCCGACTCCTGCATATTAACCATATACTTTCCCTAGTGACCTTTCCCCACCTTCTGTGTACTTTATGACTTTTTAGACATTTGTATTCATAAATGAGTATAATTTCGCCTAAATACGGCATTAAAAACATAGACGACAGAACTAACATATAAACAGTAAATTGTATCGACAATGTGCGGTGACACATAGGCCATTGCCGAATCATGCCCTCCTCGTGGCACCAAAGAGTAACGGGGAAGGCCCCGTGCTATTAGGCAGCATTAACGTATCCTTCCCTATCTACACCTTCAAACACCATAATACATTTTAAGCCCTTTCCATATCTTCGTACAGGAGGATAATAAATCCAGCAGCAGTTTAAACAATATATCAG
Source organism: Rhinoderma darwinii (assembly GCF_050947455.1). Taxonomy (NCBI): domain Eukaryota; kingdom Metazoa; phylum Chordata; class Amphibia; order Anura; family Rhinodermatidae; genus Rhinoderma; species Rhinoderma darwinii. Next base: position 290,902,071 of record NC_134687.1, on the reverse strand, counting down.
CAATATTTAAACGTAATATGCGTCCTGCGCATATACCCGGATCTCTCCTGCAGTCCTTCAACTGGGGCCCCTTCTTACTTCGGCCGGATCACTCCTTCCCACTATAGGCCAAGCTCCATGAACCGAATGGTAACAGAATGAAAGTCCCGACAGTCCATTCAAATGAAATGGGGCGGAGAAGAATGCCCCTCTTCCAGGGCCTCCGGAACCATTCACCCGCCGAATAAGACTTCAAATTGGGTGCACCATAACATTGGGATCCCTCCTTAAACACAGGAGATCAACCAGCAAAAGAAACCTTTTAGCCTGCATCAGGCGCAGAAGAAACTCCAGCATCATCTTAACTTCCAGCACTTTCCAACCTCCCCCTCCAAAGGGATCACACGCGGCGGGGCGATCTCCTCCCTCTCACCCAGTCGTCGGCTTCCAGCGGAGAGTTAAAAAAGATAGAACGGTCGTTATCCACTACCCGCAGCCTTGCAGGATACGCCATAGAATATGGGATATTGAGATCCCTCAGCCGCCTTTTCACCGCCATAAACGTAGCTCTGCGTTTTTGCAGATCAGCCGAGAAGTCCGGGAATATGGATATAGCAACGCCATTATATTTAATACCTTGCAGTCGGCGGGCTTGACGCAGGATCATGTCTCTGTCGTTACAATTAAGCAACCTGGCCAACATCGGCCTCGGAGGAGCCCCAGGTGGAGGCGGTCTCGCCGGCACTCTGTGCGCCCTTTCTACTGCAAAGGCCTGCGAGTAAGGTGCATCTGGCATTATCTCTTTCAACCACTTAGATATGAATTCGCCCGGATCTTGGCCCTCCGATTTCTCAGGCATTCCTATTATCCGGATATTATTCCGACGCAGCCTATTTTCCAGATCATCATTTTTTTGTTTTAATAACTCCGTCATGGATTCCAGATCTGTAATCGCACGAGGCATGGCCGCCATCCTGTCTTCCACCCCAGACACTCTGTCCTCCACATGCGTCACTCTTTCTCTCAGGGTCTGCATATCTTGCCTTATGAGGCCTATATCAATTTTCACCTCCTCCATCTTACCAGTCAGCGAGGTCTTGCATGCTGATATGGCTGCCAGGAGTTTGTTCATCACCTCTGTCGGAGTAGGTTCCGGTTCTGTCTCCTCCACCACCGCTGAGGAAGAAGTCGACCCGCCAGGCGTCTCACTGCCCTTTGAGCGCTGCTGCAGGGAAGCACGGCCGCCATCTTTGATTTCTTCCCGGGCATAACTCTGTAGCTTTTCCGCGGCCGATTGACCTCTCGTGGGGCCCATAACTCCACTCTTACCACCCGACTGCTGCCTGGATCTCCGGGACGTAATAATGAAGGTAAGGAACGATCAGGATAGTCACAGGATCAGTATAGCACGGAACCACAGCGGAGCTCTCAAGTCATGCGACTGCTCCCGTTGCGCGCCAAGCCACGCCCCAGGAGAGCAGGTTGATGTATATTTTTGTAGCAAAAGATTCAGTATAACTTGTAATTTATTCATGTAAACCTCTGCTCATTCTGTGCTTAGGAGTTCATTGAGTGACCCTAATCACTGATTTGACCGCTATCTCTGTATTCACGTTCATACAGGTAAGGCTGTCAATCCATTATACTAAATCTTTTGCTACAAATACAGTACTATACAAAAGTTTTAGGCAGTTGTGGAGAAGTACTGCAAAGTAAGAATGTTTTCAAAAATAGAAGCGTTAATAGTTTTTTGTGTTTGCATTTTGTTAATTGATAAAAAAAACAAAAGTGAATGAACAGAAAATAAATCTAAATTAAATCCATATTTGGTGAAACCAACCTTTAACTTCAAAACGGCATTAATTCTTCTAGGTACACTTGCACAAAGTCATGGATTTTGTAGGATAATAGTCAAGTGTATGACCAATTATACCAAACAGGTGATGGTGATTATTTTCATATGTAGGCCAAAACAGTCATTAACTGTAACAGAAAAGGCTGTATAGGAAGCTTAAAACTGGGCGAAGAACAGCCGAACTCTGCTAGAAAGGTGAGGTTGTGGAAGACCGTTTCATACCACAGGTCTACCATGGCAGGACTGAGCACAGGAACATGACACAATGTAGTTATACTGTATCAGCAAGGCCTCTACCAGGCAAAGATTTCAAAGTATACTGGGGTTTCAAGATGTGATTTTCAAGCTCTTTTGAAGAAGCACAAGACACAGGCAAAATTGAGGACCATAGACTCCGTGGTCAGCCAAGGAAACTTTGTGCAGCAGATCAAAAACACATCATTCTTACTTCCCTTAAAATTTGGAAAATATCGAGCAATGCCGTTTGCTCAGAACTGGCAGAAACCAGTGGGACCCAGGTACACCCATCTACCGTTTGGAGAAGTCTGCCCAGAAGTGGTCTTCATGGAAGAATTGTGGCCAAAAAGCCATACCTTCGCAGTGGAAACCTGGCCAAGTAACTGAACTATTCACGAAAACATAGGAACTGGGGTGCAGAAAAATGGCAGCAGGTGCTTTGGACTGTGCTTTTGGAAAATGTGAAATATTTGGCCGTAACAGGCAGTTTGTTCGCCAAAGGGATGGTAAGCAGTACAATAAGGAGTGTCTGCAGGCAACAGTGAAGCATGGTGGAGGTTCCTTGCAAGTTTCGGGCTGCATTTCCGCAGATGGAGTTGGGGATTTGGTCAGGATTAATAGTATCCTCAATGCTAAGATATACAGGCAGTTACTTATCCATCATTTAATACCATCAGGGAGGCATCTGATTGGCTCCAAATTTATTCTGCAATGACCCCAAACGCACAGCCAATGTCATGAAGAACTATCTTCAGTGTAGAGAAGAACAACAGAGTCCTGATTTCAACATCAGCGAGTCTGTCTGGGATTACATGTAGAGACAGAAGGATTTGAGGGAGCTTACATTAGTTCTTCAAGATGTTTGGGACAACCTCCCTGTGGAGTCCCTTCAAAAACTGTGTGCAAGTGTACCTAGAGGAATTGATGCTATTTTGTAGGGAAAAGGGTGGCCTTCTATTTTTAAAGCATTCTTACTTTGCAGCATTTTTACACAACTGCCTTTGCACAGTACTGTGTATACATCAACCTTCTCACCTACTCCTGCTTCATAACCCGCTGCAGCATATTAGTCTGCATTTTCAACATGCCATGTTTCCTTTAAGAAAAGAAGGGTAGTAAAAAGCTTTTTTTCTGATAAGTTAAATTACAAAGTTCCTTATATTTGCTTGTACTATTTATGCAAGGCTGTTTCTAACCGAAGGTAGACCTAAAAGTATTCTACTGTTCTGCATGTAAAAGGAGAGATTAACTAGGTCTAATTCATTTTTTTGTCTCGTTTCCTCACAGATGTGTTGAGATGTTAATTAAAGAGCAACTTAGACAATATAAAATTAAAATGCAGGAAATTGGCCTTTTGGAAGCAGCGGAGACTCGAGCAGTGTGCAGACTGTCACTTCTAAGGCAGAGCTCAGTAAGTGACGCAAACATGATTATATAAAGGGATTTATTTTTACAGCAATTTCCTAATAAACTTAAATTTTGAAATTACTATCCGCTAAATTTGCAGAAGCTATTTGCACCAGTGTGAGCTCAGAATGGTGCTTAAACTCTGACACATAATACGCAAAAAGTTGTAATCTAAGGCTTTAGGTTTTCATGTGCTGTTTTGCCGCAATTTTGTGAAAATTGCGGCAAAACAGCACAGTTTTTTCTGCAAATCGCAGCAAAAAAAAACAAAACATTTTGACCTTGACATGACCACTGAGCCTCCCAGCATTATGTCAAGGAAATACTGCATATGCAATTCTGAAACCTATCAGCATACCCATGCTTTAACCCCTTCCCGCCACAGCACTTTTTCAGATTTTCATTTTCGTTCTTTCCTCCCTACCTTCCAAAAGCCATAACGCCTTTATTTTTCCGTCGATATAGTCCTATGTGGGCTTGATTTTTTGCGGGACGAGTTGTCGTTTTTCTTAGCACCATTTATTTTGCCATATAATGTACTAGGAAACGGGGAAAAAATTATTTGTGGGGTAAAAAATGAAAAAAACAGCGATTCCTCCATGTTTTTTTGCACACCGTTTTTACGGAATTCACTGTTCAATTAAAACAACGTGTTAACTTTATTCTGTGGGTCAATACGATTACGGTGATACCAAATATATATAGTTTTTTCTATATTTTACTACTTTTACAAGTAAAAACCGAAGTGTAAAAATAAAATGTATTTTGTCGCCAAATTCCGAGAGCCATAACTTTTTTTTATTTTTCCGTCAATTAAGCAGTATGAGGGCTTATTTTTTCGCGGGATAAGCTGTAGTTTTTAATACCATTTTGGTGTACATGCGACGTTTTGATCACTTTTTATTTAATTTTTTTGTGGAAGATTAGGTGACCAAAAAATAAAGATTCTGGCTTTTCCAAATTTTTTTTTTTTTACGGCGTTCACCATGCGGGTTAAATAATGATACATTGCAATAGTTCAGACTTTTACGGATGCGGCAATACCAATTATGTTTATTTTTTATTATTTTTTTACTATGCTCTAGGGGTAAAATATGAAAAGGGTTTTTTTTTTTTAACTTTTTAATTTTTTTTACATAAAAAAAAAAAAACTAACTAATTTTTACTTTTTTTTATTAGTCCCCCTAGGGGACTTCAACCAGCAAACGCTTGCACGATATACTGCAACACTAATGTATTGCAGTATATCGTGATACTGACAGGCATCTATTAAGCACTGCTGGAGGCCGGGCTTAATAGGTGCACAAAGATGGTGGACCTGGGGGCCTTCAATAGGCCCCCAGGCAGCCATAGCAACCATCGCCCCCCGCGATTGCGTTGCTGGGGGCGCGATGACCTGTTAGAGGTGGTCGCCCCCGCTTTCTAACGATTTAAATGCTGTGGTCGCTATATATAAGCAGCACTCAATGTCCAAAATCCAGCATGTGATAGGGTGCAAGTGGGTAATCCTGATCCATGGATTATAAATATAAAATAGAAGAAATCCCACAGCACACCGGAGTAAACAAAGAGTGGTTTATTCAGCCAACAAAGCCGCAACGTTTCTGTCCTACTATGGGACCTTTTTTAAGCATGGTGATACAACATGTGTGCAATATAAACGTCCGTCTCATTAACATAATGAGTAATAATTAAACCGTGCAATAAGATATTGTACATGTACACATAGTGTTACAAAAAAGACAATAGTACAATCATGTATATTACGTGCCAGTGATAATAATATAGTTATGATCATATAAAAAAAACATTAAAAACATGCTCATACACACTTGATTACCGCTTAATCAAAGATGCAGCAATGTGTGCAGCGGTGAGGAATATTGGACTACTCACCAATTGAGCTGTATGTCTGTAAATCACTAAAGGTAAACAATCATATCGTGTCTATGTGTTGTCCGGTAACTCAGCGTCCTCTATATTCCAGTGCGCATGCTCACCCCTTCAGAACCGGAAGTATATAGTTGCGTAGCAACAAGGCAAGGTGGGAGTGTAGCCCGTACATACAAAGAACACGTCAGAACAGGATGACAGGAGAACAACAAACAGTGAGTACATGTGGTGTCCTCTAAATAGGATCAAAAGTGTCTGTCTGAAAACGGAACAGGACAATCATCCGAATACGATCGTGTAGCCCCATTGCAGAAAAATAGCGACATTCAAGTCAAACAAATGCAGAAAACATTATTATTAACCAGAAATGTAAGCATAATAATCTCAATGGTTCAACACTAATGCTCAGAGACACGGATCCATATATGAACCCCAGTGTATGGAGTTGAGGTACGTGTGTCCCACTGTTCCACAAACGTGAACAGGGGTTCTCTCACCTTGGACCATCAAAAAAGTAAAAAAAACACTGGAGCCAAAGTCTGAAAGGCAACATTGTCTATGCAATTGTGTAAAAAATAATAATAGAATGATTATATTGCTTGCATGTCAATTCATAATAAAAGATAGAAAAAATTGCATTATGGAGTGTCTATGATTATTCAGACGTGTCTTGAGGTCACAGGTGGTTTCACCCACATATAAAAGAAGGCAAGGGCACCATAACACACATCACCCAATCTGAGCTGCATGTAAGATATTGCTTAATTTTATATACCCTATGGCTGAGAGGATGTGAAAAGGCACTGCCCTTACACATGAACCAACAATTTACACAATGCAGACAGGGAAAATTGCCCATTTTTCTGGGTCTCAAAAGTGTCTGTATTATTGCTTTGCTTAAACTCATTTTGACTTGTAACTATTTCTCATTTAATGACAAATTTTATTTGCAACAGAGGGGGCACGGCCATGGGGTCTTACATGGCGCCGACCTATGCCAACATTTTTGTCGACATGATGGAGGAGGTGTCGATCTATGTATCCCACCACTTCACCCATGTTCTGAGGTGGTGGCGATACATAGATCACATCTTCCTCATCTGGATGGACACAATGGAAGCCTTGCTTGAATTTCATGTGTTTTTGAACCAGATTCATCCTGACATTCAATTCACCATAACACATTCCATGACTAGTATTACATTTTTGGATGTTTCAGTTAACATTGGCAATAACTGCTTTCAAACCAACCTATATACCAAGCCAAGAGATCGGAATACACTGCTCAGATTTGAGAGTTGTCATCCAAAAAAAATTATACGCGCTCTCCCATACAGTCAGATGCTTTTGTCTCTACCTACAACGACTTAAAGAGGCTCTGTCACCACATTAAATATGCCCTATCTCCTACAACATTTTATCGGCGCTGGAATGTAGTTAACAGCAGTGTTTTTTATTTTGAGAAACAATCTTTTTTCATCAAGTTATGACCTTTATTACATTTATGCAAATTCGTTTCTTAATGCCCAAGTGGGCGTTTTTTTACTTTTAACCAAGTGGGCGTATTACAAAGAAGTGTATGACGCTGACCAATCCGCATCATACACTTCTCTCCATTACACCCAAGCTTGTTTCACTGAACAGCATGATCTCGCGAGACCACGCTGTGACGTCACTTCCGCCCACAGGTCCTTCATCCCTGCGTCTGAAGACTGAACAGAGATAGTCTCCAGGCATATGAGAAGTTAGTCGTCGGATCTGCAGCAGCGGAGGAGGCAGCATCACACAGTGCAGGTAAGCATATAGAACTCCCTAGAGACGAAGGACCTGTGGGCGGAAGTGACGTCACACAAGATCGCGCTATTCAGTGAACCAAGCTTGGGTGTAATGAAGAGTAGTGTATGATGCTGATTGGTCAGTGTCATACACTTCTTTGTAATACGCCCACTTGGTTAAAAGTTAAATGCCCACTTGGGCATTAAGAAACTAATTTGCATAAATGTAGTAAAGGTCATAACTTGCTGAAAAAAGATCGTTTTTCAAAATAAAAAACACTGCTGTTAACTACATTCCAGCGCCGATAAAATGATGTAGGAGAGAGGGCATTTTTAATCTGGTGACAGAGCCTCTTTAAGCGGTGAGGTGTCTAAAATACTGAATGGACACTGGGGGATCATGCACATATTGAGACATTTAAATATGCACATCTGATGTCGTATAGACGCCCCTGCAACCTACGCGATAAACTGGTGAGAAATCAAGTCAGTGACACTTTTAAAATAGGTCAACAGACACTTTTGAGACCCAGAAAAATGGGCAATTTTCCCTGTCTGCATTGTGTAAATGGTTGGTTCATGTGTAAGGGCAGTGCCTTTTCACATCCTCTCAGCCATAGGGTATATAAAATTAAGCAATATCTTATATGCAGCTCAGATTGGGTGATGTGTGTTATGGTGCCCTTGCCTTTTATATGTGGGTGAAACCACCTGTGACCTCAAGACACGTCTGAATAATCATAGACACTCCATTCGAAAGAAAAGATGTGATCTGCCGGTGGCAAAACATTTTTCTGAGTTGGGACACACTGAAAAAGATCTCAAATTCATGATTCTTGAACATATCCCTATTCCCCGTTGGGGAGGGGATAGACCCGTTACTACACAAGTGTGAACTTTAGTGGATTTTTGCATTGGATTGTCTTAGACCGAAGGGTCTCAATGTTGAATTCAATGTGGCGGGACTTGTGACCTGACGTACTTGACCAGTTGGTTCCCCTCTGTTCTTGCAGTGTCCTCTTCAATAAACGTTTGTATACACATGTTCTTTCTGTATACATATGTTTATGTGATACATGACTTACATTACGGTTATGTGTTTTTTTTTCGTTACGGATAATTACTGATTACTTGGACTACTCACCATATCTGTATTATTTACACACTGGATGAGGTTTATGTGGATACTGTGACATGTCTGTTTGAAAAGATATATAATGCAATTTTTTCTATCTTTTATTATGAATTGACATGCAAACAATATAATCATGCTATTATTATTTTTTACACAATTGCATAGACAACGTTGCCTTTCAGACTTTGGCTCCAGTGTTTTTTTTACTTTTTTGATGGTCCAAGGTGAGAGAAGCCCTGTTCACGTTTGTGGAACAGTGGGACACACGTACCTCAACTCCATACACTGGGGCTCATATATGGATCCGTGTCTCTGAGCATTAGTGTTGAACCATTGAGATTATTATGCTTACATTTCTGGTTAATAATAATGTTTTCTGCATTTGTTTGATTTGCATGTCGCTATTTTTCTGTAATGGGGCTACACTATCGTATTCGGATGATTGTCCTGTTCCGTTTTCAGACAGACACTTTTGATCCTATTTAGAGGACACCACATGTACTCACTGTTTGTTGTTCTCCTGTCATCCTGTTCTGACGTGTTCTTTGTATGTACGGGCTACACTCCCACCTTGCCTTGTTGCTACGCAACTATATACTTCCGGTTCTGAAGGGGTGAGCATGCGCACTGGAATATAGAGGACGCTGAGTTACCGGACAACACAGACACGATATGATGGTTTACCTTTAGTGATTTACAGACATACAGTTCGATTGGTGAGTAGTCCAATATTCCCCACCCCTGCACACATTGCTGCATTTTAAATTTTTGTATTTTTTTACATTACTTTAGGGGACCAAAGCGTTTTGTACATTACTAAAAACGTGTAAGTTTAAAAAAAAAAAATGTTTAGTCCCTCTAGAGGACTTGAACAAGCGTTTGTCAGATTGCTGATACAATACTTCAATACTTACGCATTGCAGTGTTTTGTGATTTTCACCTTGATCGCAAACCTGGGGGCCTTCATCCCCAGGCTGCCATAAAAACAATCGGCACCCCTCAAGCGCGTCAGCCGATTGAGTGACATAGGTCTAAAGACTTGGATTCCTCGGTCGCTATTGAACGCGGCATCTAAGTGGTTTGCCAGCCGGGATCGGGGTTATTTTGCTAGACGTCAAGGGGGTAAGGACAAATTTTGTAGACCTAACAATAATCATCTGGTCATGTTGGTAATCCAATGAGCGGAGTTTATGAAGACAGGTGCCCCAGCCCAATATCCATTAATGACTGTCAAATGTCATACATCACATGATCCTTTCACGTGGGGGCAACCTCTGATGTCAGGGGGCACCAGTTCTGCAACACTGTTACACATACAACTGTGGCATGATGCCAACAAAGGGGCAGGTGTTCATAAGTATACGATTACTCATTGATTGGACATCTGGCCACTTAAGTAGAGGCTGTTTGCTGTGTAGCGCCAGCCCTAGACAAAGATATTACACGAAACATGTCAGTGTGAACGCAATGCCTCGTGATCTTCCAATATAGGTATACAAGATCTTTGTGTCGTTATAGCATTCATTGTTACTATATATGTATTTATTTATTTTTTTCACTATTGCACTTTACTTGTGCAATATATTGTTTCTGTATAAATATATACCTGAATTATTGCACTGTCCCGTTACACTAAGCACCGGACTCCTTTAATCCATCTGTATTTCATACTGTTTTGTTATTGTATGGAAGTTTATCTCATCAGGAAATATGGCAGCCTTATGTGAGTTCAAATTCTGACTTAATTCTTTTTTTAGGGATATTATGTAAGAATTAGAATTTAGCTCCACTTGCCGCTTTCATTTACCTGAACTTCACCCTGCCAGAGATCTTCCACTGTTCATCTTCTAGACCACAGATGAAGCCTGTGCTGGCTGTAATAACTGAGCAATACGGTCACGTGCCACCAGTGAGATTGTATAATATTTCCTATGCTGACTCAAGTGGCTCATGACAATGCTGCTCAGTTATCATGGCCAGTATAGGCGTTATCTGTGGCCTTGAAAAGGTACAAAGGATTATTTCAAGAACATTAGTTTCAGGTAAATTAAACTTGGGGGATATGTAAAGTTTCATGACTGGGTAATATCAGTCTATTTTTTTATAATTGGGGTAGGTCAGTTATTATTGCTATAAAAGATTTGGAACCAGCAGCGAAGAACAGTGATGTGTGAAAATAAGGAAATTTGCACAAAATGTTATTGGAATCGCAGATAAAGAGAAACAGACAATAATATATTAAAATAATAATTCCAAACCGGTACAAGCAAAACAAGGTGGTACAGACCCCCTAATAAGTTGATCCCTCATGGACTATCCCACAAAAAATGCAAAGCTATTCCTTATAAAGACAGTGCACACGATATCCAGAGAATTAATGCATCTATAAATACAAACAAAAATACTCAAAGTTCATATAGCAGTGAAGTAAGGCGTCAAGGAATGAAAATGCATTAGACACGCAAAATAGTGGAGAAGAGCATATCCTACACTAAGCAAATAAGAGCTATCGCCAGTTCAAGAATGGAGTAGCAAGAGGAGATGGTCATTACAAACCCCCCCCCCCCCCCCCCCCCCCCATGTGTCGCCACTTATCCTGCACTATACAACCAAACCTAGCTGCGGTATCCTGTCATTTTTTATTTTTATAGTTTCATACGCCAGTCTTTGCTTTCTGCTCCGCTGAATTAAGATGCGACACGATCACTAAGATGCGCATGCCTCTTAATAAATTTGTTACATCTTTCTGCTGGCCAATCGCCACGATTGTGATGTAATGACCGCGCCTGTGATGTAATAATTTCTCCCCCTATTGGACATAAAATCGAAAAAAATGTATTATATTTATCTCAGTGCTCCTCTTCATATGGTAACCTGTATGAGCCGCAGCATAGTTAGGGGACCCAGAGGGGAGGAGTCCTGAGGTGAACGCCTATATATTTTTTATGTGTGTATATATATATATATATATATATATATATATATAATTATTTTTTTTTTGTCCAATGAAGGGGGGGGGGGGTAGTCTGCTTGGAGCTTTGCAACACTCCACGGTAAAATCTAAGCCAGAGAGGAGCTAGTGTAAATTATAATACATTAGTCAGCCTGTGGTGGCCTTGCCCATTTGGTAAGCCATCTCCATTTTTATAAGCGTGGGATATAAAGGCAAAATGTCACAATTTACAAGGCAGTGCTGTGACTTTTCTATGTAGGAAGGTTGATAAATTCACCCCATAGTGTTGAACTTGTGAAATTGAAAGAGTATCAAAGCAAAGATCCTCATTTTCTCTTTTATGAAGATATATACTTTGTCTAGCTAAGCTCCCTTTCTGAAACTTATGGTTCTGTGCCCCATAATAATGAGATTTCAATGGTTGTGCCTGTGCAGCCAGAACAAAGCGTAGCCCCCCACGTATGTAGTAGAGCACCATAAAGGTCTGACAGTAGGACAGACTATGCCACCCTATATTTTGTGCAATGGTGTTTGGCAGAAAATATTTTGTTAGTCGTTTTCTATTTGGTTTTATTTTATATTCAACCCTGAGACTTTTGTTGTCTACTCATTTCTTCCTGCAACAGGCATGGTCTGGTCATTTAGGATTTATTTCTCCTATTGATGGTCTTCTGGTAGGTATAATTCCTTGTGCCACCTTATACTGTGCATGCCTTTTTAAGTGCTTGAATCACACAAAATACCAAGTTTTTATAGCAGAGTAGAATATTTTAATGGTCAATCATACTCCTATCCTTGGTATGTCCAGATTTTGAAATCGTATTTATTGCAATGGCATCTTTCATGTGTCCCACTTACACAAATTACATAAATACGGTCCTGTTCACATCTGCGTTGGAGGCTCTGTTGCAGATTCCATAATTTTTGCTAGTGGTAATCGCCATTTTGTCCGACAATGACGGAAGCCCTACAGAACTCTTCTACCCTGTTAGGCCCCTGGCTTCCACGTGAAATCTACGCCAGTAGGAGCTGGTGTAGATTTCAGCTATAACTTACCACAGTTTCTGACATATATTATGATAAATTTGTCAGACTGTGAGTGGCCCAGCCTCCTTTCACAAAGCCCCACTGATGTTGAGCAGCATAAACAGCCCAAAAGTCTCAATTGTTCTTGTAAATTGCGACTTGTTAGTTGTTAGCGGCTTTTCTATGTATGCAAACTGGCATAGAAAAGTGTCCCCCCCCCCCCCCAATGGGTTCCGTCATGTGCCGAATCTGGCATTCTGTTTTTCCCTTTATTCTATTACTCTGGTGGAAAAAGGGTAACAGAAATCATAGCGCAGATGTGGAATTTCTTTATAATTTTTTCTTTATATAGACTGCCTCTTTTATGTCCCACAGTATCTAAACAAAAGGGCTTGACACACAAGGCCCTGTTCACACAGTTTTTTGCCGCAGCAATAACCGTGGCAATAAACGGCTGAAATTGCCTCCCAATGATTTCAATGGGAGGTGGAGGTGTTTTTTTCCTGCGAGTGGGAAAAAACGCTCGTGGGTAAAAGCGACATGCCCCACCTTGAGGTGTTTTCCGCCTAAAAACCCCTTTGAAATCAATGGGAGATGAGAAAAAATGCTGCGAGCTGCTGCAGCGTTTTTTTTTACACGTTTTATGGCAAAAAGTTGCCTGTTGAAGAAAGCATTAAAAAAAAACTCCTCAAAAAACGCATGTGGTGCAAAACCGCTTCAAAAAAACCAGAGCTGATTTTTCCAGGCAGAATTTTCTGCCTGCAAAAAACTGAACAGGGCCTATAACCCTGATCTTCTGACTGTTTTATTTCCTTTAATCATCCATTTACCAATTTAGAGTAACAACGTTTCGAAAAATATTCTTTGGCCCTCGCCAAACCTATTTCAAGATACGTATTTTTTGGCCATTAAAATGTGAGCTCTGCAGGGTTTGCATGTGCCAAATCTGCTTTTGAAACGAACGATCTTCTATACTGCACAGTACAAAGTGTGTATGTGGGGTATCCAGTTTTATTCACTTGAATGTAATGTAATGCATGTATATCTCATGACTTGCAGAGTAAGAGCCCGTCTCCCAGTGGAAATGGCTTGCCTGATCTGGAAGCAGTGCAGGAGGAGCAGTTGACAGACCCAGATGCTGCTCGTGAATCCGAATTACTGATGGAGAGGATAAAATCTATCAAAGATGAGAAGTGAGTAAAAATAAAAATTTGTTCACTGCGATCACATGTCCAGCCCTTTCTTCTTACTAGTAAATGTGCACGGTCTTGCATGATATGGTGAATACAGATTTTCTAGATGTACTGTGTGTGTGTGTGTGTGTGTGTGTGTGTGTGTGTGTGTGTATCTGCCACTTGACAATTGTTTGATTAAAAGATAGTGACCTACAGAAAATTGCTACTTTTGGAGAAAAATAAAAATCTACACTGAGCAAGAGCACTGGACTTCAGTTTACTGTGAATTGTGGGAACACGTTAAATGCTTCCTATACTTTTGCGTGCCTGTGTGTGTGTCATGAAGGGAATTCTCTGGTTACTGATTTCCTTTCATCGGTAAATAAGCAGCTCCGAAGAGTTAAGGAGTCACCAAGTGGGCGTTGTAAAAAAAAAAGCGCCTATTAGATTAGGTAGGAGATAGGGCAGTTATAAACTGGTGACCGAGCCTCTTTAAGCTTCCACTTTTTTAAGGATGCTGTTTTTGCTTTGTTAGCCAATTTTATTTAATTCGTGTACTAATATATTTATTCATATTTTGCAGGGAAGATATTACTTACCGGCTTCCAGAGCTTGATCAGCGTGGCTCAGATGAAGAGAATATGGACTCTGAAACCTCAAATAGCACAGAGAGTTTATTGGACGATAGACCTGTTCCTCCTGAAAAGGAAGGTCAGTATTAAGGTAGTGTGTCCTTTGGTATTCCTTCTATATTATTGCATGCAGAATTATTTTCAAAACCCCATTCACACGTGCCAGAAAAAAATCCGCACAGCTTTTAGGGCTGCATCTGAGCTTACACTGAGGATTCTTCCTGAGGGTATCACTTATACAAATGGTTTACCCCAGTTGTGTGATATCTATAATAAAGGACCTGCCACTTACGGCTTATGCACGTGGCCATATTACAGATGTGTTGTACAAAGTCATATTATGGAGCTCATAGCTAATGTGGTCTGTGCATGCAGTTTTGCTATGTGCATAAGGCATTAGAAGAATAAATATCAAATCGGACAAATGCTATTACTACTGTGTCCATCATCGTTTCTCTGCAGTGGTAACATTACTCAATGCCCGTTGAGATCTATGAATGTTCAGCGACGTTACAGAATTCAAGCTGTATCCAGAGCAGGGCCGTATTTAGAGTTTGTGCTGCCCTAGGCACTTTTAGGGCTGACGCCCCTGATAACTACAATGAAAATTACAGATTGTCCAGCAACAAATAAGCCCTCACACAGCTCCGGTGGAGAAAAAATAGACGTTCTGGCTCTCAGAATATGACAACACATAATGTGCAGATTATTCTAATAGCGGATAAGATTGGGCACCATTTATCAGTGCAACACTGGCCTCACATCTGTAGATTATTTATTTACCGCATTATTATACCCTCTTATTGTACCCTGATGAACTCCGCACAGATTACATATGCCCCCACATTATAAACTGAAATTCCAGCAAGACCCCAAACAGAACAACTAGAAGAAATTGCTTTTCAAGTGTTGGGGTTGTTTTTCTCCTTTATGCCTTGTAAATATTGAAGATTTCTACATTCATTTTTACATCCTAATTCCACTAAATTCAGCAAAAAACCTGTGGGGTCAAAATGCTCACTACACCCCTTAATAAATTCCTTGCGGGGTGTGGTTTGCCAAATGGTGTCTCTTTGGGGGGGTTTTCACGGTTTTGGCACCACAAAACCTCTTCAAACCTGACATGGTGCCTAAAATATATTCTAATAAAATGGAGGCCCCAAAATCCTCTATGTGCTCCTCTGTTCCTGATGCCTGTGTCTCAGTTCAGTAGCACACTAGGGACACAGGTTGGATATTTCTAAAAACTGAAGAATCTGGGCAATAAATATGGAGTTGCGTTTCTCGGGTAAAACCTTCTGTGTTACAGAAAAAAATGGATTAAAACAGATTTCCTGCAAAAAAAATGTACATTTGTAAATTTCACCTCCACTTTGCTTTAATTCCTGTGAAACACAAAAAGGGTTAAGAAACTTTCTAAATGCTGTTTTGAATACTTTAAGGTGCAGTTTTTAAAATGGGGTGATTTATTGGGGGTTTCTAATATTTAAGGCCCTCAAAGCCACTTCAGAACTGAACTGGTCTCTGAAAAAATAGCTCTTAGCAATTTCTCCCATTTTCAAGAAAATTTCAGCTAAATCCTAGTAACGTACTGGAAAAATCAGAAAACTATGCCAACATAAAGTAGATATGGTAAATGTTAATTAGTAACTATTTTGTGTGGTACTATTATCTGTTTTCCAAGTAGATACATTTAAATTTAGAAAAATGGCAATTTATTCAAATGTTCTCTAAGTTTTAGTATTTTTCACAAATAAACACAATGTATCGACCAAATTTTACCACTAACTTAAAGTACAATGTGTCACGAGAAAATAATCTCAGAATCGCTTGAAAATATAGAAGCATTCCAAAGTTATCACATAAAATGACACTTCAGATTAAAAAAAACCACAAGAACTGAGGTTGCTTGTGCACACTGCTGCTCCATTCATTCTCTATGGGAGCGACCAGAGATAGGAGAGTACAGCGTTCGGCTATTTCCGTCGCTGCCATAGAAAATGAATGGAGTGGCAGTGCGCATGAGCGACCTGCCGCTCGGTTCAAACGAGGGGTACGGGACCCCCGTTCTTGCAAATGGTGGGGGTCCCAGCTGTCAGACACCCACGATCAGCACGTTAACCCCTACCCTACGGATAGGGGAAAACTTTTTGTAACCGGAATACCCCTTTAATGTACTGGCATATATCTATATGCCAGTACATTAGCCTGTGTACTGATAGTACACAGACAGTTGTTAGGACATACCGAAGCATGACCTAACAGGAAATCTGTTCAGACAGTCCTGGGATCCTTCAATGGACCCTGGGCGGTCTGCCCATGTATTGTATGTCCCTAAATCCAAGGGGCATCCTCCCTTCTCATTTTCCCCTTGAATGCTGCGGTCAGCTTTGATTGCAGAATTCAGGGGAATAGCGTAGGAGATGAGAGGTTTCTCTGATCTCCGCCGTTAGAGCGGGGCTGCAGCTGTGTAATACAGGCATTGCGCCGCTCCTGACAACAAGTGTGCGCGCGCGGTTAGCATGAGGTGATGTGACCAGCGCTGCACTAATGAGCGGCGGCGCTGGCACTGAAGACAGAGAACATGGGAGCTTTTCAGTTCGCCCGCCATGTTCTCGGTCTTCAGTCCCGGCACTCATTAGTGCAGCGCCAGCCACATCGCCTCATGCTGACCGCGCACACACTTGTCAGGAGCGGAGCAATGGCTGTATTCCTCAGCCGCAGCCCTGCTCACTACATTCATGTATAACAATACTAAGCTGTGCAGCCATAGAGCTTCGTATCGCAATACATTAATTGACGGTATTGAACAGTTTGAGGGTGCATGGCATCGAAATGGTATCACTGCTTCCTGCAACACAATGTTACATTACATTTAACATGTAGTAATACTTACCCTACCTGCTGTGTTGCACTCCTGTGCTGCTCTGCCGTCCGCTCCCCCTAGTGCGCTGCTTAGACTGAGTCTAAGACACGCCCACTGTTCTCGGATTGGCCACTGCTGCTCTGGCCAATCCATTAACAGTGGGCGTGTCCTACAGAATAAGTGCACAACGACCCCCCCCCCCCCCCCTGTCCTGTGAGTGACCTGGCCGGTCAGGTCACAAGTTAAGTTTATAATTAAGAAATATATATCTATAAGAACCTCCAGCTGCGCCCCCCCCCCCTGCTGGACGCCCTAGGCACTGCGCCCCCAGTGCCTAGTAGTAAATACGGTCCTGACCCAGAATAGAGAGGTGTGCCAGACTTTCAGCCTAGGCTAATTGAAAGGGATAACTATCGGTGCCCCTTATCTATCAACGCAACATGACCTAATAGAAAACTTGAAGGGAGCCTGTCACCGACTTTATGCTGCCCTCTTTATAGACTGATTTCTGCAGTCTGTCACTCATGTCTGATAGTTTAGTGATTTAGGATAACTTACATTTTGAATGTTGCAACATTGTGTACATGGAGAAAGCAGTCCATTATTTGTGGCTGGGCGGAGGAGCGACCGCTAATGAATGTGCCGTGCTCCTTCCTCCAAGCCTTCACATCGCTCTGCTACATTCAAAATGTAAGTTCTCTTAAATCACAAAACGACCAGACATGAGTGACCGACTGCAGAAATCAGCGTGCCTGTGACCACTTTATGCTATCCTCTCTGAGGGCAGAATAAAGTCGGTAAAATGTTCCCTTTAAAGGGGTATCCCATTTTGGCAATCGATAGGGGGTCCGCACTGAAAATCCGTAACAAAGTACAGTAGAATGTAAGTGAATGGGGTTTTAACAAACTGATCACACTTACAGCGTAAAACTTCTGTTGCAGAAATGCAGCATTTTTTCTGCAGATTAAATCCATTGCAATGCACAGCATGAAATCCAAAGGCATATCCGCACCAAAATCCGCAATGATTTCTCCTATTTACGTGATGTGTGAACCCAGCTTAAAAATATGAGATTAGTTCCTTTTAATGATGGCACAAATATGAAAAAGCTTATGGTTTTGTGTAATTGTGTTTTTCTCAACAGCTACCTGTGTGGTGGATGCACCTGTTGTGTCACAGCCAGTGGTGAAAACAAACAGCTTTACAGCCAAAGGCCTTATTTCTACATTGTGTCCTCCTTCTAGTATCAAGCGAAGGCCTTCCTCCTTTCTTGCAAAAATGAGAGGGACAAGACGCAATCCTGTACTACCAACTGCCAACATAAAGTTGCCCCCTGGAATATCCAAAGCCACAGACTGCCCTGATGATTCAAGTAATGTTCGAAGAAGAGAGCAGCCTGGGCGAAGAACTGACAGCATCCAGTCTGTTTATGTCCCTGATGGTTCTGAATTGGGAGCCACACAGGAAACACTAGATTACGAACCCACCGCCAAACTAATACGTCGTTTCTCAGATCCTCCTCTCCAGATCCCATGTCCTGAAGAGTCTAACCTCTGAACCATGATAAAAATGCATGAAATTCCTGGACTGACTTATTAGTTGCTTGAAGGAGCTACTTGGGACTCAGATCAATGATAATTCTGGGGGGAAGGAATTCCTTTATATATATTTAAACAGACTGTTGCCCCTCACTTGTATACAAGATGCCGTGTTGGGGTGTATGAATGGAATGCTGAGTGTAAGGAGTCCATGTTACCCTTCCTATGGGAGTGTAGGAATTAAGTTCCAAACAGATCATTCGAAGTTTGTACTATGTTAGGACCAAAAGTGACTTTTTTTTTGCTCTGTGCACCTGTTACAGTAATATTTTAAAATGTATATGACAGCTTTTTTAATATTTTGTCTATAGCGCCAAACTGTTATCTTGGAGAGAGAAGAGGTGTTGCAATTTTTATTAAAAAATTGTTCTTTTTTTTTTTTTTTAGAGGCAATGCTGTAAAAGTGTTAGTCTTTATAGAAAGTGTTGACTTAAAGTACAAAATACAAAGGTCATGTTATATTTGCAATGCCGTGGACGTAGAATCAACAGGTGCCTTATCAGTATCATTTGTATTTAGTCTTTGGAAGATTTTTTTCTATTTGCAGGTTTACAGATGTTTATTGTGTACATACTGTCGTTGTGCCCATTCACAATCTTTTCAAGCAGTAATCATCATGTTAGATGTAGTCAAGTCTACACCGTCTGACTTGCAGTATTAGCATTCCCATTCTGGATGTTGAGGCTCCCAAATGTTTTATATACTGTAAGCATTCCATTTGAATTAGCTTAAAGGCTATGTAAACCCTTAAAAGGGGAAAACAAAATTTTTTAAATGTTTATCCGTATGTTTTCTGTAACTTTGTAAATATTTTATTAAAAATAGTTTTAACTTTTTTAGATACAGCTACTTTGTTTTGTCTATACAGAGCAGCTTGATCGTTCGCTATTCACTGAATCCGTCAGTCCCGCGGACCTGACGGGTTCAGTGTCAGCTGATCCTGTATGTCCCCATCGCCCAGGATCAAGCTGCTATAGATCACATCTAAGTTCATAACTTAGATATGATAGTTTATAGGTGGATTCTGCGTGTCAGGTCCGCGGGACTGACGGATTCAGTGAATAGCGCTAGATACATCTACAGAGCAGCTGTATCTAAAAAAAGTAAAGCATTTACAAAGTTGCATTAAACACATTAGAAAGCAAAACCGTTTTTTTTTTTTAAATTATAAATAAAAAGGTTTATCAAAGGTTTACATAGCCTTTAAAGGGGTTGTCGGGTCATGCGGTGGTTTTTCATACTTTTGACCTATCCACACAGAATAGGTAATCAGTATATGATCGGTGGGGGTCTGAGACACGGACCCTGCACCTATCAGCATTTCCGGCTGCCTCTAACCACCGGATGTTATGCAGTGGTTGGTTCTGGAAGCAGAAGGCTCCGTACACTGTATAGCAGCTGTGCTGAGTTACTGCAGCTCTGCTCCTATTCTCTTGCATAGGAGCAGAATTGCAGCACGGCCGCTATACAGTGGTCGGAGCCATCTGCTTCTGGCACCGCCCACTGTGGATGGGTCATCAGCATGAAAAACCGCATTGTGCTTGGAAAACCCCTTTTAAGTTTTTGCTCTGGTAATTTGTCATATCCTTCCAAATTAACAATTTAATTTGGTCATCCTTCGGTCAAGTATAACTGCAATTTTCTCATGTCCAATATCCCTGCCATGCAGAAGATACGGTTATCCTTAAATGATTTGTGCCCATAGCAAGTTCAAGGTGTCGCACAACTATTGCACTGTGGTACAAAGTGTTTCTGGGAATAGGAGAATTTAATATCAAGTATTCAGGTTACATTTTAGAAAACACCCGCTTATTTGCTACCTCTCCCACTTAATCAGAAAAAAAATTAGGTCAGTACTATAAATGTACAGCAGTTGCTAAGCACTAAACTCCCTGGCACGCACATAACGGGCGGCTAGCCACGTAAACATGTGATCATAATAAAGTGTAGCTTCTCTTCAGGCAACATATTGGATTTGTGCCCCCACCCCCCCACGCTTAGATTCTTTTTACATATTGATAAAATCTTCAAAAAAAAGTTGCGTAATTTTGAAAATCTATTGCTTGCCGTACATTCTCTTCCAGAGCTGCATTCATAATTCATGCTGCTTAGTTTAAATGTTCTAGCATTCCCTGCTTGTTCGTTTTGTTCATTGTCTGTACAGAGATTTCTTTGATATTATGTATTTTGGGAAGTCTAGTAATGTGATGTAGATGAACTGTAGAATTATTTGCAGCCGAGAGTATGACTGAGTTTGTTTTCGAAAGCGTCCAGCAGTATTCTGAATGCAGCTCCGGACAAGAACTCTGGATCAGTCCAAGATAAGTAATGTTTTGTATTTACAAAGCTACTCAACTTTTTATGCAGATTTAGACACGCATGGTGTTCAAAGGGTAACGTGCACTTTAAAGCCTTGTGTTTTCAATAGACGCTAGATTGGATATTTAGATCAGTGCTTAGTGACCATTAAAATGCTACACTGCTATTCTGTTATCAGTCCCTGCTAAATAGGTAGTGATTTTCAGTTGGTTTGTGTTCAACATGGTACGCAACCTGCAAGATTTTTTTGTTTTCACACTGTTCCTGAGTTATAACTTTGAATAGTGTGTAAGATTTCTTCTGTTATCTGTTATAAAGTGTCTTTTTTTCTTTTTACCCCATGAATATATTAAAATTTAATGACTCACATGGGCTTATGTGGTGGATTCACACGCGGCAGATTTTGTTGCAGAAATCCATGTGCTTGCTGCAGAAACAACCCCATTCAAATGAATGAAACTGATTTTCAGTGGCAGAAATTTTTGCCACAAAATTTGCCAGGTGGGAATTTGCGCTAGGTGTTGCTTTAATGGAATGTGCTCAGCCTATCACTGCTCAGGGGCTACCACTTGTGTTTCTCATCTTTTGCATTGTTATCGCTTATTAAACGCAAGGTCTCCATTGCCCTTACATCCTGAATATGTTTAAAAAGTATTAAGCATCTTGCTTCAGTCTTTGCTTGAAACATCTAACTAGGTAATGTAGGCAAAATTTTATGGAGGAAACTGGCGGATATTATTGCTGTCATGTCCAAATACCAGGTCTCCTATCATCATCTTTGAAAGCTTGACTACAGTCAACATTCAGTGCCATACGAAGACTAGTTTCTTATCTTGTATTCTGCTCTTTGAGGGCCCAGTTTCCTCCAGAAGGTCTAGCAGAAGCAGTCTCGGACCATGCACATTGCCATTCTTTCTTGCTTACATACCAAACTCTTTGAGGATCATGTATAAAAGTGTCTTCCAATATGTAAAATCTATAAATTGAACATTTAGAAGTTCTTTCTATGCTAAATTGCAACTGCTTACTGTACATGTTCTATGCGGTCTGTTTAATCCATGTCCACCTTATAAACACTATTTCATAGGTTACGTATAGTATTATATATCTTACATAAAAACTTGAGGGATTTTGTAAAAAAAAACATTGCTTTACATAAATTGTGTTGTGCCTTTCTTAGTCCAGAGCTGCATTCACAATTCTGCAGGCTTCAGAGATTAGATCTCTCCACATTGCACCCTGGTTCAATGTCTGCACAGACCTTGCTCTGATAAGCATAGTACAAGAAAAGTAATGTATTTACAATGTCGCAACGTTTTTGTTTTTTACAGTTTTATCTAAATTAAAATACTATACATAGGTGAACATAAGGGTTTTAGAAAAAAAATTGTCTGATTACTTCAGACTTAATAGAAAACATACCAAAAAGCTGTCGCCAATACCAGATTTTTATGTGCATTGGCCATCGGATTCCTGGAATTTGTCCAGCTCTGCCATTAGTCCTCAAGTTATTATAGGCCCATTTTTGGGGAATTTAATTTGTGCCGAATGCTGTTCTTAAAAGAATTGTTCCTGTTGTATACCTTTTTAACTTTAGGAAGTTTTGCAGGCGGTTAAGGGGTGTTATAAGACATTCCGATTGGGTGCTCCTCATTAGATAATCTATTTAATAAGTGGTGCATGTAAACTTAATTTAAAAGAACGGAGATGAGCTTCAAAAATAAAGAAATGCTATGTATTTGCTGGTATTACATTACAATGTTTCCTTAAGTGGTATAGCTGGTATTACTATTCTGGGTACTACGTGTACATAACTCTCAGTGAGACCACAGGATGGGTGACTTTCATTGCAATCCTCTGTAGGTACTGAGTAAATACATTTGCTTTTTTTTAGTGCAATCCCTGTACAAGCAAATTTGGCAATCTGCTAGTAGCCCACCAGTAAGAAACATGACCACCGGCAGTTTAACAGCTAAGTGTATATATGTATAGACTTGTTGGGGGCCCCTTTTATAAAATGTGATTGTCACCAAGTCTGATGTTCGTGGAAATGTATGTATAAACATTTTATGTGCTCCTCATTGTCATCTTTATTAAATGAATTTATAACTGGACAATGTCTAAGGCTCATTATATGCCCGGTATCTTTGTGGAAGTTTTTTCAAATGTGACTTCAGTGGGGAAAACGTTAAGCCAGAATAACTATATTGAGGCTGCGTGGTAGCAGTGCGGTTTTGTTACTTTTGATATTTGTTTTTTGGGTTATTCAATATGACTGGAAGCAGATGGTTAATGTAAAACAACGAGGGATTATATATTTTTATTCACACAGTACATTAGTGCTTTGTGTGTTTTTTGTTTGTTTTATTTAGAGACTTTTATGCGTGAGTTCTCGGTTTAAAATTTTTTTATTTTTTTTTAAAATGAGCAAATAAACGGTGTTGCCCTTGGGAATAAGTCTGGGCACTGCCTAATTTTTAGAAGGTAAATTTAAGAATGAAAGCAGTGACCTATTTGGTTGCTCTTGGCATATCTTGGATGTCTGCATCTAGATGGCACCAGAGAAGAATGGTACACAGTGAAACACTTTTTGAGCTAGGGTGGGCCGCTTAAAGAAGGCGGCTAATATACATCTGATATAAGGAATTTGACAATTCGTCACAGAGAAATCTGGTCTAGATGAGACCCAATTTCTCAGAGAAAACAGTTGGGAAGTTTATAAAAAACGAGTACACAAGAACAATGGAGGTCTTTCTATATTTTTCAATCTTCCTTAAAAATGAACACTTTGTGCTTTCCATATCTAAACTGTCTAACAGTAAAACTGTCATTGTTGCCGATAGCATCCAATCAGAGCTCAGCTTTATTTCCTAAAATTCCCTAGAGAAAATGAAGGCTTCGCACTAATTGGTTGCTATAGGCAACAAGGAACTGTAAGGCTTTGTTGACACTGCTTTTTCCCTTTATGTTTGACATAGGTGTCGGGATAGCTCCCAGTGCATACGTCAAACGTACCAAAGGTTTCCATTATTCTGACGGAGGACAAAAGATTGTGCTTTTGTTCTCAGTTGGTGGTATACCGTTTTTTTGGTGGATAGAATAGCATAGTCTACTACACTATTTCATTCAGAGGCATACAGTAAAAAAAAAAGTATACGTTTAACGTATGCTATAATAGCCTATGGGTGACACTGCCATCCATTAAAGGCTATGTAAATGTTTGAAAGTGTTTTGTTTTTAATAAAAATTTGTATTAGGGTATGTGCACACGTAGTGTTTTCAGCCATTTTTCGGGCCGTATACGTCCAGAAAAACGGCTGAAAAATCGGAAGCAAAACACATACAAACATCTGCCCATTGATTTCAATGGGAAACACGGCGTTCTGTTTCGACAGGGCTTTTTGCTTGCAAAAAAGAAGTGCATGTCACTTGTTGAGCCGTTTTTCATTGACTCTATAGAAAAACAGCTCCAAAAACGGCCGTGAAAAACGCGAATATGATTAAAAAAAGGCTGATAATCCGGAGCGGTTTTCCCTTGAAAACAGCTCCGTATTTTCAGACTGTTTTAATTTTGTGTGCACATACCCGAAGGCCGGATTTACACAAGCGTGTGTGTTTTGTGCGCGCAAAAGGTACTTAACAGCTCCGTGTGTCAGCCCCGTATGATGCGTGGCTGCGTGATTTTCGCGCAGCCACCATCATTATGACACTCTGTATGTTTGTAAACAGAAAAGCACGTGGTGGATTTTCACGCACCCATTGACTTCAACAAACAACGCACAAATATAGGATATGTCGTGAGTTTTACGCAGCGGACACACGCTGCGTGAAACTCACGGACAGTCTGCACGGCCCCATAGACTAACATGGGTCCGTGCGAGGCGCGTGAAAATCACGCGCATTGCACGGACCTATTACACGTTCGTCTAAATAAGCCCTTAGTGTGTTAAAAAGTAAAGAGACATTTTTAATAAAATGTATTTACAAAAATTATTAAGACACTGCTGCTCTGTATTCTCTATAAAGTACAGCTGAATCGTTCACTATTCACTGAATCAGTCAGTCCCGCGGACCTCATGGTCTCAGTGACAGCAGGTCCTATGTCTCTGATACGCAGGATCCACCATATAGAAGTTATGAACTTAGATGTAATGAATAACAGGGGGATCCTGTGTGTCAGGCATGCAGGGCCTGCTGTCGCTGAACCCGGCAGGTCCACGGGACTGACTGATTCAGTGAATAGCGAACGATACAGCTGCTCTGTATATAAAAGTAAATAGAATTTTCACCACATCTGTGTGCTGTCCGTGTTTCACGCTTCAAATACATTGAAAGCAGAGAAATACATTTTTTTAAAGAAAGTGCTTGCACGGACGTGAAAAACGCATGCCCACACACAAAGCACACTGATAACCATTCGCATTGTACATGGACAATACATGTAGGAAAAACGCTGCATTTTTTTAAGACCGCAAATCGGACATGCTCATCTGAATGTAGCCCAATTGTTGGTTCTGTTTTTTTTCTACCTCACTTACAAGTCAATGATTTGCGGTGTAGGAATATCACTTCTACCAAAAACATTGATTTATGGGGTTAATGATGTTGGACTGCTATTTTTTTTTTTGATGGGTTCTCTGTGTAGTAGAGTTCTGTCTGGATCTTATAGGATCCAATGGAGCTGACACTCTTACATCACGGGGATACAATCGCTCAAGTGTGCAAGCAGGGTGGCTTCTGCTGCATTGGGAAGCTCCAGTGATATCTGTCCATATATGGAAAGTTACATCACTGGAGCTCCCGACGTATCTGTTAAACGGAGGCCAGTGATGGATGCCTAACGTTGTCAACCGTCACCGATTTTCGTTTTTTTTAATGGTATCCGCTTAATAGGTACCTCATGAACAGGGTCTTAAGAGTTCATGACATATCCGTTAAATGGATACCATTATAGCCAATAGATGACACTACTTTGCATCTGTTAAAGCCTCCGTTTAACCTATACGCCAGGAAATTTTCCCGGTGTATACGTTAAATGAAGGATAAAATGCGTGAACAGGGCCTTAGACAGTTTTGATAATCAAAACTTTTTATTTCTACAGGTTTTTATAAATCTAAAACTCAGAATCCACAGAAAACGACATTAACCACAACTTATAATAAAATGAACAATCCTTGTTGTGTGAATAGCAATAAACAATATACTGTAGTAATATCACATGGAAAAAAAAGAATTATTAAATCAATGTGTTTTTAATAAATTTTCAAATTGACATTTATTTAAAAATGTTTACAATACATCTATGTATCCTGTAAGTTATGAACTATGTGTTCAATAGCTGGATCCTGTGTGTCAGACGTGCAGGATCGGCTCTCATCCGAACTGTCCATTTAACTAAACTGACAAAATTAGCTGAGATAGATACAGCTTCTACGTATACAGGACACGTAGAAGCTGTATCTTAAGGCTGGATTCACATGAGCATGTTCGGTCCGTAAAGGACGGAACGTATTTCGGCCGCAAGTCCCGGACCGAACACACTGCAGGCAGCCGGATTCCCAGCATCATAGTTATGTACAACGCTAGGAGTCCCTGCCTCTCCGTGGAACTACTGTCCCGTACTGAAAACATGATTACAGTACGGGACAGTTGTCCTGCAGCGAGGCAGGGACTCCTTGTGCCGGGACTTGCGGCCGAAATACGTTCCGTCCTTTACGGACCGAACATGCTCGTGTGAATCCAGCCTTATAAGTAAAAAAAACATGTTTAGCCCTTTCAGGACCGAGGTAATTTTGGCCCTTGAGGACCAACCCCATTTTATGTGGTAAGAACTCTCGATGCTTTTACCTATCTAAGCGATTCTGACATTGTTTTCTCGTGACATATTGTACTTTATCTTAGTGGAAAAATTTGGTCACTAAATTCAAAGCTTATTTGTGAAAAACCGCAAAATGTAAAGAAAATTTGCAAAATTGATAATTTTTCTAATTTTTAATGTATCTACTTGTAAAACATCAACAATTTTGTGTGGTATTACTAATTAACATCCCCGATATGTTTACTTTTATATTTGCATTTTTTTTTTTTTTTTTGAACATTCTTTTCTTTTTCTAGGACGTTACAAGACTTAGAACTTTAGCAGCAATTTCTCACATTTTCAAGAAAATTTCAAAAGGCTATTTTTCAAGGACCAGTTAAGTTCTGAAGTGGCTTTGAGGGCCTTATGTACTAGATAGACCCCATAAATCACCCCGTTTTAAAAAGTATTCAAAACAGCATTCAGAAAGTTTCTTAATCCTTAGGCGTTTCACAGGAATTAAAGCAAAGTAGAGGTGTTATTTACAAATTAAATTATTTTTATTTTTTTTACGAAATTCATTTGTAATAAAAAAAATTCTGTAACAAAGGTTTTACCAGAGAAACGCAACTCAATATTTATTGCCCAGATTCTGCAGTTTTTAGAAATATCCCACATGTGGCTCTAGTGTGGTAATGGACTGAAGCACCAGCCTCCGAAGCAAAGGAGAACCTAGAGGATTTTGGGGTCTCCTTTTTTTAGAATATATTTTAGGTACGATGTCCGGTTTGAAGAGGCCATTTGGCTTTTGGAGCGCAGATTTTGCTTGGTAATAGTTCTGTTTGGGGTTTTGCTGGTATTTCAGTTTATAATGTGGGGGCATATGGAAGCTGGTGCAGAGTACATCAGGGCATAATCAGAGGGTATAATGGGTAAATAAATAATAAATCATAGGTATGTGGCCGGTGTCGCACTGATAAATGGTGCCCAATCTTATCTGCTTTTGGACACTCTGCACAATTTCTGTCGCTATATTCTGAGCGCCAGAACTTTTTTATTTTTTCTCCACCGGAGCCGTGTGATGGCTTATTTGTTGCGTTTCAATCTGTAGTTTTCATTGGTAAAATTTTAGGGTACATGTGATTTTTTTGATCACTTTTTATCAGATTTTTTTTGCAAGCAAAGTTTATTTATTTTTTTTACTTTGTTCACCGTGTGCTATAAATTACATTTTACTTTTATTCCGCGGGTCAGTATGATTACAGCGATACCATAAGTATATTGTTTTGCAGTGTTTTTTAACGTTTTCATTTTTTTCCTATAATAAAAGACTTATAGGAAAAAAAGCATTTTTTGTTTTTGTAACATAAAAATGTTTTATAAACAAAGTGTAAAAAGTTCTTACATTTTTTTTTTTTTTACTTGAAGACCTGCAGCACTGATGACTGCTATAACACATTACTCTACCTAGGTGCTACAACAAACTTTCCCTGCGATCACATGATCAGGACCTGAACCAATCGGGTACCGATCATGTCTCCGGGACCAGAGGCAGGGGTTGACAGCGCGATCCGGGTGTCACCGCTATTCTGAGACACCCGGATCGTGCTTTTAACACCTGTGAATTCACGTCGGCGCTGCACAGAGCCCAGCAAGCGCCGACGTGAATTTACTGTGGGCGGTCAGGAAGCAGTTAATAACGGTGATCATATTTTCTGTAGCCGAACCAATCGGTTCGGCTATCAGAGAACAGGTTGCTGGGGAGCCGGGGACACTGACACCGCCGGCGTCAGAGAGCTCTCCCCAGCGCTATGCCGGCAGAAGCAGAGGTCCTCAGATTCACGTCCTATCTGCACGGGGTATATGCGCATAGGACGTGAGTCTACAGATTGTCTGGTTAATAATCAGTGTTGATTTAAAACATAACACATTAATTTAATAAAAAACTGCAAATTTCCATCAAAGTGTATAAAGGCTTAAAGAGTAACTAAACGTTCAACAAACTTTTGACATGTCATAGTGACATGTCAGAAGTTTTGATTGGTGGGGGTCCGAGCACAGAGACCCCCAATAATTGCTAAAACAAAGCTGCAGAAGCACTTGTGTGAGCGCTGAGCCGCTTCGCTTCTGTTCGTTTTTTTTTTTCCTGAAATAGATGTAGCGGTGTATGAACTATGAGCCCGTACACCGCTACATCGGCTTTCCGGAAAAAGCCGAACAGAAACCAATTTCATTTTAGCGATTGGTGGTCTCTGTGCTCGGAACCCCACCAATCAACACTCCTGACATATTACTATGACATGTCAGAAGTTTGAACGTTTAGTTATCCTTTAAAGCTGCCAATGTGCTTTAGATAGCTGTTGGCTGAGTGCTTGCTGTAATATACGTTGAAATATACCAATATATATTCTTTTATATATATATATATATATATATATATATATATTGCTGGTAAGAAAAACAAGAAATCCCACAGTAGATGAAAATATATGTTCTCTAAAAATCACAATAGTGAGTTTAGAAATGGGAACGATCCTCACTTACCTTTTGAAAAAACTCCCATAATGAAAGCCGACCTTGACAGTTTAACCCGGGTGTGAACCATATGATATGGCTATTTAAGGTGTGTGATGTCTAAAACTTCTATGCCTGATGAAGACCTCCGCATGAGGTTGAAACGCGTTGCAGCAGTCGTCTTATTTATCTTTTTTATTGTTTTTAAAACAAGTTGTCCATTAAATTGTTTTAATCAACCAATGGGTCCGTGGTAATCACCGCACCAGCTACACAGAAGCGCCCGACACAAGCAGCATTTTTTCCAGTTATCTACATTCAAGAATTGTGGGAGTTTCTAAATCTATCCGTCTGTATATCACAGCTTTCTTTGCATTTATAAACTGTGGGATTACTGATCTTTGTATAAAGTATCTTATGCGTATTATCTAGATTAAGAAAGCTTAAACTGGGTGTAAACAGGATGTCCTTACTTAAGTAATTATTTATCTAAAAAGAATACATTAAAGGGAACCTGTCACCAGCATTTCACCTATTGAGCTTTACATATCCCTCACTGGCCGCTGCTATAAAAATGTCATTGCCGTTATCTCCTCTCCTAAACTCCTCCTCCGACTGTAAATAACGGTCTGCAAAAATGTTGCGCCTTTTATTGTAATAATCCGGTGTCCCGTTGTGCGCACACACCAGAAGAGGACAACAATGCACAAGCACAGGATTTTCTGTGCTGGGGGAAGGTGTGGAGCGGTCCATCAAAAGTAAGGAGGCGGGGTAAACTCGGAAAGACTTGAGGAATGAAGATATGACTCTTCAAACAAAGATTTGACTCTTTTATGCTCCTTAGCATACGGTGTGAGAACACTAAAAAACTGAATACTAAATCTACAGAGACAATTATAGGTTATATAGAAATGATTTTTCACCCACTTCCACGAGGTATTGCAGGTTTGATAGGTGAAATGCTGGTGACAGGTTCCCTTTAAGGAGCAGTTGAACCATATGAGATGTCCAACGTCCTTCTAATATCAACACAAAGGAGGATAATTTGTGGTTATGGTGTTTTATACCATCATGAAACAATTTTGACGTTAAGCTCTTGTATTCTTGTAGAGATTAAACTTGAGACTTAAATGCTCGAGATTCTTAAAAGGTCACTGCGATTTCTGCTATTGTGAACTGGGTGGTACAGTTGCTGTGGCAACCATATTATGCCCAGAGAGTATCCTACACTGTTATTAATCAGAATGGGGTCCATGAATAGGGTTGCTACCAGGCTGGTAAACCACCTGCCCAGCCCATAGTAACACTGAAAGACTAGTGAAAGTAAAGTTTTTTTTGTTTTTGTTTTGTATTTTTTGAGGGGGGGGGGGTTAACGACAATAGCAAGTGCTGGTATTTTTGCATAATAAAACGGTGCATACGCAAGTCGGGTTACTTCCTATTTAGATTGTAGGTTCACAGACCGAAATAGAAACAGAGACCACTGGTCAAAATTATTATTTAAGACATCCAACCTGTCTTCACTCTAGTTGTATAAATAAGAGCTAAAGGGCTAGAGGAGGTACAACCAAGATTGTGAAAAAATTCCAAACAATACAACCCAGGAAAAAAAAAAGTATTCAGCAAACCATGTATACAGATCTGGCCAAACGTTTTGAGTTTGACACAAATTTTGATTTTCACAACGTTTGCTGCTTCAGTGTTTTTAGATCTTTTAATCAGATGTTTCTATGGTATACTGAAGTACAATTATAAGCCTTTCATAAGATTTTTTACTTTTATTGACAATTACATCAAGTTTATGCAAGGACTTAATATTTAGAGTGTTGACCCTACTTTTTCAAGACATTTGCAATTCGCCCTGGCATGCTGGATATCCGCTTCTGGGCCAAGTCCTGACTGATGGCAACCCATTCTTGCCTAATCAGTGCTTGGAGTTTATCACAATTTCTGTGTTTTTGTTCGTCCACCTGCTTTTTGAGGATTGACCACAGGTTCTCAATGGGATTGAGATCTTGGGAGTTTTCTGGCCGTGGAACCAATATTTCAATGTTTTGTTGAAGCCACTTTTGTCTTGTGACATGGTGCTCTGTCATGCTGGAAAAAGCATTGTTCATCACCAAATTGCTCCTAGATCGTTGCGATAAGTTGCTCTTGGATGATGTTTAGATACCGTTCTTTATTCATGGAAGTGTTCTTAGGCAAAATTGTAAGTGAGCCCACTCCCTTGGATGAAAAACAACCCCACACATGAATGGTCTCAGAATGCTTTACTGTTGGCATGACACAGGAATCATGGTAGCGCTCACCTTTTCTTCTCCGGACAATCATTCTTGCAGATATCCCAAACAGTCTGAAGGCGGCTTCATCAGAGAAAATAACTTTACACCAGTACTCTGCAGTCCTATCCCTGTACTTCCTGTGGAATGCCAGTATGTCTTTGATGTTTTTCTTGGAGAGAAGTGGCTTCTTTGCTTGGCTCTTCTTGACACTAGGCCAATCTCCAAAAGCCTTCGCTTCACTGTGCGTGCAGATGAACTGACACCTGCCATTGCTGAGCAAATGCTGCACTGGTGTTGAACCGATCACGTAGCTGAATCCTCTTTAGGAGATGGTCCTGGCACTTGCTAGATTTCTAGGGTACCCTAAATCCTTCGCAGCAATTGAACCTCTC
Organism: Rhinoderma darwinii; assembly: GCF_050947455.1. Classification (NCBI taxonomy): domain Eukaryota; kingdom Metazoa; phylum Chordata; class Amphibia; order Anura; family Rhinodermatidae; genus Rhinoderma; species Rhinoderma darwinii. The sequence goes on along the minus strand of NC_134687.1, from coordinate 290,870,234 downwards.
CTTGAAGTTCTTGATGATCAGATAAATGGTTGATTTAGTGGCAGTCTTACAAGCAGTAATCAGAAAAATGGACAAGGAGGCAGCACTTCCAAAACTTAGAAAACCTTTAATCACCCATGCAACGTTTCAATCCCTCAGGACCTTTCTCAAGCATAGTAAAACAAATCCAAAAACCAAGTATTTAAGGACTGTCATTAACCCGTTAGTGACCAGCCCATCGGGTTTCTACGTCGGTCACTAAAGGGCCTTATTCCGATGCCATACACTTTTTACGTCGCGGCATCGGAATAAGTAAACAGAGCAGGGAGCTGTGAAATCTCCCTGCTCTTAGCTGCCAGAGGCAGACGAGGGCTGGGGGCATCCCTGCTCTGCCGTGTGAGATCGATATTAGTATCGATCTCGCACGTTTAACCCCTCAGATGCGGTGCTCAATAGCGAGCACCGCATCTGAGTGGTTTTGGAGAGAGGGAGGGAGCTCCCTCTCTCTCCCACCGACACCCGGCGATATGATTGCCGAGTGTCTGTGTCTCTAAAGGCAGCCGGGGGTCTAATAAAGGCCCCCAGGTCTGCCTGGAGTGAATGCCTGCTAGAGCATGCCGTAGGCATGACCTAGCAGATGCCTGTCCGTGTTAAACGGACAGGCAGTAATACACTGCAATACAAAAGTATTGCAGCGTATTATAAATGCAATCGCAGAATCGCATATTATAGTCCCCTAATGGGACTAGTAAAAAAGTGACAAAAAAGTTTAATAAAGTTAATTTAAAAAAAAAATTGACAAAAAAAGAAAAACCCAGCTTTTCCCCTTACAAAATGCTTTACTATTAAAAAAACTAAATAAAGTTAAAAAGTTACACATATTTGGTATCGCCGCGTCCGTAACGACCCCGACTATAAATCTATTACATTATTTAACCCGCACGGTGAACGCCGTAAAAAAATTAATAAAAAACTATGGAAAAATTGCTGTTTTCTGTGAATACTGATAAAACGTGATCAAAAAGTCGCATCTACTCCAAAATGGTACCAATAAAAACTACAAGTCGTCCCACAAAAAAAAAGCCCTCATACAACCGCATCGGCGAAAAAATAAAAACGTTACGGCTCTTCAAATATGGAGACACAAAAACAAATAATTTTGAAAAAAAAGCGTTTTTACTGTGTAAAAGTAGTAAAACATACAAAATCTATACAAATTTGGTATCATTGCAAACGTAACAACCCGCTGAATAAAGTTATTGTGTTATTTATACCACACGGTAAACAGCGTAGATTTAGGACGCAAAAAAGAGTGGCGAAATTTCAGATTTTTTTCTATTCCCCCCCCCAAAAAAAGTTAATCAATAAATAATATGTACCTAAAAATGGTGCTATTAAAAAATACAACTTGTCCCGCAAAAAACAAGACCTTATACAGCTATGTAGATGCAAAAATAAAAAGGTTATAGCTCTTGGAATGCGACGATTGAAAAACGTAAAAAATAGCTTGGTCATTAAGGTCCAAAATAGGCTGGTCATTAAGGGGTTAAGCAATAAAGCAGTGATCAAGTAAAAAGAAATAAATATAAATAATTACAAATAAAGCGATTTTAAAATAAAGACATGAATAGGGGTGAAAATTACATGTGTGCATACAGTTTAATAAGGGACTGGTACAGACAATAAGCAGTCCAAGTGTGAACAATAGATAAGTAGTTAATAAATCACCCAGGTGTACATGTTAAAAAAGTAGATTACATACTGTCATTTGTAGAGGGCGGAAGGACCTGCTCCTAATGTGTTTACGGCATCCCTGTACATCAGCTGAGTGTGTCCCACATGTGTATGGGGAAGTAAGTCTAATCAATCGATATGTGCCGAAATCCCGCGAGACTACGCTGTGTAACTCTCACGCATGCGTGGTTGGTCAATGACTCACGCGGCGGCCATCTTGAAAGATGGCAAAGGGCTAAACTTAGTGCTGATGAACTAGTAATGCATGATTGGCTATAAAGCCACATCAAGAGGAGAGACTACAGAGACTCTGTATGCCATGGGGAGAAAAGATGATGGGATATCTACAAGAGAAAAAGGGGGAACAATAGTATACCCCATCAGTCCACTACAATATACCAGGAGGTGCAACATAGAAACCGGTGTAAAAAACATCCGGATACTGGCACGAGTTGATATATAGAAAATAGATCCCATCAAAGTGTATGTGAATATCTATACACCCCCCAAAAAAGTTTTCTTTGGCAATAGAGCGGTATATGTCCCTATATATCTGAAGGAGATTAGCACTAAAAAGAGAGAATAGACATGCAAGATAAACAGAGTAAATGTATTCAGCTCGGATAGATGTATGTAGGTATCCGAAACCCAGGGAGATGGTCCAATCCGCAAAATGTATCTGCAAATGACATTAAAGAATTACAATAAAAAATAAACATAATATATACTACGAATAAATATTATTTCGCAATACAATATATACTCAAAATGTGTTCAGCTAATACATACAAAGAAAAATGACACACATGGATCAAACAAGGTACTGTGAGATGAACAAATAACAGTCTAAGAAGTGTTATCAACACCTCATGGCCGCACCAACCTTAAAATCGATGTTTAAACCCTGTGGAGATAGGGAGTTTAATTTGAAAATCCATTCAAGCTCCCTACGTTTAAGTCTCAAGACTCGGTCTCCACACCTCCAGTGTATAGGTATGTGGTCAACGATCCCAAATTTTAAATCACTGACCGCATACCCCGCTGAAACAAAATGTGATAACACTGGTAAATCCAGTCTTTTGGTTCTAATGGTAGATTTATGTTTGTTTAAACGGACTCGGCACGCTTGAGTTGTTTCTCCAACATAAATTAATTTGCAGGGACACTGAAGTACATATAAGACGTGGGACGAGGCACAGGTCAAAAAGTGTTTAAGGTAAAGGACCTTTCCACTAGTAGGGTGACAAAAAGTACTACCCTTGACCTGATGTACAGGGATGCCATAAACACATTAGGAGCAGGTCCTTCCGCCCTCTACAAATGACAGTATGTAATCTACTCTTTTAACATGTACACCTGGGTGATTTATTAACTACTTATCTATTGTTCACACTTGGACTGCTTATTGTCTGTACCAGTCCCTTATTAAACTGTATGCACACATGTAATTTTCACCCATATTCATGTCTGTATTTTAAAATCGCTTTATTTGTAATTATTTATATATTTATTTAATACTTTTTACTTGATCACTGCTTTATTGCTTAATGACTTAATGAGTGGTGAAATACTTGGTTTTTGGATGTGTTTTACTATGCTTGAGAAAGGTCCTGAGGGATTGAAACGTTGCATGGGTGATTTAAAGGTTTTCTAAGTTTTGGAAGTGCTGCCTCCTTGTCCATTTTTCTGCTTGATATTGAGGACCTTGTACCGGGTCCTGAAGAGGCGTGCACCGTTCTGGCGGTTCAGCTGTAGTAATTCTCTACTTTTGGTTACAAGCAGCAATGTCCTTGCTTGTAAAGCCCTTTTGATCCAATGATGACTGCACGTGTTTCCTTGGAGGTAACTATGGTTAACAGAAGAAGACTATGGTTTCAAGACCATCCCCCTTTTAAAAGCAACCAGTCTGCTCTTATCACTTTGTCATGCTGATTGAAGTATATCAGCTGCCTTGTCCTCTATCAGCTGAGCTAACGTGAAGATCACTGAAATGATAGCGGGTCATTTTGTGACAGGGCTGAAATGCAGTGGAAATGTTTTTTTGTGATTAAGTTAATTTTCATGGCAAGGAATGACTTTGCAATTCATTGAAATTCATTTGATCACTCTTCATATGAATCTAGAGTTAAATCAAATTGGCACTTTTTCTGGTCCTCGTCTAGCCTAGAAATCAATAACAAATTACTTGTCATTTGTGTTTCTGCTTCTGTCCTGTTTCCATTCGGAAGCCATCAGTCTCCCTTCCAAATAAGTCAGGCCAAGGCCCCATGCACACAACCGTATTTTCATCTATCTTTATATACTGTCCGTAAATACGGGCCCGTAGTCCGAATATACGGATAATTTATGGAAGAACGGTATCCGCAAATACAATCCGTAGTGTATCCGTATTTGATCCGTATATACGGATCCGTAAAAAAAAGTTGGAGGCTGCAAATGTCACCAATATGTTGCATAGCAACGCTTCCGTAAATATGGACAGTTTACGGATGCACATCCATAGGTGTCCGTGGCCAATAGAAAAGAATGGGTCCGTAATGACAGACTAAATATACGGTTGTGTGTATGGGGCCTAAATGGAGCTTGGCACTTATTGAGTGGAGGGACTAGTGTTGCACAAACCTATTATTTTAGACAAATGTTCTCAAAGTGTCATCGTAAACTGCCGCAACGTTTTTCCAAGCTATACAGGTGGACTAGCAGGTTAAGGGCTTGTCTACACGTAATGGAATTACTGCATAACTTACGTCCGAAATTGCAGACGGAGAATACGCAGCAGAATACATTAGAGCAAAATGGGTGAGATTTCACTAATCTCATCCACAGGTTGCGGAAAATTTCAGTCTAGACATTGACCGGCGATGCGTATTTTTAGTTCCGCAGCAGGAATTGGCAATTCCTGCTGCGGAAAGTGGACTGAAATCCGCACTGTTTTCTGCAGTAAAAAACGCAGGAAATGGTGCTGTTTTTCCACAGCGGGTTGTTTTCTAGTTTAAGCAGAATTTCTGCAGCAAATCCGTTACATGTGGACAAGCCTTTAACCTATAGCTCCCAACCGTCCCGGATCCGGCGGGACAGTCCCGGTTCCCGCCTTCCGGGGTGGTCTGCAAAATGCTCTGGCGGCATTGTGGCACAAAGTATAAGGGGATTGTGTGGCACTATGTACAAGGGGGAGGGGGGTTGTGTGGTACTATGTACAAGGGGGAGAGGGTTGTGTGGTGCTATGTACAAAAGGGGGCTCTGTGTGGCGCTATCTACAGGGGGCTGCGTGTGGAGCTAGCTACAGGGGCCTGTGTGTGGCGCTATCTACAGCGGGGGCTGTGTGGGGTATTATCTACAGGGGGGCTGTGTGTGGAGCGATCTACAAGGGGGCTCTGGTGGATGATTTTTCCATTGACCGGTAGCAGAGTTACACAACTGGAAAAAAATAAATCATCATGTAACTCTGCTACCTGTCAATTGAAAAGTCATCAACCACAGGGTTTCCCTCTTGACTTTCTTTGTTCTCAGCCTTTTGGTTTGTCCTGCTGCTGCTGCCGTGATGAGCAAATGTTATACCCAAGATAGGAAAAGTAACATAAAGACGATATAACCTGATCCATAATATTGGTGATATCCATATTTTTTTTTATTTTATGTAAGTCTAGAAATCCGTAGTGAGAATATGATCTTGTTATTTGTAGAAGGATCTGGCCGTGATTTGATGTGTCTATGTGGGCTATTGGTCGTGGTTAGGGGCGTGGCTTAAAAATGTCCCTTTTCCGAATTCAAAAGTTGGGAGGTATGCTTAACCTACCACTGCAACTGTGCTTCCCAAGGATACAATGCTTTGTACTCTCTCATAATGTGATTTGAAATTTAAAATATATCCACAAGAGGTCACTATTAATACAGATTAGATATACACATGCCATAGAGATATCCGCTAATACAGAGTTCAGCGTTAGTCTACAGCCCAAGAGATAGGCGTATAGGTGATGAACCAGTCTGAAAAAATTCAGGTACAGAACACATAATTATTCAAAGAGAAGAGTGTGCCGTGTAGACTAGTTATTAAATAAATGCATAACTGACTTTCAATAGCCTCCCAGTCACTTTGGAGAACGTCATAGTGGAGTGCCAAGGGCCAAAATGAAAATGGGACCTGTTAACAATGCAACACATAAAAAAAATAAACATAAGAGGTTCGGATTCGAGTGAATCTGACAGAAACTGATAGCCGGAACTAAATGGGTGCTTGATTCACTTTATAAAATCGAAACATGTTGGTCCTATCTAATTTTGACTCCAATCCGCCTTATTAATATTGGCTCCCTGCCCTGCTGTTCAACTTTTGGGAGGGGTTTTTTTTCTTTTTTTTTTAAACTCCTTAACGCTCCATAACAAATATACAGTATTCGTCATGGCATCAAGCCATCACCGTGTCTTAGTGCACGGTGACAGAGCTGTGATGACAGCTGACCATCACCGATAGCCGACCCGGGACCAATCCGACCCGAGAGCAGTCTCGGATCGGCGATCGCTCTGATTGGTCCGTGAAAATTCACGACCAATCAGACCAATGTCCTATTTAAATGAGGCAGCGGGAGAACGGGGGGCTGTAATCCCCATGGTCAGAGACAGCAGAAGAGCGCAGCTAGCCGACCCGGGACCAATGAGAGCAGTCCTGGGTCGGCGATCACTCTGAGTGGTCCGTGAATCTTCAGTCTAATCAGAGCAATGTAGCTGGACGTACTATTCGGTCATGATGAGCACATCGTTTGCGCTCCATCACCTATAAGTACCTTGACGGGAGGAACGGGCATACAGGAGCTGTGACAACTGCTGTCTCGTACAGCAGTTATCACAGCTCCTTCAGCAGGTACAGATCGCGGTGGTCCCCGCTGATTAATCCCTTTTGAAGCCGCGTTCAATAGCAATCGCGGCTTCTTAAGGGTTAAAACACCATAGACGTCCCGCGACATGATCGCAGGCACTGATGGTTTTTATGGCAACCGGAGGCCTAACAATGGCCTCCATCTATGGAAGCCACTGTGCTTGCTGTCAGTGAGTAGATGACCATACCACGGGACAGTAGAGATACACAGCTACAAACGTCAGTAATTAGACATCCGGACGACAAGGAGAATCCGCTTGAGCACGAGGACGAGTTTCCAGCCAGTCGATGACTTCTTGGGGTGTGGTGAAGAAATGCGATCTGCCATCCGCCAGAACTTTCAGCCGTGCAGGGTACATCATTGCGTACTTGAGATCAACTTCTTTGAGCTTTTTCTTGGCAGTGAGTAATAACGCTCACTTCTTCTGGACCTCAATGGAGAAATCAGGGTAAACTGAGATCTGTGAATTGGCATACGGAATTGATCCTTTTTCTCTTGTGAGGTTAAGGATGGTGTCCCTGTCCCGGTAGTTGAGGAGTTTAGCAATAAACGTGCGTGGCGGAGCTCCCGTAGGTGGAGGTTTAGACAGAATACGGTGCGCCCTCTCCACTGCAAACATAACTGAGAATTTCTCCCTGCCGAAGGTGGTATTGAGCAGATTTTCCAAAAAGGATTCAGGAGATGAGTCTTCCGAACCCTCTGGCAGGCCTATAAAGGGAAGGTTACAGCGCCTCAGTCTGTTCTCCTGATCATCCAGATGCTGATGTAGTCTGGTGAGGCCCTGTTCAACGTCTCCAAAACGTCTAGTGAGTAGTGGGGCTTGGTCCTCCAGATAACTGACTATTCTCCACCTCCGTCACCCTTTCTCTGGTGTGCTGTGCATCCTGGCGTAGAAGAGAAATATCCACCTTAATTTCCTCAATACGTGGGGTGAGGATGGTTTGACATGTATGGATAGCCGCCAGTACTTTTAATGTGTCCGGGTTAGAGTCCAACAGAGCAGGGACCGGCTGATCCGGGTCTACCGGAGTGTGGTCAGCGACCTGTGAGGTAGAAGGAGTCCGCTCTGCGAAATTGGTTTGTGATTTCTGAGGCGCCATAGCTGGGAGTTAAGGAAGCTGTGAGTACGCGTGTGTGGAACACCTGGGAGGGGGTTCAGCACCCAAGTGATGTTAGAGCGTTACATTACATGAGGGTAAAGGTGGCACAGGGACCCAAGGGGGTCGACATCGGGCCGGAGGAGCCGTTAGAGAAGTCATTGAAAAAACAATTCCTTTGCAGGTGACCCACAAACTGGGTTGGCACGGTATCTTGGCCAGAGAGCAACGGGCCGGTTGACAGCACAGGAGGAATATGTGTAGATGAAGCCATATCAGACCAGACCACAATTCAGCAGTCGGATTAGGAGGATGTTCCAGGGAAATAGGATCCACATGCACCGCACAGGTAGTGGCTCTGTCCCAGTGATCTACTGGGTATATCAAAGCAGGGAGCTCCTGGATCACCAGTTGTATGGTGAAAAATGCACTAAGGCCAGTGAGCCCAGATGGCAATGGGGCTTGGATGCAGAGAGGAGGGTGCCTCCGCGGAGGAGACTCACTGAGATGTGATAATCAGCCCCGGCCGTAGATGGTGCAGGGAAGGACCCAAAGGGTGGATCCAAAATGGCGGCCGCGATCAAAGTAAGCCGCCGTGTAATGGCCGACCTGGCCTTCCCGGGGGCTGGCAAGTGGGGCCCAGCTAGTTCACCTCTCTCCTACCTATCTGTAGGTTTCCGGGCAGTAGTGCTGGCAGGGCAAACGGTTCTCCCTTGAGGGCTCTGTTGCCGTTTTCAGCCGTGTGAGAGGTCGTGGCCGGACGGCTCCAAAATGTAGGCCCCGGCTTCACTCACGGCACTAGGCCGCAAGCACAAAAATGCTTGGATTCACAAAATGGGGGTATCAATGCAACCCCCTTTTGCAGCTGACACTATACAGTGTATATAAGCGTTTAGGGGCTATTGGGAGACAGAATTCCCCTGGATTAGATGTATCTGTGCCGGAGCTCTGTGAAGACACGTCCGTCCAGCTCCTTGTCAGGCCATGCCCCCCACTAGTGCAGTGTATTAGAATTGCGATCAGGGCCTCCTGCCTTCAAGTCCCCTAATGGTACAAAAAAAGTTCATAAGTAATCAAAGTAAAAATCCTCCTTTTTCCCTTATGAGTCTTTATTATTAAAAAAAATAAATAAACTATACATAATTTGTATCACAGTGTCTGTAACGGCCTGAACTATAAAAGTATTTTGTTATTTATCCCGCGCGGTGAACGCTGTAAAAGAAAATAATACTAAATCATACCAGAATCACAATTTTTTTGGTCCCTTCACCTCCCAAAAAATTGAATAAAAGATCAAAAAGTCACATGTACCCAGAAATGGATCAAAACTACAGTTCGTTCCGCAAAAAACAAGTCCTCACACGACTTTCTTGAAGGAAAAATATAAAAGTTATGGCTTTTAGAATAAGGCAACACAAAAAGTTAATAATTTTTTATAAAAAGTATTTTAAACGCCATAAGACATTAAAAAAAAAAACCATAAACATATGGTATCGCCGTAATCTTATCGCCACACAGAATAAAGTGAATGTCATTTATAGCACACTATGAACGCTGTAAAAAAAAATGAATAAAAAAACCATAGTAGAATTGCTGGTTTTCTTTAGTCACCACGCCTCTTAATAAATAGAATAAAAACTGATCAAAACGTTGCATGCACCCTATGAAAACTACAATGAATTCCTCAAGGGGTCTAGTTTCCAAAATCTGGTCATTTTTAAGGGATTTCCCTGTACTGGCACCTCAGAAGCTCTGCAAATGCGACATGGCGCCCTGCAAAATCTACATGCCAAATAGTGCTCCTACCTTTCTGAGCCCTGCCGTTTGTCCAACCAGCAGTTTACAACCACATATGGGGTATTGCCGTAATCGGGAGAAATGCTTTTCAAATTTTGGTGTGCTTTTTCTCCTTTATTCCTTGTAAAAATGTAAAATTTGTACCTTTTATCTGAAAAATATGTGATTTTCAGTTGCATAGCCTAATTCCACAAAATGCAGCAAAACCCCTGTGAGGTCTAAATGCCCACTATACCCCTCGATAAGTTCCTTGAGGGGTGTAGTTTGCCAAATGGGTACTTTTGGAGGGTTTCCACGGTTTTGGCACGACAAAACCTCTTCAAACCTGACATGGTGCCTAAAATATATTCTAATAAAAAGGAGGCCTCAAAATCCTCTAGGTGCTCCCTTGATTCTGAGGCCTGTGTTTCAGTCCATAAGCACACTAGGGCCACATGTGGGATATTTCAAAAACTGAGAAATTTGGGCAATAACTATAGAGTTGCGTTTCTCTGGTAAAACCTTTTGTTTTACCGAAAAAAATGAAATGAAAAGGATTTTCTGCATAAAAAAAAGGAAATTTGTAAATTTTACCTCTACTTTGCTTTAAATTCCTGTGAAACACCTAAAGGGTTAATAAACTTTCTAAATGCTATTTTGAATACTTTGAGGGTCTAGGTTTTAAAATGGGGGGATTTATGGGGGTTTCTAATATGTAGGCCACTCAAAGCCATTTCAGAACTGAGCTGATAACGAAAAAAACGTCTTTTGAAATTTACTTCAAAATATGAGAAATTGCTGCTTATGTTCTAAGCCTTGTAGCGTCCTAGAAAAATAAAAGAATGTTCAAAAAATTATGCCAACATATAGTAGACATGTGGGAAATGTGAACTAGTAACTATTTTGTGTGATTTTACTATCTGTCTAACAAGCAGATACATTAAAAATCAGAAAAATTCTATTTTTTCAAAAATTTCTCCAAATTTTGCAATTTTTCACAAATAAACACTGAATATATCGACCAAATTTTACCACTAACATAAAGTCCAATGTGTCACGAGAAAATAATATCATAATTGCTTGGATAGGTATAAGCATTCCAGAGTTATTAACACATAAAGTGACACATGTCAGGTTTGAAAAATGGGCTCGGACCCTCAAGGTTAAAACTAGGCTGTGTTATTAAGGGGTTAAATACTTGCCACCCCTGAGTTCTGAATGAATTTTGGACTCTGTTCTGGGATCTGTATTTAATTTGAAGTCTGGTCTGCATAGTATATCTCTGGAGCACATATGGTGGGGCAATATTGGTGGAACTTTAACTCTCCGGGGCACAGTGTTGGTGACTAGCACAGTCAGGTGAGATACTAGTATTATACATGGCACATGATAGTTGGGAGTCCTCTAACAGATTTTGCATTGAAGCCCAGGTGCTTTATGTGACACTTCTGATTGGGAGTAGCATCAGACTGAGAAATTAGTATTGCTATAGAGGGAAAAGACTTGCTGGAATAGTGAGGAGCCAAAGATGTCTGGTAAGCTATGCAGAGAAGAGTCATGGCCAGGAAAACTCATTGTGGCTGTCTGGGTTGAATTGGGGAAGAAAAGGGAAAGAACTACTAATATTGTCACTGGATGTAAAGGTTGTAAAGGTAAAGGTTTATTTTGCCAGCATCCCCTTTCTATTACTTAGATTATTTAAAATAAGGTGAAATAGGGGTAGCATAAAATACCACAAGCACCCTGCATTATGTATTTTTTAAATGCCATTTCAGATAAAAAAACAAAGCCAGGTGAAAAACTAAAAAGGGTGTTGGATTAATACCAAAAACCAAAACACAAGGATGTTTGCGTATCAATAAAACAGCAAAGACAAAACGAAGCATAATGTCACATGTACATTATAATACAATTGCGAATATTGATAGAATAGTTACATAATGGTAACAGAAGGAAGCTACAAAAGCAGGTGCCCTAATGGGGAAATGCCAGTACTGGGAGATTAAATGCTATGCAAAGGGTTTTTTTTGTTTTGTTTTTTTTGGGGGGGAGGGGGGGGGGGGGCGGGTTTATAGAAAGGTCATCAGTGTGTTTTGTGCAACTTTATAATTCGTTTTTATAAAAATAATGTTTACTTTTTGAGATACAGCTGCTTTGTAAATTCATAACTTAGACGTGATCGACAGCAGCTCGATCCCGCGTGTCAGAGACACGCAGGACCCGCGGACCCGACGGGTACAGGATTCAGAGTAAGATACAGCTGCTCTGTATACAGGATACAAAGCAGCTATATCTCAAAAAGAATTTTTTTTTTTTTCATAAAAACGAATTATAAAGTTGCAAAAAACAAACTGATACACTTTTATTACAAAAATAATAATAATCCTTTTCAAAGGTTTACATAGCCTTTAAGTAACTGGGAGGGGTGTCATCCACATGTTGAACTGGGGAGTGACGTAAGAGCATTTAGGTGCAATCGAAATGGGTACCCTGTTACTAGTTTAACAGATATTCTGGTGACAGACTCCCTTTAACATTTTACCATGATTTCAAAAGGTCTCTGGTTCAGATAAGAGTGTACAGAGGTTGGCTGTGCTCAGGGGTGGGGTTCAAATTTTTAACAACAGGTTCCCTGTTTTTCGGGCGACGACGTGGGGGGGATGGGTTCACAGTGTTTTGTGGTGTATCGTGAAAATGATTCTAATAATAAAATAAAACAATTATGATATTCCAAATACCCCCTACATTAAAGTGGACTCTAAATAAAGAAATTCCCTGTCCAGAATGTTTTAGTGGGGATTGCCACACTATTTATATAATTACATAAGCGTACAGACCTACCCACACATTATATTAAACTCATCCATTACGTATAGGCCTATATGCGCACATTCAATATCCTAAGCCTGCTCAGCCCTTTTAGTTAGGCTGTGCACACGAGAAAGGTGGAGGACAGTGCGCAGAACGGCACCAGGAGCAAGCTCAGTACATATATACAGCACCAGAACCAAGCTCAGTACAAATATACAGCACCAGAACAAAGCTCAGCACATAAATACAACACCAGAACCAAGCTCAGTACATATATATACAACACCAGAACCAAGCTCATTACATATATACAGCACCAGAACCATACTCAGTACATACACACACACACACATATATATATATATATATATATATATATATATATATATATATATGTGTGTGTGTTTTGAGCTTGGTTGTTCTGATATATATCCACTGAGCTTTGTTCTGGTGCTATATATATATATGTACTGAGCTTTGTTCTGGTGCTGTATATATGTACTGAACTTTGTTGTGGTGCTGTATATATGTACTGAGCTTGGTCCTGGTGCTGTATTTATATGCAGAGCTTAGTTCTGGAGTTGTATATATGTTCTGAGCTTCTCTTTGGTGCTGTATATATGTATTGATATAAAAGAGTATCCGGCACACCAATTTTGAAAAAAAGGTATTTTTTTATTATTTTGTTTTTGTTGTTAATGCCAGTGGCAGAGTGTGACGTTTCGGTCTAGGTGACCTTCATCAGGCACTGAGCCGTGCTGGGCAACTGAATAGACGAGCGCTGGTGGTGCTGATAGCGGCTGGCCTTATGTATGTATTGAGCTTGGTTGTTATGATGAATATAACTCCAGAACCAAGCTCAGTACATATATATATATATATATATATATATATATATATATACAGTACCAGAACCAAACTCAGTACATATATATATATATATATATATACATATACAGCACCAGAACCAAGCCCAGTACATATATACAGCACTAGTACAAATACAGCTTAGTACAGAGATAATTTGCAAATTGAGTTTAACCCCTGCCATATAAGTTTGTACGGCATAAAACTACAGCTCCAAGTATAGCCAGAACGATGGTAAGTATATGCTGGGAGTTGCTGTTTCACAAAAAAGAATGATACACACATCATCTCACTGCAGATCATACAGTGACTACAGTACTGAGCAGTCACAGGGAGAATAAACATTTACATTTAGTGACTCAACGGTGATGACCTCTCAGATTGTAGTCGTTCTCTTTACTTTTCCATCTGGTCCAGAACTCTATGATGCCTCCCGGCCATGATCCATTTCTGCGGAAATGGGTAAATTTGCTGCTCAGATATCTTCGGAAGCTCACTTTTTCAACATTTCTGTACCTATAAATGAAGGGCAAATTCTTATGGTACCACACTCTATGCCCCCAAATATAATAGTATCATACACTGTGCCCCTGAATCTAATAGTAACACACACTGTGCCCCTGAATAAAATTGTGTCAAACACTGTAAAGTAATGCACCACATACAGTGCCCCCTGTAGATAGTGCCCCTCATATAGCACTCTGTAGATAGTCCTCCCAGTAGAGCCCTCTGTAGATAGTTCTCCCCATAGAGCCCTATATAGTTAGTAGCGTTCCCTGTATATAGTGCCTCCTGTAGCATTCCCTGCAGACAGGGCCCCCTGTAGCGTTCCCTGCAGACAGGGTCCCCTGTAGCGTTCCCTGCAGACAGGGTCCCCTGTAGCGTTCCCTGCAGACAGGGCCCCCTGTAGCATTCCCTGTAGCTAGTGCCCCCTGTGGCATTTACTGTAGCATTCCCTGTATAGTGCCCCCTGTAGATAGGCCCCCCTGTGGCGTTCCCTGTAGATAGAGCCTTCTGTGGCGTTCCCTGTAGGTAGAGCCCCCTGTGGCATTCCCTGTAGATAGAGCCTTCTGTGGCGTTCCCTGTAGGTAGAGCCCCCTGTGGCGTTCCCTGTAGGTAGAGCCCCCTGTGGCGTTCCCTGTAGGTAGAGCCCCCTGTGGCGTTCCCTGTAGGTAGAGCCCCCTGTGGCGTTCCCTGTAGGTAGAGCCCCCTGTGGCATTCCCTGTAGGTAGAGCCCATGTTGCGTTCCCTGTAGATAGAGCCCCCTGTGGCGGTCCTTGGAGATAGGGCCCCATGTGGCGTTCCCTGTAGATAGAGCCCCCTGTGGCGTTCCCTGTAGATAGAGCCCCCTGTGGCGGTCCTTGGAGATAGAGCCCCCTGTGGCGTTCCCTGTAGGTAGAGCCCCCTGTGGCGTTCCCTGTAGGTAGAGCCCCCTGTGGCATTCCCTGTAGGTAGAGCCCATGTTGCGTTCCCTGTAGATAGAGCCCCCTGTGGCGGTCCTTGGAGATAGGGCCCCATGTGGCGTTCCCTGTAGATAGAGCCCCCTGTGGCGTTCCCTGTAGATAGAGCCCCCTGTGGCGGTCCTTGGAGATAGGGCCCCATGTGGCATTCCCTGTAGATAGAGCCCCCTGTGGCGTTCCCTGTAGATAGAGCCCCCTGTGGCGTTCCCTGTAGATAGAGCCCCCTGTGGCGTTCCCTGTAGATAGAGCCCCCTGTGGCGTTCCCTGTAGGTAGAGCCCCCTGTGGCGTTCCCTGTAGGTAGAGCCCCCTGTGGCGTTCCCTGTAGGTAGAGCCCCCTGTGGCGTTCCCTGTAGGTAGAGCCCCCTGTGGCGTTCCCTGTAGGTAGAGCCCCCTGTGGCGTTCCCTGTAGGTAGAGCCCCCTGTGGCGTTCCCTGTAGGTAGAGCCCCCTGTGGCGTTCCCTGTAGGTAGAGCCCCCTGTGGCGTTCCCTGTAGGTAGAGCCCCCTGTGGCGTTCCCTGTAGGTAGAGCCCCCTGTGGCGTTCCCTGTAGGTAGATCCCCCTGTTGCGTTCCCTGTAGGTAGATCCCCCTGTGGCGTTCCCTGTAGGTAGATCCCCCTGTTGCGTTCCCTGTAGGTAGAGCCCCCTGTGGCGTTCCCTGTAGGTAGAGCACCCTGTGGCGTTCCCTGTAGGTAGAGCCCCTGTGGCGTTCCCTGTAGATAGAGCCCCCTGTGGCGGTCCTTGGAGATAGGGCCCCATGTGGCGTTCCCTGTAGATAGAGCCCTCTGTGCCCCTGTGGCGTTTCCTGTAGATAGAGCCCCTTGTGCCCCTTGTGGCATTTCCTGTAGATAGAGCCCCCTGTGGCGGTCCCTGGAGATAGGGCCCCATGTGGCGTTCCCTGTAGATAGGGCCCTAGCTACAGGGAATGCCACATGGGGCCCTATCTACAGGGAACACAACATGGGGACCGCCACAGGGGGCTCTATCTACAGAGAATGCGAGAGGGTCTCTATCTACAGGAAACGCCACAGGGGGCCCTATCTACAGGGAACGCCACATGGGGCCCTATGTGGCGTTACCCTGTAGATAGGGCCTCCTGAGGCATTCCCTGTAGATAAGGGCCCCTATATAGGGGGCATACTAAAAAGAATGAACAATATTAGTAATGGGCGAAAATATAAAAAAAGATATGAGGTTTTTATGTTTCGAAAACATGAAATGAACAGATTTTCTTTGAAGTTAATGAGAAAATAAAAACAAATTCCATAGAAACAGATGTGTAAAATGTTTACTGTGCTTGATAGACCTGGAATGAACAGGATATAAGTGTAGTTTATAAGGGAATGAACAAATATTCCTTAGAAACAGATGCGTAATTATTCTCCTGTGCTTGATAGACATGGAATGAACAGGATATTTGTGCAGTTTATAGTGGAATGAACATATATTCTATAGAAACAGATGCGTAATAGTTTTCCTGTGCTTGATAGACCTGGAAAGAACAGGATATAAGTGTAGTTTATAAGGGAGTTAACACATTCCCTTATAAACTCCGCATATATCGTGTTCATTCCAGGTCCATAAAGCACAGGAAAATAATTACGCATCTGTTTCTATGGAATATTAATTCCACTATAAACCTCATATAGATCCTATTCATTCCAGGTCTATTAAGCACAAGAAAATAATTACGTATCTGTTTCTATGGAATATTTGTTCATTCCCTTATAAACGACACATATATCCTGTTCATTCCAGGTCTATCAAGCACAGGAATTTCCTAAGGCGTCTGTTTATATGGAATTTGTGTTTATTTCCTCATTAACTACAAAGAAAATCTGTTCATGCCATGTCTACCAAACATAAAAAATTAATTATGCCCTTTTTTATATTTTCTTCCCATTAGTAATAATGTTCATTATTTTTCTTCATTCTTTTTAGTATGTCCTCCTATATAGTCCCCTGTAGTTAGTTCCCTATATAGTCTTCTGTAGTTCTCATTCCCTGTATATTCTCCTATGTAGTGCCCATAGTAAAAGGGAAAAAAAACATTTTCTTACCTGTCCCGTTGCCGCGCCATCCTCCAGCAATGCCAGTTCTCCTCCATCGGAATGATGCAGCGGCGCGATGACGTCATCGCCATCGCACCGACTGCATCATCACTAAAGCGTCGAAGGGCGAGGCATCATGTGCCTCGCCAGGGCAGCGCTAGTCAACTCAATTGTAGCCGCGTCCTAAGGACGTGGATACAATTGAGTGCAGGGGACCGGACCGGTTCCGACTTCCCGCTTCACCCGGTTCTGCGAACCGGCTGTCATTTTAACAACCGCTTCAGGAGAACCGGGGCAAACCGGCCGGATTCCACCCCTGGCTGTGGTGAGTCCCACTCTAAGGTTCATTCACAGTTTCGGCCCTTAGTGGAAATAGGACAATTTTCTCAACCCCTCCAGTACCTCCTAAGGTACCCTTTCTCTCTTGTGGTGGCCCCTTTTTGCAGCCAATCAGGTGTCGCTTACTCTTCAGTCGCAGGATTTAGCCTCTGTCTGTCTGACACTCATCAGACACTCAGACTCGGTTACGTCACAGTGTCACCATCTTCCACTGGGGCTATTTCACTGCGCACTACTTGTGACCCCCTCACTCGCAGGTACCTATTTTCTTTACCATAGTCTAATGCCCAACAACTTTGATGCCAACCATACATCCCATTTATATGTTTAAAAAATCCAGCCCATATGGACGCAGAGCATGATGTCCTCACTCCTTTGCGTTCTATCCACTTCCTCTCGGCACTCCCCTAGAAGAGAATTGCAAGAGGGTAAAGTCTCACACAGTGTGGTTCCCGGGGGTTCCAACTCCCTGCCGCCATGTTGTCCTGCCAACACGGAGAAGGTACACAGTCTTCATGCGTGCCCAGTGAGGGTGCGACAAATATGCCATATCGACATTTACATTAACTAAAAGTTGTCATAGACATATTATTCATAATATAATACAGTAATAAATATGCCCTAAATTTGGACTTGGTACAGTAGTCGACCCTAAATGCTGGATAGCAGCATGGTACACACTGTCCAACTGTCATGAACAAATACACGGTAAACAGTGAGGTCCCTGTTCTTCCCAAATCTCTGTCTCTACCTACTTGTATGACCTGACTTAAACGACAGCGCACAGCTGGGCGGCGTTCCCAATACTAGTACAAGTGAAAGTGACAAATGGATAATACAGAGACAGTATGACATAACAAAGGGTCACCTGGGAAGTGCACAGAGTGAGAAGCAGGGCAATTGCGCCGCGGACAAGTCCGGGCGCACAAGGCGGAGTCAGGCAGGCAGGGTCAAACGGGGAGAGTGCGGAAAAACAAAAAGTCAGAAGGCAAAGTCAGGTGTCCAGCCGGGGTCAGGGGTCACAAAGGAGTCAAAATGCAAGTCGCTCAGGGGGGGGGTCTGAAACGAGGGAAAGCACCAGGCAAGGAAACTCTAATTACAGACAAAGGCCTACTTCCCCAGGCTGATCTAAATAAGGAGAGGGCAGGAGCTCAGGAACATCAGCCAGGCTTCGATTGGCCTGACCTTCCTGAGCTCCTATTGGCTGCAGACTGCCTCAGTCTGCCAGGCCGGGCGATGCCGAGTTTCGGCCGAGTTTCGCCGAGTTAATTTTGAAGTTTGACAAGTCCCCATATTGCTGAAAAATGGCAGCCAGCTTAATCAATGCTGCAGTTGGGTTAGTGATAAAGATAAGCAGGTCATCTGCAAAAGTGGCCGTGGTGTGTGTACGATTACCTATTCTCACTCCCACCAGTAGTGGTTCTTGTCTCAATCGCTGTAACAAGGTCTCTATAGTCACGATAAACAGTAGCGGTGAGAGGGGGCACTCTTGTCTGGCCCCATTTCTTATAAGAAAGGGTTTTGAAAGCTGTCCATTCACCCTAACTTTCGCACAAAGTCCAATCCACCCGGTCGAATGCCTTTTCAGTGTCTGTGGATAACAACACTAATGGCATATTTCTAGACCGTGTGTATTGGAGTATATGCGCGACACGGCTGGTGTTATGCAGACCCTCTCTGCCTTTAACAAAGCCTGTCTGTTCAGGATCAACCAAGTTACATAGTTAGTACGGCTGAAAAAAGACACTTGTCCATCAAGTTCAACCAAGCGATGGGAAAAGGGAAGGTAAAAATTTCTACACATAAGAGCTAATATATTTTTGTTCTAGGAAATGATCTAAGCCTTTTTTAAAGCCATCTACTGTCCCTGCTGTGACCAGCTCCTGCGGTAGGCTATTCCATAGATTCACAGTTCTCACAGTAAAGAAGGCTTGTCTCCTCTGCAGGTTGAACCTTTTTTTTTCCAGACGGAGGGAGTGCCCCCTTGTTTTTTGAGGGGGTTTTACATGGAACAGGATTTCACCATATTTTTTGTATGTGCCATTAATATATTTATACAAGTTAATCATGTCCCCCCTCATAACTTATATTCTCCATGCCCCTTATTAGCTTCGTTGCTCTTCTTTGTATTTGTTCCAACTCCAGGGCATCCTTTCTATGAACTGGAGCCCAGAATTGAACTGCATATTCTAGATGAGGCCTCACTAATGCTTTGTAAAGTGGTAATATTACATCCCTGTCCCGCGAGTCCATGCCTCTTTTAATACACGACAATATCTTGCTGGCCTGTGAAGCAGCAGATTGACATTGCATGCTGTTATTTAGTTTAGGATTTACAAGTACATCCAGATCCTTCTCAACAAGTGACTCCCCCCAGTGTAGCTCCCCCTAGGACATATGATGCATGCGGGTTGTTGGTACCCAGATGCATAACTTTTACATTTATCTACATTAAACTTAATTTGCCAACTGGATGCCCAAACACTTCGTTTGTTTAAATCCGCTTGCAATTCACGAACATCTTCCATAGACTGACCTATATTACATAGCTTGGTGTCATCTACAAAAATAGAAATAGTGCTATTAATCCCATCCTCTATATCATTAATAAATAAGTTGAATAATAGTGGTCCCAGCACTGAACCCTGGGGTACACCACTTATAACCGGGGACCATTCAGAGTAGGAATCATTGACCACAACTCTCTGGATACGGTCCTTGAGCCAATTCTCAATCCAATTACAAACTATACTATCTAAACCTATAGTCCTTAATTTACCCATTAGACGTCTATGAGGGACAGTGTCAAATGCCTTTGCAAAGTCCAAAAACAGCGGCCCCTCTGTCTAGGCTTCTGCTCACCTCTTCATAAAAACATATCAGGTTAGTTTGACAACTTCTGTCCTTAGTAAAACTGTGCTGGCAGTCACTTATAATACTATTTTTTGTCACATAATCCTGTATATAGTCCCTCAATAGCCCCTCAAACATTTTCCCCACGATGGATGTTAAGCTTACCGGTCTATAATTACCCGGGTAAGACCTAGAGCCCTTTTTGAAAATAGGCACCACATTTGCCCTGCGCCAGTCCCTTGGCACTATACCAGTCACTAGAGAATCTCTAAATATTATGAAGAGGGGGACAGAAATAACTGAACTAAGCTCTTTAAGAACTCTTTCATTTTGTATTTTTTATAATTTGATTAAATTTTTACAGATTTTATTAAGCTCTTTATAATGTAAAAAGGCTATAGATGTACCCTCAGATTTGTATTTTTTAACCCCTTCCTGCCGCAGCCCTTTTTCAGATTTTCATTTTCGTTTTTTCCTCCCCACCTTCCAAACGCCATAACGTCTTTATTTTTCCATCGATATAGTACTATGAGGGCTTTATTTTTGCGGGACGAGTTGTAGTTTTACATAGCACCAGTTATTTTGGAATATAATGTACTAGGAAACGGTAAAAAAATTATTTGTGGGGTAGAAAATGAAAAAAAAAACAGCGATCCCTCCATGGTTTTTTGCACGCCGTTTTTACGGAATTCACTGTGCAATTAAAACAACATGTTAACTTTATTCTGTGGGTCAATATGATTACGGTGATACCTAATATATATAGTCTTTTCTATATTTTACTACTTTTACAAGTAAAAACCTTAGTGTAAAAAAGAAGAGCCATAACTTTTTTATTTTTCCGTCGATTAAGTGGTATGAGGGCTTATTTATTGCGGGATAGTTTTTAATAATACCATTTTGGTGTCCATGCGATGGTTTGATCACTTTTTATTTCATTTTTTGTGGGAGATTAGGTGACCAAAAAATAGAGATTCTGGCGTTTACAATTTTATTTTTTTACGGTGTTCACCGTGTGGGTTAAATAATGATATATTGTGATAGTTAAGACTTTTACGGGCGCAGCGATACCAATTATGTTTATTTATTTATTTTTTTACTATGCTCTAGGGGGAAAATGGGAAAAGGGGGGTTTTTTGAACTTTACATTTTTAGATTTTTTTTTTTTACACAAAAAAAAAAACGTTAACTAATTTTAACTTTTTTTTTATTAGTCCCCCTAAGGGACTTCAACCAGCGATCGTTAGATCGCTTGCACGATATACTGCAATACTAATGTACAGTATTGCAGTATATCGTGATTCTGACAGGCAACTATTAAGCCCTGCCGGAGGCAGGGCTTAATAGGTGCACAAAGATGGCGGACCTGGGGGCCTTCATTAGGCCCCCAGGCAGCCATAGCAACCATCGCCCACCCGCGATTGCGTTGCGGGGGGCGCGATGAGCTGTTAGAGGGGGTCGCCCCCCTCTTTCTAACTATTTAAATGCTGTGGTCGCTATTGATCGCAGCATTTAACGAGTTAAACGAGCAGGATCTTACTCAAGCGCGATTCCACTCGTTACTCTAAAGTGTCGGTTGTAACAAACAGCAGACACCCGTATCATATGCCGTGGGTTCACTCCGTGAGCCCTTTCCATACTTCCCTTACCCGACTTTGGCGTATGGATACGTCAAATGTCGGGAAGGGGTTAAATGCCCTTTTTTTTGTCATGTATTGCCCTTTTTACAGAAGGTGTAAGCCAAGTGGGGTTTAATTTTAGTCGTTTATACTTGTTACCTATAGGAATAAATTTTGCACTATAATTACCCAAAGTAGATTTGAAAATCTCCCATTTATCATTTGTACCATTATTTGACATTAGTTCTTCCCAGTCTATATCCTGAATTGCAGCCCTCATCCTGGGGAAATTGGCCTTCTTAAAATTAAGTGTTTTTGCCTTCCCAGCCTGTTTGTTTTTTACAGTATAGGTAAAATATAACTATATTGTGATCACTGTTACCGAGGTTTTCATGAACATTGACATTCCCAACAAGAAATGACCAGATCCAACAGTGCTTCACCTCTAGTCGGGTCTTCCACAAACTGGGCCATAAAATTTTCCTGCAACAGGTTGAGGAAATGTCCCCCCTTTGCAGTTGTAGCCGACCCATGACACCAATTAATATCCCGGTACATAAAATCTCCCATTATCACTACAGCCTGTGCAGCCCGTTCCATTTGTTTATATAGCTGACCTGCCATCTCCTCCGTTATATATGTGGGGTCTATAGATTAAACCAAAAGTAATTTTTTCAGTGTTTACCTCCCTTTCTAGTTCCACCCACAAGGTTTCAACCTCCTCACAATCTTCACCCTCTCTTTCACACCGCCTTCATATCACTTCTCATATACAGACATACAGCACCGCCTTTCCTATTTGTCCTGTCTTTCCGAAACAGTGTAAAACCCTGTAGATTTACAGCCCAGTCGTGTGAAGAGTCTAGCCATGTTTCGGGCAACACCAACTATATCTATATTTTTTTCCAGTACCAAGGCCTCCAGCTCCCCCATTTTGTTTGCCAGACTTCTGGCATTTGTGAACATACACTTTAACTTGCCTTTCAGTTTTTCACTTTCAGTATCAGAAATGTGATTATCTGACTTTATTTGGGCATTTTTATTTTCACTGCTGTTTTGTAACAAAATGAACTCCTTATCCTGTTGTCTAGTCCTCTCCCCACAGTCTGTTTCTCCCCCCACCAATATAGTCTGACCCCTCTCTAACCTGACTACCCCTTTATTTTCTACATTGACCTCCCTCCTCAGCCCTAGTTTAAATTCTCCGCCACCCCAGCTAGAATTCTCTCCCCCAGCACAGCGGACCCCCTTCCATTTAGGTGCAAATCATCTGCAGAATACAGTTTGTACCCCAATGAAAAGTCAGCCCAGTGCTCTAGGAACCCAAAGCCTTCTCCTCTACACCAAGACTTAAGCCATGCATTTAACTCCCTGAGCTCCCATTGTCTTTCCTGTGATGAAGCATGGCACAGTCCGTATTCTTGAGAATACAATCTTGGAGGTCCTTCCCTTCAGCTTGTAGCCTAGTTCTTTAAAATTATTCTTAAAGAGGCTCTGTCACCAGATTTAGATAACAGCAAAAAATATTTTTTGGAAAAACGATCATTTTTGCCCAAGTTATGAGCAATTTTATATTTATACAAATGAGCTTTTCAATGGACAACTGGGCATGTTTTCTAGTTTTACCAACTGGGCGTGTATTGTGTTTTTACCAACTGGGCGTGTATTGTGTTTTTACCAACTGGGCCTTTTGAATAGAAGTGTATGACGCTGACAAATCAGCATCATACACTTCTCATCGTTCCCACCCAGCTTCTTTCACTGCAGGAACACAGCGTGACGTCACCCACAGGTCCTTCAACCTCGTCGTCGGACAAAGAAGATACATCAGCTCCAGGCGTCCAAAAGGTTAATATGCTCGTCTCTAGGGAGTTTACTATGCTTACCTGCACATGGTGATGATGCTTCAGATTCAACTGTACCCTCTGTTGCCTGGAGCTGATGTGTCTTCTCTCTTCCGACGCCAAGGTTTAAGGACCTGTGGTTGACGTCACTCTGTGTGTCTGCAGTGAAAGAAGCTGGGTGGGAACGATCAGGTCACCCACAAGTCCTTCAACCTTGGTAAAAACACAATATGCGCCCAGTTGGTAAAATGAAAAAACACGCCCAGTTGTCCATTGACAAGCTCATTTGCATAAATATAAAATTGCTCATAACTTGGGCAAAAATGATCGTTTAAAAAAAAACAAAAAACTTTGCTGTTACCTACATTGCAGTGCCGATCACATTCAATAGGAGATAGGGATTTGATAATCTGGTGACAGAGCCTCTTTAAGGCTCCTCCACCTAACATTTTTTCTCTTGTTGGTACCCACATGAACCAAGACAGCTGGATCATCACCAGCCCATCCCAGTAATTTATCCAGCCGTTCCACCACATGCCAAACCTTGGCACCAGGGAGACCGCAAACCATTCGATTGAGGCGGTCTTGGCGACAAATTATTCTATCCGTCTTCCTGATTATAGAATCCCCTACAACTACCAATTGTCTTGCCTTACCTGCATTTCCATCCCGCCGCCTACTAGCTGGGCTGTTCTCCTGGCTGTTAGGGAGATCAGTATCCACTAGGGCTGCCATTTCTGAGACCGACACCCTCGCATCATCACCCAACTTGGCAACTTTGTTTGGAATATCAGAAACAGGATTTGCCTTCCTTTTCTTTGACCCCTTACTACTGCCCCTAACTACATTAACCCAGCTACTTGCCTGAACCTGCTGACCCATGTCTTCACCCTCCAGTTCTACTCCACTAACTGCTTGTTCAGTCAGCAGCATGCTCCGCTCAAGATTGTCTATTGCCCTTAGTGTTGCATTTTGCTCCTCCAGATCTCTAATGCGAGCTTGCAGGTAAACAACATTCTCACATCTGCCACAGAGGTATTCACTCTGGAACTCCGGGTTCAGTCGTGCATACATATGGCAAACTGTGCACTGAAGAAAACCTCCAATCTTGCTGTCCATTATCCCAGTTACAAAAAAACAGTGAACAATTGTTAAAGTAAAAGAAAAGAAGAGTACTTACAGGGGCTTTAACTCCTCTTTTTAACTCCGGTTTTGTAACTCCACTTGATATACAAACCACTTGTTTAGCAAGCCAAAAAGTGCGGCAGTAAGGTTTGCAAAGAGTTTGACATCTACATTTAATAATGAGATAGGGCGATAGCTGCCACACTGAGTCAAATCCTTCCCTTCTTTGGGTATGACAGTAATATGCGCCTCCAACATTTTAGGAGGAAAATTGTGGCAGTCGTCTAGGGAGTTGCAAACTTTCAAATAGAAGGGCGATAATATATCTTTAAATTTTTTGTAATAGGAGGCCGCCAGACCATCTGGACCCAGAGACGTGCCTATGGGCATTGCAGACAATTCATTATTGAGTTCCTGTAGTGTGAATGGGGTTATCAGACTGGCTTTGTGACTTTCCGTGAGAGTTGGCAACACAAGTGAATCTAGGAAAGATGTGACCAGAGAAGCTCTCTCTTGGAGCGTAGGGGGAGTTCCTTGTGGCCTCAAGTCATATAATGACTGATAAAAGGAGCAAAACTCGTTGGCGTATCTTCAACAATATTACCAGATGCAGTTTGTATTTTGGCAATAAAGCTATTTTGTTGTCTCTTTTTTGCTAAATATGCCATAGGTTTGCTACTCTTATTGCCATGCATATAATATTTGTGTGATGCGGTAACGTACGCCTTTGCCGTACGAAGATTCAGACTTAATTTTTCTCTACACAGGATTAGGTCAGAGAGAGCTCCCTGGGCTAGGGAGTGTTTGTGTCTACTCTCCAAATCAGCAATTTGGGACAACAGGGTATCCACTTCTCTATTGCGTTCTCATTTCATGTGTGCCCCTATGCCAATCAAAACTCCCCATAACACAGATTTATGTACTTCCCATATGCTGCCAAGTGAGACATCTGTAGTGTTATTTTCAGTAAAGTAGGAAGTAAGAGCTTGTTCTATTTGCTGTCTTGGTTTTTGACAGTTAAGGAGTGTCTCATTTAGCTTCCAGTTGTATTGTCTGGGTGGAAGAGTGTGTATACATAAGTATTGAGATATTGGTGCGTAGCCGGATATGGAGATATTACCAATAGTAGGGCCATCCACACATTGTAAATGGGTATTAGTAATATAAAGGTAGTCTAACCTTT
The DNA here is from genome assembly GCF_050947455.1 of Rhinoderma darwinii. Taxonomy (NCBI): domain Eukaryota; kingdom Metazoa; phylum Chordata; class Amphibia; order Anura; family Rhinodermatidae; genus Rhinoderma; species Rhinoderma darwinii. The sequence goes on along the minus strand of NC_134687.1, from coordinate 290,844,621 downwards.
GATAGGACTTGTGGGGGTGGAAGTAAAAAGTGTAGTACTTTACCGAGGGGAAAAATCACCTCCAGACGTCTACCAAGCGGTGAGATGTAAGAAGTTTCTGAATCTTCCTAAGGGCCGAGCGTCTGTGGACTGAGATCCCCCTGGAGCAATCTAACAGTGGCTCCAACGTAATATTGAAGTCCCCTCTTAAAAGTACTAGACCTTCAGAGAAATTAAAAAAGGTTTCCAACGTGTCAGATAGCCACGCTATTTTCCCAGTGTTCGAAGCATATATGTTCCCTACAGAGATAAGAGTGTTTGAAATTTTCCCTTTGATAAATATAAATCTACCCTCACCATCCACTACTTGAGACAGTTCAAAAGGGATGTCAGATCTAAATGCTATGCTGACCCCATTATGTATCCTCTCTGCATTACAAGCGTGATACCAAGCAGTGTAGGGAGACTTGGGCAAGTTTGGCACTTTTCATGCTGTGGGTTTCCTGGAGAAGCAGCACGGATGACTCCACCCTATTGTGGGAATGGATAACCTGGGAATGCTTGGTTGGAGAGTTCAGACCCTTGACATTCAAAGACGTTATCTTAATTCGTGACGTAAGTACAGGAAACACAGATTTAAAAATATAAAACACAACATATGCTTAACAGAAGAAGTGATGTTGATTGTAGTGGCGAACACCACATGCACTGATCAACAGTGCTAGGATAGTTTTTATACCAACTATAGTTATATGGGGGAGGGTTAAGCTGTCAAAGTTTTAAAGTAACATTTTTCATGCGAGAACATACATTTTCCAGGCTCAGGGAAAATCAATTTTAGTACAATGTTGCATAGCAATAATCAACTGGTCGTCTATAACAGATAACAGGGGTAAGACAGTAATGAAAAAACATTGTAGAAATACCTTCAGTCAAAAACAGGTCAGCCATGACCATATCATCATTTACAATACCTAGTTGCTGTCAAATGTAAGCTGGTGAGTTAAAACCCATCAGTAGCTTACAGTCAGTAAGCAAACATCATGGGCAGTAATGAGTGAAAACAGTAATATCCGGGTGGAATATCAGCCAGTTTATTCCTCGGTGTGCGGCTTCTAGCCTTCTGCCAGGGTTCTGGTCTCAATAATGGGGGAAGAGAATCAACATCTGTATATGGGAGCCACAAGGATATAGTAGTGGGGTCCAGCTACAGTTGTGGGCACACCTTTTGTAGATCTTCAGGTGAACGAATATTGCACATCCTTCCTTGATGATGAAACGAAATGCCAAACGGTATGTAAGGAATTTTCAGGCTACGCAACCTATCTGTCAGGGCACCCAATGCTCTGCATTTTATCAGGGTAGTTGTAGAGATATCTTGAAAGAATGTCAGATTATGCCCTTCAAAAATCAATTCTGGCATTGCTCTTGCTTTCCGGAGAATCGCTTCCTTGGTAGTGAAAGAGAGCAATTTGCAGATTGTATTCAGTGGCGGTACATCTTCTTTCGGATTAGGGCTGAGAGCTCTGTGTGCTCGTTCAATATGCAAGTCAGGCGGCGAATCTGGGCACAGAACAAATTCAAGGATTCTTTTTGTTACTGCAAGAGTTTCAGCTGGTGGATAACTCTCTGAAACCCCTCTAATTCTAATGTTATTTCGCCGTCCGCGATTGTCTTGGCCTTCTACGTAAGCATGAAGGGAATTCAGATGTGCTTGGCACGTTGTCAAGGCAGAGGCGGTGGCCTCGCTTTGCATTAGGATAGCAAACTGCATTTCCTCTAGGAGCTCTACTCTGGCTCTGACCTATCGTACTTCTTTAATATCAGCCAGTTCTCTCATGACAGGTCTGAGAGCCTTCTCTATGATCTTTTGAAGGCCAGAGGAGGAAACTGAGACCATTGACGTTGCACTTGGAGACACCTCATCGTCTATGCTGCTTTCAGCATCTGAGGTTTCAGTCTGGTCCCTGGTTTGTCGGTTGTGTTTAGTTGCTGCAGCCGCTTTTGGTGGCGAGTATTTTTGTAGGTATTTGTCCATATCCGGCTGTGATATCCCCTCTTTAGATGTAGTTTGGGATTCCACACACTTTGCTTGACCAATTTTCACAATTTTTGCAACTCTAATACGATAGAATAGCCGGGTGCAATATGCGCTCACATCAGCGCACTAGATCACATAGCCAGTATATTAGCGGCCTGTATCCAGTGTAGCAGGAAATGAATTGAGGGGTTGCAAAAGGGGCTTTGAATCTTATGTATGAGAGTATCCTGGGATAGTACAAAATCGCAGTCCAGATTCAAGCTATAAGTAGAGCCACTCAGAGATAAATGATGACGAGGCTCTATTCAACAGGCCTAAAATTGTGAACTGCTTGTCCTTTCCTCAGGCAACATAATAGGAAAAGTCACAGTAAAGGAGGTAAACCAGGGATTATATGTGTGTAAATGGGTATTAGGAACCTCACCTCGAGCAGGGAATGGGAGATAGTAGGCTGTAGTAGCTGGAGCTCTACCTTCCTGCATCCTTCTGGCGTTCCTGGGCTGTAAAAAGGTGGCTGGCGACAGGCAGTGTGAGACAGGCCCGCTGGGCCAAATCCAAAATGCCATCTGCGACTTTAAACAGCCGTTTTTTACAATAAAAATGCAGTCCTATGTTAAAGCCAGGGGACAGGGCTCAGAGGGGACCCCAGCTATTGATGGTAGGACCAGTGGTTTTGCGGTCCACTAATGCACCGGAGCACTATGAAGCCCGGAAACGGCGTGACGGCCGTCAGAAATCTAGGCCGCGGCTTCAGGCCTAAAAGTAGGCTGCGATCCTAAATTGTGGCAAAAACGACCAGGGATGGGCCAAAGTGTGCCAGGTGTAGCAGGGGGTATCGAGGATAGCACTAGGGCCAGATATTGGTGCTGGAAGAGGGTGGATGGTACCAGATTAGGCTCAAGGGTGCAGAGCTCTCACCAAGTGCGTCCTTCCGGTCTCATCGTCAAGCCCCGTTCCCCCATTAAAGGCATTTTCAATGAGCACTGGGTAAATAACGCAGTTTTTGAATTTCATTTGGAGTGCAGCCTCAACTCATTGGAGTTCTTTTGTGGATATTGAAGAGCCAAATCCCCTGAGGCTAGGAACCGCCATACAAGCCTTTTTTACAGTGTGGCTCCTATTTTTGGGACTGGTTATCTAGCCCCCTTTCTCAACTGGATCATGGAATATGTACCTCTAAAGGTCCCCACTGGACCACAAGGGATTGATCTAGCTGCCAGAAGTTAGATCCTAAAGTTTAGTTACTTAAGACTTGCAAACATACAAAAGATAACAAAAATATTTCTTTAAATTATATGAAATGAGTGTGAGCAGGGTCTTAGCTGTACCTGTTAGGCTATGTTCACATCACCTTTCTTTGTCTCCGTTTAACATGTGCCGAAATAAAACTCCACTCATATATGTTAAAAGGAGGCTGTGACTGATTCCTAATAGTCAGAAAAAGCGTGGTGAACAGCAGCACACGTCTCCCAAGTTTCAATAAATATGTTCTTTTATTAGTCAAGCCTGTAAGAAAATGGCAACGTTTTGACCCCTGACAAGTGGAGGGCTTGAGAAAGACCCTCCACTTGTCACGGGTCGAAACGTTGCCATTTTCTTACTGGATGTTCGACTAATAAAAGAACATATTTATTGAAACTTGGGAGACGTGTGCTGCTGTTCACCACGCTTTTTCTGAAGATTACATTACGTCAGACTGGGTTTGTCTGATTTTACAGCGTGACACCGCTCCTGATAACGGGATTTGTGCTGCTTCAAATATTGTATTTTTTGGATGATTCCTAATAGTGGCATCTGTCACTCATAAGCTATGATGCCAACCATTTAAGAGATACAGCATGAGCTTTTCATTAGCTTTTCATGACGTATCTGTTAAATGGATACGTCATGGAAAGCTCATGACAATATACGTTTAACGGATTCCATACAGTGGCATCCATCACCCATAGGCTGTCAAGTTTAAAAAAAAACATATACTTTTTTTTTACTCTGTGGGATGAGATAGAATAGTCTATTTAGCTATTCCAGCCTTTTTTTTTGCATTATATTGACCAGACAGAGGCCAAAAGGACACTCTTTTGGCCTCTGTCTGAAAAAGGAGACCTATGGACATCCCTTCCCGACATACACACTAAACAAACAAAAAATGTGATGTGGACAGGGCCTATAACAGAAGATAAAAACAAAGGTGGTTTCTGTCTGGGTGGGGATCCCTATAGAGGGCTTAAAGGGGTTGTCCGAGATACCAACATTTTTTCAAAAACTCTGTCATACATTACCCCTTATACAGACAACCTAAATAAAGCATTATTTAAAAAAAATATTCTACTTAGCACATTTCTTCTTTGAATTCAGCACAGTTTGTTTACATGCAGTTCAGCTCTGGTTTGTTGATCTTTCCTTGTTATGAAACTTTTTTCCCGTGCACGCTCATTGCAGGCTGCAATGAGCGTGCACGTACCTTCCAAGAGTTCACGTGAGCTGTCCTTGCTCCTCCCCGCTGACATCCTTCACTGGACTTGTCTCCTTGCTGACATTCTTGAAGGATGGTGAGCAAATGTTCTCCTCCCCATTATGTTTTTCACATTTATGTTTTCTTTCTCTTTTCAGGTCTATAAACCTCTTCGTGTCTACCCTCACCCTCGCCCACCCTCTTCTATCTCATGTCTCTCTCCACTAAGGCTATGTTCACACAGAGTTTTTTTGCCGGAGGAATATCTGCCTCAAAATTCCGTCTTGAAGTTTGCGGCAGATTTACCTCTCCCTGCACGTTGATTTTTGCGTCATTTTTCCCGGAGTTTTTTGTGCGCTGTTTGCGGCTTTGTTTGCGGTTTTGTTTGCCGCTTTGTTCGGGCCGTTTTTCGCTTCGTTTATCTTGGCGTTTTTTGCTTGTTTGTTTGCGTCTTTTTTTGCTGTGTTTTCCGTTGCGTTTATCGTAGCCTTTTTCGTATCGTTTCTTTTTTTGCATCGTTGTTTGCGGCTATTTTTGCTGCGTTTTTCGTTGCGTCTTTCGTGGCGTTTTCCCAGTTGTTTTTCGCGGCGTTCTTTGCCTCTTTGTTTGCGGCTTTTTCCGCGATGTTTTTCGCAACGTTTTCCGTGGCGTTTATTGTAGCCTTTTTTGCGTCGTTTTTCGCCTCTTTTTTTGCGTCGCTGTTTGCGTTTTTTTTTCTGCGTTTTTCGTTGCGTCTTTCGTGGCGTTTTTCCTGTCGTTTTTCGTGGCGTTTTTTGCCTCTTTTTTCGCGGCTTTATTTGCGATGTTTTTCGCGGCGTTTATCGTAGCCTTTTTGGCATTGTTTTTGCGGCTTTTTTTGCTGCGTTTTTCGCGTCGTTTTCCGTCATGTTTTTCGCCCACGGCAATTGAGCGCCGCGGGCATAAAACAACGGAAATACGCTTTTTTGCCTCCCATTGAAGTCAATGGGAGGTCAGAGGCATAAACGCCCGAAGATGGAGCATGTCGCTTCTTTTTCCCACGAGGCAGTTTTACTGCTCGCGGGAAAAAGACGCCGACACCTCCCATTGAAATCAATGGTACGCATTTTCGGCCCGTTTTTTACAAGTTTTGCTACGCTGTTTCCACTTAAAAAAAAACAGGCGGAAACATCCCCGTAATTTCAGCAGTTATGGACGCCCTCGTGTGAACATACCCTAACAATGTAGGCTTAGATACAGGACCCCAGAAGATCTTATCCAGTTCAGGACCGGGCTATTTTGCGCCTTCAGGACCAGATACCGTTTAGCCATTTTTAGCACGTGTTCGTTAAATGGCTATAACTTTTTTATTTGTTGGGCTAACGACGTGATTTTTGCGATGTTTTTTCCGTAGACAATGCAGGTTTCATTTTTTATCGTTTTTATACACACCTTTTTTGCCATTTTAGAATTTTCTTTCATAAAGTTTGAAAATAATAGTAAAAAAAAAAGCTTTTTTACGTTTCAGCTATTTTTTTTTGGGTAATAACATAGTTTTACCCTAAAATATACCTTTTATTTGTGATCGTCATTGTCTACCGTAAATTTTTATTTATTACATGTCTATATTAGGGTACTAGGGTCAGCGCTAGCGTTACAACAATGATTGGCGGGGGGAATGGTATTTTTTTGGGGTGGGTATTTTATGTGTATTTATTATTGTATTTTTTTTTGCTCTTTACTTTACTATTTTTTTTTTTACTATGGTCTGTCCCCCAAAGGTCAGAAAAGACCTTTGGGGAACTTTAGATATATTTTTTCTTTCTGTTACATGTTTTTCCACTGTAACTGGAGCTGCACTGCAGCCCCAGTTACAGGCGAAATCAGCCCTCTCATAGTGACGATTGTCACTAATAGGGCTGTGCTGGGTCTAGTAAGACCCAGCAGCAGTCTGTCAGTAACGGCACCCGGTGATCATGTGACCAGTCACATGATCACCGGGAGGAATAGAGACAGCGCCGCTGCTGCTGTCTCTATTCCTATACACAGCGTTCATTGAGCGCTGTGTAAAAAGACATCGGAGAAGACAGAAGCAGCTAAAGCTGCTTCTGTCTTCTCCTCAGGGTCCCCGGCAGTCACTGACAGCCGGAGACCCGACATTCAGCTGCCCGATCGCGCAGGCAGCAAGTTAAAACCCGAGCCGTAGAAAGTCTATGGCTCGTGTTTTAAGGACCCGTCCCTGACCGCTGGCCGTAAAAATACAGCCAGCGGTCGGGAACCAGTTGTTAAACAGTGTACGGTGTCCCGCGGGCCGCAGATAACAGCCTCAAGGGCTGCATGCGACCCGTGTGCTGCATCGTGTTGTATAATTCCCTATCAAAGCCTACTATGTGTAGGCTTTGATAGGGGAAGAACTAAAAGTACAGAGGTCACTGTACCTTTCTAGTCCGCGGGTGCCGTCCCTCTTCACTTTTTTCACTGTGAACACGCATAGGCGCGTTCACAGTGAAAAGATGCATAGGCTGGGTGGGCGGGCACGCGCAGAAACGTCACGTCTCCAGTGACGTGTCGTGTCCCATCCGAGGTCTCGCTGGGGCGAGACCATGTGATCGGGACACGACACGACAGTGGAGGAGGAAGAAAACGTGACGTCAGAAGACATGTGATCGGCAGAAAAGAGCTGCCAGAACGGAGAACAGAAGCAAGATTGCACAGGTAAGTATATTAGGGAATACTTAATGTGTGCATTGTGTGTTTAACTTTAAAATAAAAATATATATCTCACAACCGATTTAATAGGTAATTAACTTATTAATAATTCATTAACCACTTGTGTCATCTTCTGTCATAGTAGGGGAGGTGAACTAAATCTATTTGTTGTGCTGCCAAAAAAAAATAAAGAAGCCTGCAGTGACCAAAGACAACATAGCAATATTGTTTACCATACAGACCATGGGCAAGGTATGGAGAAGGGGTGATCAATAACCATTCCTTCATCCCAACAGTCAGCATTTGCCTCGTAAAGGAGAATCCATCAGAAAGCCATTTAGCTGGATTTTTGGGCTGAACTTTGCTGTGAGAAAAAGAAGCAATAGAACTAAGGTATTTCTGTAATACATACTTATTACAAAATGTCTGTTTTTATTCTCCCCTAAATGGGCAAGGGTTGCCTCAAAGGGGTTATCCAACAACCCAAAAATAAAAAAATTCCCACAATACTTTTAAAAGGGTTCCCTCGTCATAAGACGTCATTTCAACTCACAAAACATTCCTTTAGGGTTACTCGCCAAACCCCAATATCGCTACAGACATGGTCTTTTTCCACTTATGAGGCGGGACTTATTCTCCCGAGCATCCACTGCTTTCCTCTCCGCCAACCGTTTGCCCCTGTTACTTTCTTCCCCCTAGTTCAGCCTGCGCATGCGCAAGGATACTCTTTTGGAGAGGGAGCCAGCCTCTCTTGCGGTGATGTGATTGGTGATATGCAGACGCACACAGGAGGGGAGAGTTCCCAAATAAGAAAAAACGGGAGAGCTCGTGACTGGTTTTGAATAGGCAATTCTGTCAAGAGTTGAAAATTCAAGTCTATTAGTAAGTGCCTTCTTATCATATAACATAATGAATGGGTAACAATTTTTTGATCTCCAGATAATACTTTTAAAAACCAGAATTGCGACCCTGCTGCCTTGTCTGTGCCATGAAAACTGCAGAGTTTACCATGCAAATAAAAGAGCATTCAAAGTGATTTCCTTCTGGAGGCCCAAAATAAATTAGAGCAACACTTATATAGATCACAAAGTAAATAATTTTTTTATACAATGTCTACCATTGTCCTTGTGAGCGCAGGGATGAATGTTTCCTTGATAATAAAACTAGGAAGGGACATGTACTTTTGGCAATATTTCTGGGTTATGCACAGTGTGTTCCCTTCTGGAACAATGGTTCCTTATCTAGTGCATAACTCTGGCAGAAAAACAGTTTTACTCAGCATCAAGAGTTTTTCTTATTAGGGCCCAGCAAAATCACTGTATTATGTATGGGTCTACATTTAGCAAAATTCTGCAAGTGATATTTCAGATGATGGTTACAATGAATATTTTGTTAAGTGCTGCTGGCAACATCCCTCATGGAAGCTTCCAGAAATTTCCAATGTTGTTTATAACAACCAGTGCACTGGAAAAAAAATACTAATTTATAGAGAAATGTAAACATGGCTGGGGCTAGGCTTGTAATCACTCCGATCAAAGTCCTATAAATTATGAAAAATATCAAGCATAGTGCATTAAAATGAAAACTTGACTTTATTTTTATTTATTTACCATTGCTTATATGGCACCAACATATTCTGTAGTGCTGTACATAGATTGTCATAACTCACATCAGTCCCTGCATTCAATGTGTTTCACAATCTAAATTCCCCATATTAAACAAACATACATACTAGGGCGAATTAACTCCTTCAGGACGCAGCCTGTTTTGGCCTTGTGGACACACACGTTTTTTTCAAATCTGACATGTTTCACTTTATGTGGTAATAACTCTGGAATGCTTTTACCTATCAAAGCGATTCTTAGATTGTTTTCTCGGGACATATTGTACTTTATGCTAGTGAGAAAATGTGGTTGATAAATTCAATATTTATTTGTGAAAAACACCATTAGAGAAATTTAAGTATAAAAATGCCTAAATGGATGCTCCATATGGAGTTAAAAGGGTTATCCAGTCCCTAAAAATTCATGACCTATCCTCAGGATAGGCCATCAAAAGATGATGGGTTGGGGTCCGACTTCCGGGGCCCCCTGCCGATCAGCAGTTTTGAAGGGGGTGCAGCGCTCGTACGTTTCCCCTTCGTTTTTTCTTGTTCACTGTGAATCTTCGACACAGATGTAGTGGCGATTCACAGTATTGCAGCCTTCTAACATTGAAGTGAATTGGGAGAACAGGCTGAAATACCTGTGAATCGCCGCTGCATCTGTGTCGGAGATTCACAGTGAGCAAGACAAAACTAAGGGGAAGCAGTACTCGTACAAGCGCTGCGCCCCTTCAAAACAGCTGATCGGCGGGGGTCACAGGAGTCGGACCTCGAGCCATTAGCTATTGATGGCCTATCCTGTGAATAGGCCATACATTTTTAGGGATTGCAAAACCCCTTTAAAGGGGTTTTCCCACAACCACATGTATCACCTATCCACAGAATAGGGGATACATGTGTGTTCGCTCAGGGTCTGACCACTGGGACTCCCAGCGATGAGATCGGGGGACCGAAATTCACCCGAAGTGCTCCATGAGAATGGAGCACTAGTGCACTTGCTCGACCATTGCTTTATTAATTTCTATGGAGCTGCCGGAGATAGTGGTCCCCTAAGTCCCTAGAAATGAATGGACCGCTGGCCACTTCGGGGGACTTTCAGTCCCCAGTTCTCATCTCTGGGGGCCCCAGTGGTCGGACCCCCAGAAATCACACATGTATTCCCTATCCTGTGGATAGGGGATACATGTGTTTGTGGGGAAAACCCTTTTCATTTCTAATATATGACATTTCAGAAGTTCATTGATGTCTAGTTTCTATTGCATCGCAGGGAAGAAGACAGAAGACTGCTGGAGTTGAGTATAATATTTTTTATTTTTCAAATTACTAACTTTATTTTTATTTTTTTTGTTTTGCAGCTTCCGCTGGACCGTTTTAACTAAGTCGTAGATTCATTGTACTACTTCGATGATCTACGTATTTTTTTTATGTGGGGAAGTTCTTATTTCAATAAAAAAATATTTTCTTATGTGTCTGTGTTTTCTTTAATATTTTTTTTTTTTTAAACTCTTTTTATTGAAAATAAACTGTCAGAGTCAAACCATCACATACATCAGAATAACATTATACAATCATTAGTACATACATCAGAAGAATCGATACATACAGATAAGAGTACTCGCAGGTACACATGGCGTTAGACCGTGGTACGCAGACCACGTATGCATAGTACAAATCGATCAAAACATTCTAATAAAACTTTTACTCCAGTACAGCACGAAAACAGTAATAATGTGCCCACATTTCAATATTCTGCAATAACGCACCAACCATCTTGTACGGCAAAGAAAAGAGTACATGGATGTGCCATCCACCCGAGTCCCTTACCCACTTCCACCCCCAGCTTGAATCAGAGCAGCAGATAACCCTTGGACTGTACAGTGAGTGAGATTCGATGAGCACCCGCCACCCCAGATCAGATCGAATTTAGCCGGATTCCCCCGGTGTTTATACACTATTTTTTCAAATGGAAGTATGTCATTGACCAATTTACGCCACTGCGCTACTGTCGGCGCCCTATCCGCCATCCAGCTCATGGCCACCGCCAGGGGCGTAGCTAAAGGCTCATGGGCCACGATGCAAGAATTCTTACTGGGCCCCCCCCCCGCAAACTTCTCATGGCCGACGGTCCGCAGCTTTCAGCTGCATCGCTGGGTCTCCTAAGTGACCCAACAATGCAGCACTAGCAGCCGGGGCGTCACTAAGGCTGGGTTCACACACCCTATTTACGGACGTAATTCGGGCGTTTTAGCATTGAATTACGTCCGAAAATGCGGCTCAAAAGCGTTGGCAAACATCTGCCCATTCATTTGAATGGGTCTTACGATGTTCTGTGCCGACGGTCATTTTTTTTTACGCGCCGCTGTCAAAAGGCGGCGCGTAAAAAAGACACCCGCGTCAAAGAAGTGCCTGTCACTTCTTCAGACGTAAATGGAGCGGTTTTCCATGGACTCCATGGAAAAACAGCTCCAATTACGTCCGTAATGGACGCAGCAAAAGACGCCTGCACATGCCATTACGGCTGAAATTACGGTGCTGTTTTCTCCTGAAAACAGCACCGTAATTTCAGCCGTAACGGACGCTGCCGTGTGAACATACCCTCAGGGCTTAAAATGTCGGGGAAATAGCCCCAATACATATGTGTCCGCCCAAAAAAAAGTGTGTATATGAGACAGCATAGCATATCTATAGCACTACGACCCTATACACTATGGATAGGATTAGATACATTGGCTCAGCAGACAGTATCACACATGATAGGATTAGATACAGTGGCTGAGCAGACAGTATCACACATGATAGGATTAGATATAGGGCCCAGCATACAGTATCACACATGATAGGATTAGATACAGTGGCTCAGCAGACAGTATCACACATGATAGGATTAGATACAGTGGCCCAGCAGACAGTATCACACATGATAGGATTAGATACAGTGGCTGAGCAGACAGTATCACACATGATAGGATTAGATACACAGCTCAGCAGACAGTATCACACATGATAGGATTAGATACAGTGGCTCAGCAGACAGTACCACACATGATAGGATTAGATACAGTGGCTCAGAAGGCAGTATCACACAAGATACGATTAGATACAGGGCCCAGCAGACAGTATCACACATGATTGGATTAGATACACAGCTCAGCAGACAGTATCACACATGATTGGATTAGATACAGGGCTCAGCTCGCTGACATTTCGGCTCCAGCGCTGGACCCAGGAAAGGTAAGAATAATAATTTTGCTTCTTTATGTGTTACTGATTATTTTTGTGTGTTTGTGTTTTTTTACAGGTTCGGTTCTTGGACTTCGGATACGAGGACTTCAATGACGGCGTTTTTTTTATTCTCAATAAAATGGTTAATGAGGGTTGTGTTTTTTTATTTCAATAAAATATTTTTTCTATGTGCTTGTATCTTTTTTAAACTTTATTATCACCGCCTTAGTAAAGGCCGCTGGCTGATTGACAACCTCCATTACTAAGGCGAGGCTTAATATTAGCCGGTGCAAAGGCTAACACTAACCCCCATTATTACCCCAATACCCACCGCCACCAGGGGTACTGGGAAGAGCCGGGCACGAACCAGTACCTGACCATCTGTAGTGACGGGCAGGCACCGGGGTGGCCGCAGGCTGGTATTAGGCTGGGGAAGGCCAAAAACAGTGGCCCTTCCCACCCTTGTAATGCTGCCTGCTGCTGCTGTGTTGCATCTGGCTGGTTATGAAAATTGGGGGGGACCCCACATCGTTCTTTCCAATTTTTTTTTATTTTTTTTTAAATGACGTGGGTGCCCCCCCATTTTTCATAACCAGCCAGATACAATAAAGCAGCAGCAGCCTAGCATTACCAGGGCGGGAAGGGCCACTGTATCTGGCCTTTCCCCTCCTGATAATACCAGCCTGCGGCCACCCCAGTGGCCGACCATCACTAAAGATGGTCAGGTACTGGGTCGTACCCGGCTCTTCCCAGCACCCCTGGTGGCGGTGGGTACCGGGGTAATAAAGGGGGTTAGTGTTCGCCTCTGCACCGGCTAACACTAAGCCCCGTCTTAGCAATGGACGTCGTCAATCAGCCGGCGGCCATTACTAAGGCGGTAGTAATATAGTTTAAAAAAAAACACAAAGACATAGAAAAAATATTTTATTGAAATTAAAAAAAAAACTACACAACTCTCATTAACCATTTTATTGATAATAAAAAAAAAGCTGTCATCGAAGTAGTCCTGGAATCCGACGTAGTCCAACGACCGAACCTGTAAGAAAACACACAAAAAATGATTAGTAACACGTGTGTTAGGCTTAGATACAGGGCCCATGTGTGATACTGTCTGTGGGACCCTGTATCTAAGCCTACCACAACGTAGGTTTAGATACAGGGTCCAGCAGACAGTACTCTTATACAGTATAAGATTACTGTGTGCTGGGGCCCTGTATCTAAACCTACAGTGTGGTAGGCTTATATACAGGGCCCAGCAGACAGGATCACACATGGGCCATGTATCTAAGCCTACCATGTGATTGGCTTAGATACAGGGCCCAGCAGACAGGATCACACATGGGCCATGTATCTAAGCCTACCATGTGATTGGCTTAGATACAGGGCCCAGCAGACAGGATCACACACGGGCCATGTATCTAAGCCTACCATGTGATTGGCTTAAATACAGGGCCCAGCAGAAAGGATCACGCATGAGCCATGTATCTAAGCCTACCATGTGATTGGCTTAGATACAGGGCCCAGCAGACAGGATCACACAATCTATGATCCTGTCTCATGGGCCCCCTAAGCCTGTTACATCGTAGGCTTAGGGGTTGTACAGTCCCTAAACATTGATGGCCTATCCTCAGGATAGGCCATCAATAGCTGATGTGTCGCCCGGGACCCGCAAATCAGCTGTTTTGAAGGGGCCGCAGCACTCGTACGAGAGCTGCTTCCCTTCATTGCACTACTCGCCGACACTGTGAATCGCCGACACGGATTCACAGTGTGACCGGAAAGAAGTGACAGGAATGAAGGGGAGCAGCTCTCGTACGAGTGCTGCGGCCCCTTCAAAACAGCTGATTGGCGGGTCCCGGGAGTCGGACCCCGCCAGTCAGGGCTAACCTTACCTTCCTCTTCGGCCGCGTCGGGAGTTCTGTCGTCTCGATGCTATGCGCGGCGCATAGCGCTGTGACGTCATGCGCTGCGCACAGCGCCTGACGTCAGGACCTCCGCTGCGATCCGGAACCAGGAAGGTAAGTAAAGTATGTTACTATAGTAACAGGGGCCCGCGGCCCGAGTTACTATAGTAACTTTTTATTGATGTGGTGCGGGGGGCCGTGGGCCCCCCTGGCTTCGGGGCCCGGACGCAATTGCGACCGCTGCGACCCCTATAGCTACGCCAGTGGCCACCGCCTTCCTTGCCATAAATAGTGATTCTCTGAGGAAAGTCCTCTCATATATTGACCACTGCTTCTCAGAAAGCAGTCCCAGCAAACACACCTCCGGCCTGCAAGGTATCGTCTTTCCCAGCACTGCCATTAATAATGCAACCACCTCCTCCCACAAGCTAAGGATCCAGTGGCAACCCCACATCAAGTGAATAAAATCAGCCCGTTCCCCTCCACACCTATGACATTGTGAGGATGCCATCCTTCCCATACAATGTAACCTTACGGGCGTTAAATAACATTGGTGGATGATGAACAGTTGCACTAGTTTATTGTTTGCAGCTGGTGAAACCAACAAGTGGGATCCCTGAGCCTCCCTCCAGTCCTCCGCCGTAAGTTGTGGAATAAATTTGAGACACGACTCCACGCGTGAACGGAGTGTTCAACCTCACCACCAAGTCATAACTAGAGTACGTCGCGGAGTTCAGTGGGAATTGTGCTAGTAGAGCATGATGAAGCTGTATGCAATATAATTCATCCGCCGTTGGTATATTGAAAGCTGCACGAATCTCACTCACCGTCATGACAGACCCTTCCTCCGTTAGCAGTTGTGATAGAGTATCTACTTCTCTAGAGGACCAATCGTTTTTCCGCACCAACCCATGCAGATGGGAAAAACTCAGATTATCTCACAGCGGACTCTCCGCCACCACCCCCACAAGCCCCAGTAGATCTCTAGCCTGTTGCCAGACTCGTCTGGCCAACTTATGCAAGGGTAACAGAGAGCGGTGTCTAAAATCATGCGGTTCCAATACCGGCCACAGGGTTTTCAAGCCCAGCACCCGAGCTAGATGACACTCGGCATTAGTCGTAAGGGGGGCGGGGGGGGGAACCCAAGAAGCCAAGTACCTGAGCTGACCCGCCAGATAATATAAAAAAACATCCGGTAACGCAGCCCCGGCTTCATCTTTAGGTCTCTGTAGAATCGAAAGCTTGAGTTTAGATCTCCCCCCCCCCATACAAACGGCGCGAACAGCGAGTTTATTATTTTAAAGAAACTTTTAGGCACCAATACATCCATGTGTTCCAGCACATACAGAAACTTCGGCAAGACTATCATCTTTAATAGATTAACGCGTCCTGCCACTGACAAAGGCAGACCTTTCCACACCTGTATTTTATCCCTTATGTAAGTGACATGGGGCGCTACATTTAACCCGTATGATCTAGAGCTATCCCTAGCAATATTAATCCCCAGGTATTTGAACTCTGGGTTTACTGGCAGACCACAGAACTGAGTGCCCCATCCACAGTCATCCTGCCTCAAAGGCATCAGATACGATTTGGACCAGTTAATCAGCAACCCGGAATACCTCCCAAAATCGTTAATAAGAGAAATGTCCCTAGGAAGAGTGGCATTGTGGTTCGCCATAAACAGCGCCATTTCATCCGCATACAACCCTATCCGGTCCTCTGTGGCCCCTATTCTAATCGCCATATATGCGGGATCCCGCCTGATATTAATAGCCAGTGGTTCAATGGCCAATGCGAAGAGAAGTGGCGAAAGTGGA
Source organism: Rhinoderma darwinii (assembly GCF_050947455.1). NCBI lineage: Eukaryota > Metazoa > Chordata > Amphibia > Anura > Rhinodermatidae > Rhinoderma > Rhinoderma darwinii. Next base: position 290,828,933 of record NC_134687.1, on the reverse strand, counting down.
CACCCCTGCCTCGTGCCCCTATGGAGGACAAAGGAAGGGGACAGAGCCCCATTCACCAAAACCTGCGCTCGTCGAGATTTATACAACAAGGAGACCCATTTAATGAATCCGTCCCCAAACCCAAATCTTCGCAGCACTGCCAGCAAATAAGGCCATTCTACCGAGTCAAAAGCCTTTGCCGCATCCAGAGATGCCAAAGCCCAATCCTGCTGTTCCCCCCATCCAATCTGTGTCACCACCTGCACCCGTCTTATATTCTCCGAGGTGGACTTGCCCGGTATAAAGCCACACTGATCTGAATGGATGATCTCCTTTATCACATTGCATAACCTATTAGCTAGCATCTTGGTCAAGATTTTGTAATCTACTGTCAGCAATGAAATCGGTCTATATGAACCACATTCATCTGGGTTTTTGCCTGGTTTCAGCAACACAATTATGGTGGCATCACACATGGATTCCGGAAGAGCAGAGCTCCCATAGCTATGCTCAAACAGGGCCAGCAATTGGGGGGCCAGCAGCTCCCCATACTGTAAATATATCTCAAGGGGGATGCCATCCGGCCCTGAGGCCTTCCCCTTAGACATAGACGCCATCCCCTCCAAAATCTCGTCCACGGCAAACGGAGCATCTAGCATTGCCACCTGCTTGGCTGTCAAGGTAGGAAACGATATTCCATCCAAATACAGCTCCAGCTCATCCAGCCCATAATCAACCTTTGAAGAATACAGCTGATCGTAAAAGTGTGTGAATTGCGCAAGAATATCCCCCGGGGAGGTGCAGATTCTATCGCCAGGCCCCACTATACCCATCACCGGGGGGGATCTAGAACTGTTCCGAACCATATGAGCAAGAATTTTACCCGATTGATTGCCCAATTCAAAGTGAGATTGTTTACTAAAGAATAGACTACAAGAAGTCTAAATACTGTCTACCCAAATCCAACCAGGCATTCCGGTTAGCCGGTGAGGGATCCTGTACGAATACCCCTTCCGCCTGTGAACATTTACATGCTAAGTCCTCCTCCTGAAGGGCAGAAGCACGTTTTACATATGATATGGAGGATCGGAGACATCCCCTCAAATAGGCCTTGAGGGTATCCCACACCAGCGAACGATTCTCCATCTGAGCATGCGCTTCTATAAAAATTGATAGCTGATCCGGTATACGATCATTTTGCTGAATGAGCTAAAGCCAAAACGGATGAATTTTACCCACTCCCCTTCTGCCTGCCTGTGGCCTTTTCAATGTCAGTAAGATTGGGCTGTGATCCGAGATCCCCCTCGGTAAGTGATCTACAGAGTCTACCTCCTGGAAAACAGCAGGCGAGCCAAAGATATAATCAATTCTGGACAGCGCATTGTATTGTGGGGTGTGGCATGTATACTCTCTAATCCCTTTGTGTGTCGCTCTCCACAGATCAATCCAGCCCATCTCATTTACAAGGAGACCTAACTGAGAGAGGCCTCCAGGACCTCTACCCCCGTGCCCCTGAAAGCGATCTATACCAGGGTCCATAACCAAGTTAAAATCCCCCATCATGATCACCCGGGCGCCCAGGTAGGATGACACAAATCGGACGGCCTCCTGAAGTATTGCCAAGGAGGCTGGTGGAGGATTGTACACCCCCAAGATCACATAGGGACATTCATCAATAACCGCATGTAGAAAAATGTACCGCCCCTCAGGGTCCATGTTGGATTGTAACAATTTTCAACGGAGCTCAACATGCACTAATATAGCCACCCCCCTAGAATACGATGTGTGAGAGGCATGTCCCACCCACTGCACCCAGGGCTTACTCAAACTCCTCACAGTATCAGGTGTCATGTGTGTTTCCTGTAGGCACGTTAAATGAGGACGCTGTCGCCGCACAGCAGCGAATATCATATGCCGCTTTTCAGGAGACCCCATTCCCCGGACATTCCAGGACATTAACCGTAATCCTGCCATTTCGTACTGTTAACACATATTGGAGAGCCATAGCCCAGAATCCTACCCACGAGCCCCTGAGTGACAACTGTCCCGAACCCATCTGCGATTCCCCCTATGTCCCATAGGTGTACAACATTTCTGCTCATTTCTGCAGCAAAGTGAGTTGACTCATTATCCTTCATAACAAAACCAAGAACATACATTGCTCAACGGGAGCAAACCTTTGTAGCCAATAATCTAGGGGGTAGTTTCTACGGCTAGTGTATTTCTGCCGCAAACACACTATATATGTAAGTATAGCGTCTTCCCTCCCGACCAGCATCCCATCCACCAAATATTATAAAAACATATTAAAACCTGACTCGCATTAAATTCCCCGCATACCTCCTATTCAGAACATATAAGGAAGAGATTATGAGGACTAAACTTCCCAGAACATATCACGGACCTTATGCCACACATAGCAGCTTGTAGATAACATGGTACAACATCGCATCATTATCGTATAAGGATACTTTCAACCGGAACATCTGCAATGCAAACAATATGGGGTATCCATGAGTTCCATATATCGGCAATAATCACCCAGCCTGCACAGCCACAGCGATCAGCGTCGAGGAGAGCGCCTGTGCTTTCTCGTAAGCCATTCATCCGCCTCAGTTGGATCCGTAAAAAATATGGCTCGATCTCCATCCACAACCCGCAATCTAGCCGGATAGGCCATCGAATACGGAATCTGCAGGTCCCGAAGTCGGCGCTTAATAGGGACATATGACGCCCTCTGTCGCTGCAAATCAGGAGAAAAATCCAGATAAATGGACACAGAGGCATTTTCAAATCGAATCCCTCCGGCCTTCCGAGCTTCCAGCAGAACCGTGTCCCGGTCTTTACAATTCAACATCCGAGCAAGCAGGGGTCTTGGGGGAGCACCCGGAACTGGTAGTCGTGCTGGGACCCTGTGCGCCCTTTCCACCGCATACGCCAACGAGAAGGAGGCAGCTGGAAAGATCTCCCTCAGCCATTTTTCCACGAATTCCCCAGGCCTCTGCCCCTCCGCCCTCTCCGGCATTCCCACAATGCGAAGATTATTGTGGCGCGATCTGTTTTCTAAATCGTCGGCTTTCTGGCGCCACAGATCAACTTTACGATGCAGATCCTGAATAGCCGCAGGCATGTTAGCAGTAAGGTCTTCCAAGGTTGAAATCCTGACCTCCGCCTCCGTGACTCTCTCCCGCACATTTTGCAGGTCCTGCCTCAGTAGGCCCACGTCCATTCTCACCTCATCGATCTTAGCCGTTAGCGACGTACGCGTCTCTAGGATGGCTGTCAGCAGCTTATCCGAGGCCTCCTGCAGCGTGATCCCGGCATCCTGCACCGAAGGAGCAGGGGTTGATGTCCCAGCCACGGCCGCAGCAGCCGCCTGCGCCGCAGAGCTCCCGCCGGCGCCATCTTGGATCACCACGCGGGCATGTGATTTCAGCTTTTCAGCCGCGTCCATCGCTTTAGGCGGGCTCATCTTTTTCCTGGAAGATGTCCTTCCCTTCCGACGCAGCACTTAAGGAATTTTGGCTGATTTCAGGGATTACAGCACCGTCAGGAGGATGTTAGACAGGATGCTGGCCCGGAGCTATCGCCACACGCATCCTCTCACATCAGCAGCTGGCCACGCCCCCCTTCTTTAATACTTTAATAGTGCCTTAGTAATGGCAGCAGTCTGATTGACAACGTCCATTACTAAGGTGGGGCTTAATGTTTGCTAGTAAAATGGCTGCAACTAACCCCCCATTATTACCCCTGTACCCACCGCCACCAGGGGTGGTGGGAAGAGCCGGGTGCTATCCAGTACCAGACCAACTGTAGTGATGGTCGGGCACTGGGCAGCAGCAGGCTGGTATTATGAGGCTGGAAAGGGCCAACAATCTTGGCCTTTCCCACCCTTGTAATGCTGCCTGCTGTTGCTGTGTTGTATCTGGCTAGTTATGGAAAATGGGGGGGACCCCCACGTCGATTTAAAAAAAAAAGAAAAAAAAGAAAACGACATTGCTTTCCCCCCATTTTCCTAACCAGACAGATTTAACAAAGCAGCAGCAGGCTAGCATTACCAGGGTGGGAAGGGCCACAGTTTCTGGCCTTTCCCAGCCTAATAATATCAGCCTGCGGCCGCCCCGGTGTCCTGCCATCACTACAGATGGTCGGGTACTGGATCGTACCCGGTTCTTCCTGACACCCCTGGTGGTGGTGGGCACCAGGGTAATAATGGGAGGTTAGTTGCAGCCTTTTTACTGGCTCACACTAAGCCCCACCTTAGTAATGGACGCAGTCAATCAGACAACTGCCATTACCAAGGCACTAATAAAGGATTAAAAAAAACACAGACACATAAGAAAATATTTTTTTTATTGAAATAAGAACTCCCCCACACAATCCTCTTTGACCATTTTATTTAAAAAAAAAAGTAGATCATCGCAGTAGTCCAACGAATCTACGAGGTAGTCCAAACGGTCCATCGGAACCTGCAAAACAAAATAATAAGGTTCGTAATATGAAGAATAAAAATACTTCTCCTCACCTCTAGCGAATTCTGTCTTCTTCCCTTCGCTGCGATATATACTAGACGTCAATGAAAAATAATTCCCCTTCATGTCATCCACCACAGGGAAAAATGTTTCCCCACCATGTCTGATTCCCCAGTGTTTCTTTGTGGTACTCCGCCATGGGCAAACATTTTTCCCTCTGGCAGATGATTTTTCCATTGACAGGTAGCAGAGTTATACAACAGGAAAAACAATTCCCCATCATGTAACTCTGCTACCTGTCAACTGAAAAGTCATCCACCACAGGGTCTCCCTCTTGACTTTCATTGTTCTCAGCCTTTTGGTTTGTCCTGCAGCTGCTGCTGCCGTGATGAGCAAATGTTATACCCAAGATAGGAAAAGTAACACAAAGAAAACATAACCGGATCCATAATATCTGTGATATCCAGGTAGTCCAGAGATCCGCAGTGAGGATGTGCGCGTGTTATTTGCAGAAGGATCTGGCCGTGATTTGATGGGCTTATGCGGGATATTGGGCGTGGTTAGTGGGCGTGGCTTCAAATGTCCCTCTTTTCCGAATTCAAAAGTTGGGAGGTATGATTAATCACCTAATTTTGAAGAATGCAACCCTCAAAGTATTCAATTCATTTGTAATACATTTTCTTCTAAAACACAGAAGGTTTTACCACAGAAACGCAACACAATATTTATTGCCCAGATTCTGCAGTTTTAAGAAATATCCCACATGTGGCCCTAGTGTGCTGCTGCCCTTTTACACAGGCCTCAGAATCAAAGAAGCACCTAGTGGATTTTGGGGCCTCCTTTTTTTTTAGAATATATTTTTAATGTTAGTGATTACCTCAAAGCTGCTGGAGTCTGCCGGGAGAGAGTTCAGGGGCATCAGGTTCCAATGAAAAGGCCCACGTTAGAGGATAACCCTGCAGGAGTGGAGTGACAATACCCACTCGTTGTTGCTCAGCTCCATAGGAGATAGGTCTCAGACGAAAATATAATTTACAGCTGTCCCGAAAATTAATAAAAGACTTACGATCACCAGAGAAACGATCAGGCAAGTTCACTTTTGGCACCACAGCAGATGCCGCTGGAGCGACTGCTCAGGCCTGCGCAGTTTCACGCTGTTGAACCCATATAGCCAGACCTTGCACCAGCTGAGTGAAATATTGCATCTGTTCCACCACGACTTGCATAGGTTCCGTTGTGGAAAAAATGTAAGATATTTTGGGCTTGTGATTATGTAGAATTTTTTCATTTGTTCAAGGAATAAAGGAGAAAAATCACCCCAACATTTGTAAAACAATTTCTCCCGATTACAGCAATACCCCATATGTGGTACTAAACTGCTGTTTGGATTCACTGCAGGGTTTAGAAGGGAGGGAGCGCCTTTTGGATTTTGGAGCGCAGATTTTGCTGGAATAGTTTTCGGTGCCATATCGTGTTTGCAATGCCCTGAAGGGACTAAAACTGGGGAAATTCCCCAAAAGTGACCACATTTTGGAAACTACACCCCTCAAGGAATTTTTCTAGGAGTATAGTTAGCATTTTGACCCCACAGTTCTTTTGCAGAATTTTGTGGAATTTGTCTGTGAAGATGAAAATGAAAAAAAACATGGAATTTTTAAATTTATACAAGGAATTAAGGAGAAAAAGCATACCAACATTTGTAAAGCAATTTCTCCCGATTACGGCAATACCCCATATGTGGTGATAAACTGTTGTTTGGACCCACAGCAGGGCTCAGAAGGGAAGGAGAACCATTTGAAGTACAGATTTTGCTGGGAGAGTTTTCAGGTGCCATGTCGCGTTTTCAAATCTCCTGAGGTACCAGTACAGTGGAAACCCCCAAGAAGTGACCCTATTTTGGAACTGCACCCCTCAAAGAATTTATCTACGGGTGTGATCACTTTTATGACCCCATAGTTTTTTTTTGCTAAATTTAATAGAAATCTGGCATGAAAAAGCAAATGTTAAATTTTTCACAAAGGCGACATTTATAGGACAGATTTTTCAGACACAGAGCATGTAAGTGAAGGAACACCTAAAAAAAATTTTAGGCTTATTTCTTCTGAGTTCAGAAATACCCCCAAAGTGGTCTAAATATGTTGTCTGGACACAGCAGCCCCTGTAAGTGAAGAAGCACCACAAGGTTTTCAATGCCTTATTTTTACTTGGATGATTTTTGACCACAAGCATAGGCCTAAAAAAATTGTGCAGATTATACACATTTGTTATAGTATTGGGTATTCATCTAGGGGTATAATGAGGGTTTTTAATTTTGTTATACGGTTTTTAGTTTTTTTAGAGTGTCCAATTTTAAAAATGGGTAAAAGACCAGAATGATAAAGGGAAGGGTGGGAATTCGGAAATTGAAAGTATAAAATTCTTAATCCAGGGAGGTGTTGTAGATGTGGAAGCAGTCCTTCATGCACAGTCCGGGTTTGGATGGACAAGGGTCGCACTGATATGTGGTATCCTTACGGATACACCTTTTTGTGCAGATACGGCACCTTTTTTGTGCCCTGTATTTTTTTCCTGTGCCAGGCACTTCACTAGGAAAGTGCTGCCCAGGAAAAATTCAGCAGACATTACTTGGACCAGCAGAAGTTTCCACCACCTCGTCCCCAAGTAAAAAATACTTTATAATTTTGTATTGGTACCGCAAGTATGTATCCGGATGGCCAGCATTCCTGAAAATTAAAAAGGAGTTGTACAGTGCGATCTAAAAAAGGTACATACACTGCCAATTTCTTGTACAAGATTTTACTCTTTCTCATGCCACTATATGGTTTCAACACCTGATCATTCAGGTCAACCCCCCCCCCCCCCGTGAATTTATTATATGTCTGATTGCACACAGGCTTCATCGTGGATGTTAATCCACATGTGGGGACAGGGGTGGAGCTGGCGTCATGTATAGATGTCCGCATACATACATCTTTTTTGTCTTTGAATGTGAGACACAGGATCCCATCCTGCAGCAATGCCCTGCTTTTACCAATTGGTAGGAATTGGCCGATGAGGGTCTTGGGAAGAGGCCTCTGATTTTTTCGCACCGTCCCACATGCCACTGTTTTTTTGTCTTTTAGACATTTGAACATGGGTACACTTGTGTACCAGTTGTCCAAGTACAAGTTGTACCCCTGATCAAGCAGTGGGTGCAGGAGGTTCCACACGATCTTTCCTGTTGTGGACAGGACAGGACAGGACGGGGGGGGGGGGGGAATTTGGGGGCTGTATTGTCCTGTCCTTCCCCTCATAAATCCGGAAAGCATGTGTGTTTCCGGTCTCAGATTCACACAGCTTGTACATTTTTATCCTGTACCTGGCACGCTTATTTGGCAAATATTGGCGAAACTTCAGCCTGCCCAGCGATTCATCTATGCATATTTCTTTTTGAAGGGTGTAGACTGATGAAAATTTTTGGGATAAAATGTTAATGATGGGCCTAATTTTAAAAAGTCTATCGAAATTGGGGTCATTCTGGGGGGGTGGCATTGGGAGTTGTCACTAAAGTGAAAAAATGTATGGAGGGCCTCAAAGCAGGGTCTGGTAATAGTATTGCGGTACAGTGGACAATGACAGAGAATGTCCGTGGACCAGTAGGGTTTCACTTCGGGCTATTTAGTGAGACCCATGTTGAGGACTAACCCCCAATACGTGTGCATTTCTGCACAATTAGTCATTTGCCACCAATTGGGCTGGGCATGAAAGGCGTTGGGGTGTTCCAAAATAAACTGCTGGGCGTAAATGTTGGTTTGATCAACCATGAGCTGCATCAAATTGTCTGTCCAGAATAATTGGAAAAATCCAATAATAGGCAGCCCTTCTGTCTGTACGTGAATTCCTGCCACAGCAGTAAATTCTGGGATTTGGGGAGTATAATTGGTTGGGGGTGACCAATCACTGCTGGCAGTACCAGGGTCAGGCAGAACGGCAGTTTCAGGGTCAAGCAGAACTTGGGCACTAACCCTCCTACGACTACGAGGAGGTTCCTCACTGTCACTGGAGAAGGAGGACGACAATAGAACTCTGGTTCCTCACTTCTCGCTGAGTCCGTGTCGGACGCGATCATGGCATACGCCTCTTCAGTGGTGTAATTTCCCCAGGATGAGGGCTGCAATTCAGGATATAGACTGGGAAGAACTAATGTCAAATAATGGTACAAATGATAAATGGCAGATTTTCAAATCCACTTTGGGTAATTATAGTGCAAAATTTATTCCTATAGGTAACAAGTATAAACGACTAAAATTAAACCCCACAGGGCTTACACCTTCTGTAAAAAGGGCATTTGAAAAATACAAATCTGAGGGTACATCTATAGCCTTTTTAAATTATAAAGAGCGTAATAAAATCTGTAAAAATGTAATCAAATTAGCAAAAATACAAAATGAAAGGCAGGTGGCCAAGGATAGTAAAACAAATCCCAAAAAATTCTTCAAGTATATAAATGCAAAAAAGCCAAGGTCTGAACATGTAGGACCCTTAGATAGTGGTAATGGGGAGTTGGTCACAGGGGATCAGGAGAAGGCAGAGTTACTAAATGGGTTCTTTAGCTCTGTATATACAAGATAAGATAGAGCAGCTGATATAGCCGTGCCAGTTCTGTTAATACATCAGTTGATATACTGAATTGGATGAATGTAGATATGGTCCAAGCTAAATTAAATAAAATAAATGTGCACAAGTCCCCGGGACCAAATGGGTTACACCCTAGAGTTCTTAAAGAGCTTAGTTCAGTTATTTCAGTCCCCCTCTTCATAATATTCAGAGATTCTCTAGTGACTGGTATAGTGCCAAGGGACTGGTGCAGGGCAAATGTGGTGCCTATTTTCAAAAAGGGCTCTAGGTCTTCCCCGGGTAATTATAGACCAGTAAACTTAACATCCATTGTGGGGAAAATGTTTGAGGGGCTATTGAGGGACTATATACAGGATTATGCGACAAAAAATAGTATTATAAGTGACAGCCAGCACGGTTTTACTAAGGACAGAAGTTGTCAAACTAACCTGATATGTTTTTATGAAGAGGTGAGCAGAAGCCTAGACAGAGGGGCCGTTGTGAATCTAGTGTTTTTGGACTTTGCAAAGGCATTTGACACTGTCCCTCATAGACGTCTAATGGGTAAATTAAGGACTATAGGTTTAGATAGTATAGTTTGTAATTGGATTGAGAATTGGCTCAAGGACCGTATCCAGAGAGTTGTGGTCAATGATTCCTACTCTGAATGGTCCCCGGTTATAAGTGGTGTACCCCAGGGTTCAGTGCTGGGACCACTATTTTTAAACTTATTTATTAATGATATAGAGGATGGGATTAATAGCACTATTTCTATTTTTGCAGATGGTCCCAAGCTATGTAATATAGTTCAGTCTATGGAAGATGTTCGTGAATTGCAAGCCTGATTTAAGCAAACTGAGTGTTCGGGCATCCACTTGGCAAATTAAGTTTAATGTAGATAAATGTAAAGTTATGCACCAGGGTATGAGCAACCTGCATGCATCATATGTCCTAGGGGGAGTACACTGGGGGATTCACTTGTTGAGAAAGATCTGGGTGTACTTGTAAATCATAAACTAAATAACAGCATGCAATGTCAATCTGCTGCTTCAAAGGCCAGACAGATATTGTCGTGCATTAAAAGAGGCATGGACTCGCGGAACAGGGATGTAATATTACCACTTTACAAAGCATTAGTGAGGCCTCATCTAGAATATACAGTTCAGTTCTGGGCTCCAGTTCATAGAAAGGATGCCCTGGAGTTGGAAAAAATACAAAGAAGAGCAACGAAGCTAATAAGGGGCATGGAGAATCTAAGTTATGAGGAAAGATTAAAAGAACTAAACCTATTTAGACTTGAAAAAAGACGACTAAGGGGGGACATGATTAATTTATATAAATATATGAATGGCCCATACACAAAATATAGTGACATCCTGTTCCGTCTAAAACTCCCTCAAAAAACAAGGGGGCACTCCCTCCGTCTGGAGAAAAAAAGGTTCAACCTGCGGAATGAGAAAAAGCCTTCTTTACTGCGAGAACGGTGAATCTATGGAATAGTCTATTGCAGGAGTTGGTCACAGCAGGGACAGTAGATGGCTTTAAAAAAGGCTTAGGCGGGATTCACACGAACGGGTCGTTCCCGAGCCCGAGTGCCGGCCGGTAAAATCGGCCATTCTGCCCGGCCGGTTTGCATAAAGTTTTGCATCCGTGCCGGGCCGGGAAGATCCGGACAGTGACATCAGCGGCAACTCCTGAAGGGGAATCCCCATGTGCTCGGGGATTCCGCTTCAGGAGTTTCCCCTGATGTCACTGCCCAGATATGGACAGAGACATAATGCGCTCTGTCCAGGAGCGGAATCCCCGAAAACACGGGGATTCCGCTCCTTCAAGGAGCTAAAGTGCGGCTAGCACATAGCAGAGCGGGGAGATACCTCCCCGTTCTGCTATAGTGGCGTCGCTACAGTAGTAGCAGCCGCAGCAGCAGCAGCAGCTGCAGCTGCTAGCGGCGCCATCGAAGGTGTCGCCGGGCCAGGGTGATTTTAACAAGCAGGGGAAGGGAGCCAGCGCAGCGCTCCCTCCACCTGCTGTACACCCCGGCCCTGCCACACAGTGTGCAGATAAGAGATACAAAACACAGCGCCACATAGTGTAGATTACCAGGGGTAAAAAGGTACAAAATCCAGAAATCCAATTAGGTGCTCACCTAGGATCAGAGGACAACAAACAGTGGAGAGAATAGTTGCTGCTGCTGCCAGGACTCGGTGCCGGTGTTCCAAGGAAAACCGCAAGAGAATACTGATATACAGATAAAAATGGAGTCTCCAAGGCGCTGCTGCACAGGGAAGGCAATGAGCATGAAGGATATGTAATAAATAGATGGTTTATTGAAAACAAGGCTACGCGTTTCAATGCCGCACCGGCATCTTCATCAGGCCATAAAAGAAACATATCAACTGCACAGTTTAAATACACACTGAACAATGAAAAAAACCCGCCAATGTGACCGGGGTCAAAGTGCTCGGATGACGTCACAAATGAAAAGGAATGCAACCATTCACACGAGGCAGTAGATGGTATAATCAGCGGTCAGGACCATGGACAGCAGCAATGAAAAACATACGCAACTGCATCAGAGGAAAACACATAGCAAACAGAACAATAGCGATACATAGAGTATAAAATTGCAAATAGGATAAAATATTAAAAAAACTCATAATGTAGGAGTAGTATAAATATGAAATTTATAAAAGAAAAAAAGAAAAAAAGAAGAAGAAAGATCCAAATCTACAGTAAAACTTATATATATATGTGCGGCAATAAGATTACTTGGAAAAGAAAGCATCCAAATGGATGTTAAAAAGACAGCATATGAATGAATTCGGAAGGACAGAATAATGATAACAGAATGATGTTAGAAACATCTGAAACATATGCTGAAAGTAATAGCATCCGAAAGTATGCTAAAATGACAGCACATTTATAAATAGAAAGACGGGCATCCATTAAATCTGTACTATGAAAAGGATAACAAATGTGATACAATAAGTTACCATTATGAACTGATGTAATGATGAAATGATATACAATTATGGAATACAATTATGCAATATTATACAATTATGGAATACAATCATATAGGTACAGTAAAATAGGTAAATAAACGAATTATAGACATAAAAACAGGATAAAAGGGAAAAGGATGTACGCCAACCAATATACAGTTATATCATCAGATGGCTAAGTAAAGAAAAGGTTAAACACGAAGGAGTTTTGGGCAAAAATAGGATATCGAGAAGATAAATAGCAGTAAGGGAGTGACACTAATAATCTCTATGTAATTGTAAAAAAACCGCTATATCAGAATGACCTGAATTATGAGCTAAACGAATTTGAAGGAGTGCATGGAGCTAGGAACTGCAAAACAATGGCAAATGTGAGGAAAAAACGGACCCAAACGAACGAGCACAGAAATTATTGTTAAATGGATAAACATGATTGTTTATCAATAATCATTAATCTAGGGAAGATTCAGTGAGATCATTTAAACCATATGGTTGTAGAGTCCTGAGTTTGAAAATCCAATAATTTTCACGCTGCTTAAGTTTATTAAATCTATTTGCAGTATTTAGTGAAATTAGTTCAATGGGTGTGACTGTTACACATACCTTTTCAGCTACGTCCATTGATTTTCTGGATTTAAATATTTCCTTCGACACTGCCTCCAATAAATTTAATACGGAGACTCATTTTAAAACGGTAGATGTCAATAGCTACATCAATTTTAATAGTGCTCATTATCCACCATGGATCAAGAATGTCCCTTTTGGTCAATTTAGGAGGGTTAGAAAAAACTGTACTACTAACATGGATTTTAATAGGGAATGTAATATTTTAGAAAAAAGATTTAAACAGAAGAATTTTCCAACTAATCTCATAAAAGGAGCTCGGCGCAAAGCTGCCCTACTAACCAAGCATCATGCATTGAGGAAAAGGTAGACAAGAGGATTGCCCAAAATTTTAGTAATAATTTCATCACCACATTCAACAGTGGTAATAAGAAATCACAATAATCTTTTTAATGAAATAACAGTCACACCCATTGAACTAATTTCACTAAATACTGCAAATAGATTTAATAAACTTAAGCAGCGTGAAAATTATTGGATTTTCAAACTCAGGACTCTACAACCATATGGTTTAAATGATCTCACTGAATCTTCCCTAGATTAATGATTATTGATAAACAATCATGTTTATCCATTTAACAATAATTTCTGTGCTCGTTCGTTTGGGTCCGTTTTTTCCTCACATTTGCCATTGTTTTGCAGTTCCTAGCTCCATGCACTCCTTCAAATTCGTTTAGCTCATAATTCAGGTCATTCTGATATAGCGGCTTTTTTACAATTACATAGAGATTATTAGTGTCACTCCCTTACTGCTATTTATCTTCTCGATATCCTATTTTTGCCCAAAACTCCTTCGTGTTTAACCTTTTCTTTACTTAGCCATCTGATGATATAACTGTATATTGGTTGGCGTACATCCTTTTCCCTTTTATCCTGTTTTTATGTCTATAATTCGTTTATTTACCTATTTTACTGTACCTATATGATTGTATTCCATAATTGTATAATATTGCATAATTGTATTCCATAATTGTATATCATTTCATCATTACATCAGTTCATAATGGTAACTTATTGTATCACATTTGTTATCCTTTTCATAGTACAGATTTAATGGATGCCCGTCTTTCTATTTATAAATGTGCTGTCATTTTAGCATACTTTCGGATGCTATTACTTTCAGCATATGTTTCAGATGTTTCTAACATCATTCTGTTATCATTATTCTGTCCTTCCGAATTCATTCATATGCTGTCTTTTTAACATCCATTTGGATGCTTTCTTTTCCAAGTAATCTTATTGCCGCACATATATATATAAGTTTTACTGTAGATTTGGATCTTTCTTCTTCTTTTTTTCTTTTATAAATTTCATATTTATACTACTCCTACATTATGAGTTTTTTTTAATATTTTATCCTATTTGCAATTTTATACTCTATGTATCGCTATTGTTCTGTTTGCTATGTGTTTTCCTCTGATGCAGTTGCGTATGTTTTTCATTGCTGCTGTCCATGGTCCTGACCGCTGATTATACCATCTACTGCCTCGTGTGAATGGTTGCATTCCTTTTCATTTGTGACGTCATCCGAGCACTTTGACCCCGGTCACATTGGCGGGTTTTTTTCATTGTTCAGTGTGTATTTAAACTGTGCAGTTGATATGTTTCTTTTATGGCCTGATGAAGATGCCGGTGCGGCATTGAAACGCGTAGCCTTGTTTTCAATAAACCATCTATTTATTACATATCCTTCATGCTCATTGCCTTCCCTGTGCAGCAGCGCCTTGGAGACTCCATTTTTATCTGTATATCAGTACACAGTGTGCAGCGATGCCATTCGTCAGAATGGCATCAACTCCTCCTCCTCACATGCACTCTGCGCTGTGAGGAGGAGGAGATAGAGCGCAAGCGCCGGGAAACCCGGCCATCACTCGGAACACATTCCGGTGATGGCCGTGTAATACCCGGCCCCATATACTTCTATGGGGGCCGGGTACCCGGGCGAAGATAGAGCATGTCCTATTTTTTGACGGTGTGAATAGCCCCATTAGGGGTCTATCATTCCTAATGCAGCCGGGTGCCGGCCGATTTATGAATGGCCGGCACCCGGCCGGGAAACCCTGCCGTGTGAATGAGGCCTTAGATAATTTCCTAGAACCAAAAAATATTAGCTCCTATGTGTAGAAATTTTTACCTTCCCTTTTCCCATCCCTTGGTTGAACTTGATGGACATTTTGTTTCAACCGTACGAACTATTTAACTATGTAATGTCTCGCTGCCATTTTATGTGTGTGTGTGTGCGTATATATATATATATATATATATATATATATATATATATGTAGTGTTTACACACACACGTAGCTCAGTGAACTGTAACAAATTATAACAAAGATTTTTTTAATGTATTTTTTTCCCTCATAAAACACTATAAACCACTAACTAATGCTAACACTGAAACAACAAGTTTTTTTTTTCTTTTCTCACGTAAAACACTAAACACTGACACTGGCAAACACAAGTTTTTTTTATTACACTTGGTAAAACTTGCTGACGCTGACGGATTGACGCTGTTTAACACGGATGCTACGGATTGGCACTGAAAACGGATTGACGCTGACTAACTAACAATTGACGCGACGAATTGACGTAAACGAGCTAGACAACTGCCTAAGAACTAAATCAAATTATGAATTATGATCAAAAAAGAGAAAAAAAAATCTCCCTTATACACTGGGAACAGGGGAAGTGAAAATTAGGGGTAATTCTCTTTTTTTCCCACTATGACTGGGCTAACAACACGATACAGGCTCTGATCTCTCCAACTACTAAACACCAACTAAGAGATGAGAGCCTATATCCGGTATTTTTCACCCGCCCTGCAAGAAAACGCACTGTGATTGCTAGGTCTGAACAGACCCACCAATCACAGCAATCACCGGCAATGGACCAATAGTAGCGGTCCATTGCCGGTCACATGGGACATGGGGAAGGGGGGGCATAGTAAACGTTCCCAGGCTTATCTACAAGTCCTGGGAGCGGTTTGTAAAACTTTTAGGGCAGAAAAAAATATGATCAGTGGACCTGTACAGATCCACCGATCGCCGGCATTGGACCGCTTTTACAGGTCCGTTGCCGATGACTGGGATGTGTAAGCTGTCGGGGTAGTATTTTTTTTTACCCGCCCCCGGCTAAAAACTCAGTGCCCCATGCTTGTCTTTACCCGGCCCCTTCTGTTGGAAAGTAATCCAGAGTTGCCACAGAGTAAAGAATTTACTGGGGTCATTGGAATCTTCAGGCTACCAGCTCCTCCATCTTCATAATGAAGTTCTCCTCCTGCACCTATTCCACCACAATCAAAGGTTATGTCGTTTTCCAGTGTCTAGGAGTAATTGTGTGTGCGGCAGCTACAAAGTGTCACAGTTGACCTTTCTTTGTAAACCATAGTGAGCCTGGTAGGATGGAAAGTGGTGCGAGTTCACAACTTTACATTTAAAAAGGTCTTTGGGTTTTAAGTAAATAATATAATGGATTTTCTAATATACCAACTCGTCCACTGAGTAGAATTTTATGGGCAGATGATATTAAACTGAAAATACCTTTTGAGATTAAAGTTTTGTGAACAGAATTATTTTGCTGACATTTCTTCTGTCATCAATTATTTATTTTTCTATTTTAAAGAGGCTCTGTCACCAGATTTTCAAACCCCTATCTCGTATTGCAGCAGATCGGCGCTGCAATGTAGATAACAGTAACGTGTTTTTTTTTTCAAAAACGAGCATTTTTGGCCAAGTTATGAGCATTTTTATATTTATGCAAATGAGCCTTTCTTAAGTACAAGTGGGCGTGTTTAAAGTTAAGTACAAGTGGGCGTGTATTGTGTGTGTACATCTGGGCGTTTTTACTTGTTTTACTAGCTGGGCGTTGTGAATAGAAGTCACTTCCTGCCCCAGGTCCTGCATCGTGTCGGACGAGCGAGGACACATCGGCACCAGGCGACAGAGGCTACATCGACTTACCTGCAAACGCCGATGCTGCTGCAGAATCAACTGTAGCCTCTGTCGCCTGGTGCCGATGTGTCATCGCTCGTCCAACACGATGCAGGACCTGGGGCAGGAAGAGACGTCACAGCGTGATCTCTCGAGAACACGCTGTGTGTCTGTGCACTGCCAGAAGCTGGGTGTTAACGAAGAGAAGTGGATGATGCTGATTCGTCAGCATCATACACTTCTATTCGCAACGTCCAGCTAGTAAAACAAGTAAAAACGCCCAGATGTTACACAAACAATACACGCCCACT
This sequence comes from Rhinoderma darwinii, assembly GCF_050947455.1. Lineage (NCBI taxonomy): Eukaryota > Metazoa > Chordata > Amphibia > Anura > Rhinodermatidae > Rhinoderma > Rhinoderma darwinii. The sequence goes on along the minus strand of NC_134687.1, from coordinate 290,812,017 downwards.
TGTACTTAACTTTAAACACGCCCAGTTGTACTTAAGAAAGGCTAATTTGCTTAAATATAAAAATGCTCATAACTTGGCCAAAAATGCTCGTTTTAAAAAAAAAACAACAAAAAAAACGTTACTGTAATCTACATTGCAGCGCCGATCTGCTGCAATACGAGATCGGGGTTTGAAAATCTGGTGACAGAGCCTCTTTAAATTGTGTATTTTTATTAAAATGTTTTAGAAATACAAATAAAAACCCCTAAGTATTTCACCTACCCCTAACAAAAGTCCACTGAAACCAGTTCCAAGTTCAATAACCATTATTTTTTCTTACAAAACTCTTGCATAGATAGCGTCTCCATGTCTAACCAGTGCTAGTTATTAATCATTTCTGATGATCTGTTCTCATGTTTGAGTTGGACATTGCTCTTCTTTAGGTTGCCATGGCATCTTATTTTTAATAATTAATTTTTGCATTACTTTCCCTATAAACTCTTTACAGTTCACAGAAGAAAGCCTGAATTACAACCTATATCCTGGAGCTCAGTTATTACTACTTGTTGTTAAAGGCGAATTCCATTCAAAACCTGAAAATTCAGGTGTAACTGCAGTTTATCAACAGGTTTACCAGAAATGGGATTAGTGATAATTGTCTGATTGATGGGGCCGCCCCGCGTGGACCCCCATGACGAGAACAGCCAAGTACAGCGCTCGGCTGTTTCTGTCAATCCCATAGACATTTTATGAATTGGAAGGCACATTCTTGACCACTGCTCAATTGAAGCTCCTTCTAACTGCGGGGGATGCATTGAGGAGGAACGGGGGATTTGGGTGGAGGTACCAATGGTGACGCCCTAGCAATCAGACAATTATAACCTATTCTGTGGATAGGTAATTGTCGTTTCTGGGACAACCGCTTTAAGGGTAGGAACACACAGGGTGGATACGCTGCGTAAAAGTGCACAGCGTATCCGTCCTGGAAACTGCAGGGAATTCTGCCCAAAAACTGGACCAAATTGTGGTGCAGTTTTTCATGCGGAATGTCCGCAGCGGAAATACTGCAGGAAAAGAAAAACATTTTTTAGACTCACCACTCGGGGTGTTGTCAAGGCGACGTATACCTCTGTTCTGAGCGCAGCCTGACCTCCTGGGATTATGCTGTAGTCCATGTGACCGTTACAACCTTTGATTGGCTTCAGCAGTCATCCCAGGAGGACGGTCTGTGCTCAGAACAGAGGATTGTGCCGCTACGACAACAGCTGGGGTAAGTATAAGCTTTTTTTTATAAATGTAAAAGAAAAAAAAAACAACTTTTGTTTTTTTCTCATTTGCGGTTTTTGGTGTGGAATCGCAGCGTTTTCGCCCAAAATTTGCAACACTTGCTCTGTGTTGCAGGTTTTACCTCCCCATTGAATTTAAACCCGCAACAGAAGAGCAGCGATTCCGCTAAAATAGACAAATCACCAGGTCCGGTTTCTGCAGGAATTAAGTACCGTTATAGACAGACCCTTATTTGTGATGTTTAAGGATTCTGTCATGACTGGGTCTGTTCCACTGGACTGGCACATAGCAAATGTGGTGCCAATATTCAAAAAGTGGTCAAAAGTGAGCCAGGAAACGATAGACCTGAAAGTTTAACCTCCATTGTGGGTTAAATATTTGAGGGTATTATAGAGTATCTCAATGCAAATAAACTGTTAATGCAGCATCAGCATGGGTTTATGAGCGATCAGTCCTGTCAAACCAATCTGATTAGCTTCTATGAGGAGGTAAGTTCTAGACTGGACCTGGGTAAGGCTGTGGATGTGTGTGTATCTAGACTTTTCAAAGGCGTTTAATACTGTGCCGCATAAAAGGTTGGTATATAAAATTAAAGGGTGGTTATTAATGGTACATCCTCAGAGTGGGTCACAGTTACCTGTGGGGTTACACAGGGGTCAGTATTGGGCCCTCTTCTTTTTAATATGCTTATTAATGACCTTGTAGAGGCCTTACAGTGTATAATTTCAGTATTGCAGATGCAGATTTGCTCTGTAAAGTAATCAACACAGGAGGATAATGTAATACTACAGAGGGATTTGGGGAAGCTGGAGGTTTGGGTAGAGAAATGGCAAATTAAGTTTAATGTGGATAAATGTAAGGTTATGCACTTGAGCCGAGGAAACAAATTTTACAATTAAGTATTAAATGGTAAAACTACTACTGAAAAAGATTTGGGGATATTGGTGGACAGTATATTTATCTTTAGCAACCAGTGCCAGGCAGCTGCTGCCAAGGCAAATAAAATCATGGGATGCATCAAAAGAGGCAGAGATGCTCATGACAAGAACATAGTTTTGCTTCTATACAAATCACTAGTCAGACCACACATGGAATACTGTGTACAATTTTGGACACCTTTGTATAAGAATGACATCTCTGAACTAGAACCGGTACAAAGAATGGCGACCAAGGTAATTAAGTGAATGGGCGGATTGCAGTACCAAAAAAGGTTATCAAACTTGGGGCTATTTAGTTTAGAAAAAAGACAGCTTAGGGGCTATCTATTTACAATGTACAAATATATAACTGGACAGTACAGTGATCTTTCTAATGATGTTTTTACACCTAGGCCTGTTACAAGGTCAAGGGGGCATCCTCTACGTCTAGAGGAGAAAAGGTTTCACTACCGTCACAGCCGGGGATTCTTTACTGTAAGAGCAGTGAGACTATTTAACTCTCTGCCACAGGATCTTGTGGTGGTTGATTCTTTAAAAAAGATCAAGAAGGGCCTTTCTTCCTTTCTTGAAAAATATATTATTACAGGTTATGAGTACTAGATTCCAGAGATGTGACGTTCATCCAGGGATTTATTCTGATTGCCATATTTGGAGTCGGGGAAGAATTTTTCCTCTAATGAGGCAATTGGCATCAACCTCTTGGGGGCTTTGCCTTCCTCTGGATTAAAACGGTAGGTTTATAGATTGGACTTGATGGACCTGTGTCTTTTTTCAACCTTATCAACTATGTAACTAGAGCACATGCATTTTTGTATTAAGATTTTCAGTCGCGCGCCAAAAAACATAGTAAAACCGCACTCTGTAAATACGCCCATAGGCTGGTTTAACATACATTATTTAGATCCGTTTTCTGTGGTGTTTTTCATGGCTTTCTTTTTATTATCAAAATGCTTCATGCTCTAGCTATGGCATTTTTTTCTGGCGGTTTTCTCCATGGGTGTCTCTATAGAATTTCAAAAACACCAAAAAAACTGCATCAAAATGAATCTAAATAAAAAAACGCTACCACAAAAAACGCATGTTAAAACACCAACCGTCCAGGATTCAGCAAGTCAGTCCCGGATTTAGGGTGGTGTCCCGCGTCGCAGGCGGCTGGTGGTATGTCCCGGTGTCAACTGTATCTGTGTCCTCAGGATGCAGATACAGTTGAATCATATGCTGAAGCAGGGAACCCTCAGTTGCATTTCAACATTAGTACAGAGCGGAGGAGCAGAGGGAGCTCCTCCACTCGTCGAATTCTCCCCGGGCACAGAGCTACTTTAAGTGCTGAGCACGGGGAAGCTCTTGATGTGACTGTCCATACTTCCAGCTATTGGGGCATTATACAGTATGGGGCATCTGAGTGGGCATTATACAGTATGGGGGCATTATACTGTATGGGGGCAACTATGGTGGCGTTTTGCTGTATGGAGGCAGCTATGGGGTATTATGCTGTAAGGGGGGAATTTGTGTTGGCATTATACTGTACAGGGGCATCTGTATGGGCATTATAATGTATGGGGGCAGCTATGGGGGCATTATACTATGTGGGAGGCACTATGGGGCATTATACTGTGTGGGGAGCTGCTATAGGGGCTTTATACTGTGTAGAGGTTTCTATGGGGGCAATATACTGTGGGGAGGCACTATAGGAGCATGATATTGTGTGGGCTGAACCGGGTGTGTATGGGCGGAGTTAGAGGCAACGCTTAAAAGGAAAAATATTGCTGCGTCGCACTACACACTCCGCATTGATTGTCCCTCTTTGCGATACTTGAAAGTTGGGAGGTATGGGGAAGCCACCATTAACCCTCCACTGCCCCAGACCATCAGGAAAGCAGCCATTAACCCAGTCCACTATCCTTGACCACCACAGAAATGAGCATTAGCCCCTCCACTATCCTGGACCACCTAGAAACAGATCCTGGCACAAGGGAGAAGAAGGCAAACATTCTCTAACATCCCTTTAGGATTGCGGTCCATTCCCACTTTTGTTTTAAAAATAAAAAAAAGTACATAAAAAGCAGATCTTGTATACGTGGTGTGAATCCCGCCTTATTTAGTCAACGTATAAAAATAATGATATTGTATCAATTGTTCAATGAAGTTAGGCAAAAGTTAAATGATCTAGTTGAATTTTTTTAATGTGCATTGTGGGTGGGGGTGTTTTTTGGATGTCTGCCCTGTTAGCTAGAATCGCCACTGGACTACATACACCGTGTTTCAAATGATTATGCACATTGGATTTAAGTGTCATAAACATTTAATTATTAGTTTTTCAATTAAACTCATGGATGGTATTGTGTCTTAGGGCTCTTTGGATCATTGTAATCAATCTCAGACACCTGTGATAATTAGTTTGCCAGGTGTGCCCAATCAAAGGAAAACGACTTAAGAAGGACGTTCCACATTATTAAGCAGGCCACAGGTTTAAAGCAATATGGAAAAGAAAAAGGATCTCTCTGCTGCCGAAAAGCGTGAAATAGTGCAATACCTTGGACAAGGTATGAAAACATTGGATATTTCAAGAAAACGTAAGCGTGATCATTGTACTGTGAAAAGATTTGTGCCTGATTCAGATCACAGACTGGTTTGTTCAGATAAAGGCATAATGAGGAAGGTTTCTGCCAGATAAATTAATAGGATTAGGAGAGCAGCTGCTAAAATGTCATTGCAAAGCAGCAAACAGGTATTTGAAGCCGCTGGTGCCTCTGGTTTCCAGAGGTTTGCAAGTGTGCATAAAGCTATTATTCGGCCACCCCTAAACAATGCTCACAAGCAGAAACGGTTGCAGTGGGCTCAGAAATACATGAAGACTAATTTTCAAACCGTGTTGTTTACTGATGAGTGCCGTGCAACCCTGGATGGTCCAGATGGATGGAGTAGTGGATGGTTGGTGAATGGCCACCATGTCCCAACAAGGCTGCGACGTCAGCAAGGAGGTTGCGGAGTCATGTTTTGGGCTGGAATCATGGGGAGAGAGCTGGTAGGCCCCTTTAGGGTCCCTGACGGTGTGAAAATGACCTCTGCAAAGTACGTAGAGTTTAAGACTGACCACTTTCTTCCGTGGTACAAAAATAAGAACCGTGCTTTCCGTAACAAAATTATCTTCATGCATGACAATGCACCATCTTATGCTGCAAAGAATACCTCTGTGTCATTGGCTGCTATGGGCAAAAAAGGAGAGAAACTCATGGTGTGGCCCCCATGTTCCCCTGACCTCAACCCTATTGAGAACCTTTGGAGCATCCTCAAGCAAAATATCTATGAGGGTGGGAGGCAGTTCACATCAAAACAGAAGCTCTGTGAGGCTATTCTGACATCCTGCAAAGATATTCAAGCAGAAACTGTCCAAATACTCACAAATTCAATGGATGCAAGAATTGTGAAGGTGATATCAAAGAAGGGCGGTTAACATGTAACTTGGCCTGCTACGTTTTTTTTGATTGAAAGAGCTTTTGATTTCTGTAAATATGACCTCCTGATGCGGCAAATTCAACAAATTACCATATTAGTTCTCCAAAATGTCAGGTCCGTATTTCACACCGAATAACCACCTCTGTAAATTGAAAGCTGAAGGCATGCCTGGAAAGAAGTACACCACACAGAGTAATGTTGGTAGACATCATTCCCTCAGTCAGCCAGGAGGAAGACTGAAACTTTATTCAGAACAAAGAAACACAGAAAAAGACACATGCCTCCTCCCTAGAGATGTGGGAGTGCCCAAGCCCCCCACCGTTTTGTCAGCTGCAAATTCTTATGCACACTCTTCTTGCATTCCAGGGGGCGGTGTCTTCCATAGGTGTGTCCGACATGAACAAAGAACTTATTATATATCAGTATATTACACAAAGAACTGAAATGTATATACATATGTGTGAAGATAATATTTTTCAAACAATATACATAGTAATGATCCCTGACAGTCCCCCCTAAAAATATTATTACTCTATCCCTGAGTCTTGCCTAGCAACCTACCACTGACCACTCGAACCAGGCGGGTAGGGGTTTTGGATTTCTTCACCAGCTTGAGACGAGCTACTCCTGATGAGTAACCCCCCTTTGTACCTGGACTTCCAAGGTTTCGGAGTGGTCCTAACTTTCCCTAGTCTCATCAGGATACAGGATGGTTGTCTTGGTATAATCTACAAACCGCTGCTGGTTGTAATATATATATATATATATATATATATAATTAATCCAGTCTACATTTTTATTAATGGTAATAATTGTCGCACTGTCACTTACTGTCCTAATAGGACTTTACCCCTGCAGATATAACAGGTCATGGGCAGCACGGTGACCTTCACCTCACACCTTCACATAAGACTCCTCAGATTGTAATTTGCAGCACCGTGGCATATTTACACACATTATAATTATAAACTTCAGACATTATAAACAATAGGGCCTCAACTAATAACATAATGCTATCACCAATCTCATGCTATCACCCTCAGGTTTCGGGTCCCATCAGTTCATTGCCAGTCCTGTACATCACCGTCCCCTTCTTCTCCTGTCTTCTGCTCTTCACTGACTGTCACCCTCAGGGTAACCCACACAATTGTGGAGTCAGACTACGTTGGTGTCCAGTGGGGGAGTTATTATTACCCCCTCCTAGCCACTTACTTATCAAAACACTTGATACTGCTGACGGATTCACTCAGGTCTTTGGTCTTTACTTTGATCTTTGCTGATGTCATCAGGACTTGGTTTGGTCCTTCTCATCTGTCCGACACCGTCTCCTTTAGTTTACGTCACCGGGCTGTACATAGCACCTCATGCTGTGAGCCTGGGGTGAGATCCCACGTAGGCAGATTAGTGGAGTTGTATTGTGACTATCACAAACCCTCCGCATCTGTACTCTTCCTCTGGCAAGTTACTTGCTGCTTAGAATTGTGACACTGCCGTCAGTTCATGATAAATGAGTTGTAGTGGCTCAGGCTGTGCCTGCCGCATCTCAGTGATGGAGTTCATCGTGTTAAAAGTCTTTTAGTTCATATTTTTTGGCACTTGCTGGGGACCCCCAACTCTTGTCAATTGTTAAAATAAATACTAATCTGGTGATAACATCATCCGCATACATTATAAACGCTGTTCTAAGTACATACAATAATGTCAGGCCCTCAAATGTCATCAAACACCTTTATATAAGGAAAAAAAAAACTCTGTTACAATGGACAGGGCACCTAGAAGATGTGTAATTATTGGGTACATTTCATTTGCACTTGGTGATACTCTTTCAGCAGGATTTGTACCTTGATCTCAGCTGATTGCCTAGAACATCTCCACCTCACAGAAACATACACAGATTCTGCATGTTTATCTGACAAGTGTCTCAAACCAATTTTTTCTTACTCTAATCTGGTTTGTTTTACCTGAGAAGGCCTCTCAAGGTTGGTTCTCTTCGTGTGAGGCGGGTATGATAAGGTTGGCACCGATCTGCCAGGACTGTTCTGTAGGCAAATCAAACAGCTCTAACAGAATTTAGCAGCAACAGCTGTAAAGCCTGGGACATACCAATTAGATCTTACCACATCGATCCTTGCAGTCTTGGGGCATATGTGAGGTCATACACCATCAATAGAAGTGCTATCAAGAATGCATTGGGCGCTACCGGTTTACCTTCCTTTATCCGTCCACATTCTGTTAGAATCTGGTTCTCACGCCTTCCGCTCCCAGTTGGACTCTTCCTGTGAAGAATAAGCTTTTCATAGCCTAATCAGTAATTGATCTTAATCAGATAATTAACTTGAAGAAAAACATTAACAATGACATATTTATTTTAAACGTTCACACTTGTCAGTAACTAAAACTTACAAACTGATTCTTCTTCTTTATATATATATCTATACATACCCATATACACTGCACAGAATTCTCTGCTCTAAAATTTCCCTTTCACAACAAAAATAAACAAATAAAAATGTTTTCGAATGGGAATATTCCGCTTCTGTTCCTTTTATCTGACACATCCAACAGTCCAATGCTGAGGCTGGTCTAGAACTTTACATAAAACTTAACCTCAGTATTTAATATTCCCACAACCCTTCTTAAATACAGTTATTAAACAAACTAACCTTGGGACAACGTCTAGAGAACTGCTGATATCTTATCAGTCTACAAACATCAGTTCAATACTTGGGAGAAGCATTGTTCCCCTGTCACTTACACACAAGTTCTGCAGTGGGGAAGATACCGGCCGGGCTTCAGGCCACCCTGAGAACAGGTCTACACACACGAGCACATTGTCATACACTTCTACTTCGGGTAGTTGTATGTTCTGCAGTGGGGAAGATACCGGCCGGGCTTCAGACCACCCTGAGAACAGGTCTACACACACGAGAACATTGTCATACACTTCTACCTCGGGTAGTTGTTTGTTCTGCAGCCGCTGGGACGGGCAATCTGGCCGGGCTGCACTTTTCACAGATAGCTTTGCTGTTTTACCTATGTCACGCCGTGCGCACATCATGCCGGCTGCTACAAACCTAGTGGTGGCATTATTGTATCCAGGGACAAGCCAATTTACTGACACCTGGCTGCACATTCCCTTGTTGTCAGTTCTGTCTTCTCTCGCTCTCTCAATTGGCTTACCCGATGATCCAATAAAGTTCCTACTACCAATGGGCCCATAATTGAGGGCGATGCCAAAAGCGTACCTAGAGTCAGTGTAAATGTCGGCGGTCTTACCTTCTGCCAGGTTACAAGCCTCAGCGAGCACCTCCAGCTCCGCTCCTTGGGATAAACAAGAAGGTGAGAGTGGTTTCTGGGTAATTTACCTGGTGCCTTGTATCCTGTCTTGTACATACTGTATAATAAAATCTCTTTATTACAAATTGACATTAAAAACCCATGTCACATATAGATAGAACATCTCAAAGGGGTGGCGTCTTCATCCTCTAAAATAAAACCAAATATTATACACTTCTCCACACTCATCTGATAATCCAGAACACTTTGAGAATTTCACTTTTATCAGGTTCTGCAAATACTTGATTAATACAAAAACAAATAAAAATAAAAAATTCCTAAAAACTTTACATCAAATTAACAATGTCCAGACAATTTTTTGTTTTTGTTTTGCCTTCTCCCCCATCTAAATCTGTAAAGACTCATCTGTGAGTGACGTCACCTCCTGTGTAACTTTGCTGGAGGGGGATGGTCTCTTACACAATACCTCATATTGGGTGGAGACTACAGCACAGCTTACCCAGTGCCATATTTACTGTTCTGGAAAGATCTGGAACCATCTACACAGAAAAAACTCAAAATTTAGGTTACTCTCATACACATTTAATCTGGATTACTCATTGGGGTCTCATACACATTTTGTAGATCTCCTGAAACCAAATTAATTAATTCAAAACAAACCAAAATTGTACCTGATCAGTTCCTTCACCATTCCCCCCTTTGTTGACTCTGCGAAATGTAGCAGAGTTCAAAACTGCATCTCAACATAACAAAGTCGGGCACTAGTTTAACCCCCTGTAATGTACAACAGCCTGAAACAAAAAAAAAAATGACTTTTCCTGACGAAAATACATTTGATCTTTACAATGACATGACTCATGTGTGAAATCAAAAACAAAACAATTGTAGTTAGTTATTCAATAAAACAGAAAATATTATATCTGATAACATTAATTACTGCAAACCAATAAACTATACATAAAAATAGGGAACGGTGGGGGGCACATACATTTTCAAAACCCCGTGTCTCACAATATCTATAGTTTAATACATCTGAATTAACATCAAAACACATGAAATCTGATCACATCATAACACATAAATATCGTAACTTTTATAAACAACAGCGCATGCGCAAAGAGAAGAAATTTATTTAGGTTTGTAGACATTACTGATATATATATATCTATCAGTGCAATATTGTAATCCCTTTGTCTCATCAGCCCTGCAGACTGCACCCAGTCAGTCCTCCCTCCTCCTCCCAAACACAGCATACTACAGGGGGGAGGGGGGGGGGGTCACACACTCACAGCTTCTAGTCTCACAATCTTAACCCTTTCAATGCCGGCAAAACAACATACGTATCTGCAATCATTCATCACACCATTGTATAGGAATTATCTAAATTCAAATCATCAAACACATAATCTGTAACAGTCCAATCTGTCGGCCACCATCCCTAATATAATGATGACGTGTCCCGCACACTAGAATGAAACCTAAAATAAAAAAGACACTGCAGCATGAGTTACAAATGACAAAATTAACAAGGCGATTATTTCATACTGATTTGGTTGGGCCGGGTGTGGCCACATCAGGGGCGGGGGGGGGGAGGGGGGCAGCCTCTCCCATTGGAAACAACACACTCGACATGAGGTACAGATGCCATTATAAGGTGGGGGTTGCTCCTTACAGAGCCATTATAAGGTGGGGGCTGTTCTTTTGTTTTCTAATACATATAACATAATATAATACCTTTCTTATTCCTAACTTCCTCTTCTGCAAATCCCTCTAAAGCACTTTCCATCAACTTACTACCTTTCAACTTCCCTTTGTTTTCCAGAATACCTTTTGCCCAATCTCCGGCTTGCAGCTGCCCTCCTCTATGGATTCCACACACTTCCATGAATTTCTTCATTTTACTCACATACTGCTTCCCTTCTCTTCGCTTCACTAAATCATATGCCTAACAGTCTATATTATACACATAATTTATATAACAATTTTCGGTCAATGACTCCCAGGCCTCGCCGGAAATATTACAATTCCTCAGTCTACAGCCTCCGGTCCGCCGAAATATTACAATTCCTAGTCTGCAATGTATTTATTATTACATCTCGCTAGGATATAACAATCTTTATCTAGACTCTCCGGCCTCGCTGGAAATATTAAAATCTCACAGTCTATAGCTCTCCAGTCTGTTATATAATCTTTAGCTAGACTCTCCGGCCTCGCTGGAAATATTAAAATCTCACAGTCAATAGCTCTCCGGTCTGTTATATTTTCTATCTAGTCCCTAATTACCCAGAGGATGGTTAGTCGGGCGCGACTAAGGTCTCACAGGTTTGCGACCTCACAGCGGAAAATATCGCCTCTGTCGCCTGAGATAATCCAGGAAATCAACAAAAGGGTTCTACAGATCGCCACAAGACTGTCCACAAACACAGATAAGTCGAAGATTTATAAAATCAACTGACTTACCGTGCTTAGTATGGAGATGATCAAATTCCTTATCAGTGGGCAATCTCGGGTCCTCTGTTTCACCCTGTGATTGTCGGTTATCCGGATTTCGATATTTCCTCGAGTGAGGTCCCCTTCGGGGTCCAAAACTGTCAGGTCCGTATTTCACACCGAATAACCACCTCTGTAAATTGAAAGCTGAAGGCATGCCTGGAAAGAAGTACACCACACAGAGTAATGTTGGTAGACATCATTCCCTCAGTCAGCCAGGAGGAAGACTCAAACTTTATTCAGAACAAAGAAACACAGAAAAAGACACATGCCTCCTCCCTAGAGATGTGGGAGTGCCCAAGCCCCCCACCGGCTTCTCAGCTGCAAATTCTTATGCACACTCTTCTTGCATTCCAGGGGGCGGTGTCTTCCATAGGTGTGTCCGACATGAACAAAGAACTTATTATATATCAGTATATTACACAAAGAACTGAAATGTATATACATATGTGTGAGGATAATATTTTTCAAACAATATACATAGTAATGATCCCTGACACTTACAACCTTTAAAATGTTTTGATCTCTGTTGTGCATAATAATTTGAAACAGTGCATTTTGAGTTTTTTGCTTCTAAAAAAAACCTGTTATCATTAGGAGATTTGTTCAATAAAATTTGCATTATACTCCAATGGTTGATGGCTTGAAGATTATACTGACTGTCATTTGCATCGACTATTTAGGAAAATTAGCGAAAAATAACATATGCATAATAATTTGGAACGCAGTGTATTAGTTTCTTCCTCTTAGGCCGGATTCACACAAGCGTGTGTGTTTTCCGCAGGCAAAAAAAGCGGCGTTTAGCATGAGCAAAAGGCACTTAACAGCTCTGTGTGTCATGATCATATGGTGCGCGGCTGCGTGATTTTCGCGCAGCCGCCATCATTATGACACTCCGTTTGTATGTTTGTAGACAGAAAAGCACGTTGTGATTTTCTGTTTTCATTCATACTTTTCACGGCTGTTGTGTGAATCACGCGCGTCCCATGGAAGTGCTTCCGTGTGGTGCACGTGGTTTTCACGCACCCATTGACTTCAATGGGTGCGTGATGCGCAAAATACGCACAAAGAACGGACATGTCGTGAGTTTTACACAGCGGACTCACGCTGCGTAAAAATCACGGACTTTCTGCACGGCCCCATAGGCTAATATAGGTCCGTGCGAGGCACGTGAAAATCACGCACGTTGCACAGACGTATATCACGTTCGTCTGAATAAGCCCTCAAAAAGATACGTTTTCAGATGAATGTTCCCTGTCACATTCTTCCTGAACATTTCCTTTGTCCACTGAAAAGGGTTAGTGTTAGGGATCTGCCAGGTACTTCATCTAGCTATACTCCTGGGATTAATCAATCCACACCTGAGGCCAGACCTGTTCGACTGACACCATCTCCCACCAACCAGGGTGGCAGGCTCAGGAGTGGGAGAGCCTATCGCGGCCTGGTCTGTCGGAGTTAGCTCCGCCCCCTGCCCTTTATTACCTGCCCTGTGCTCTCCCTCAGTGCTTGTAATTCTTTTGGATTCCTGGCCCCACTGCTGCTTTGCTCCAGCCTGCTTCTGCCGTGCTTCTGCCTTGCTGCAGTTCTGCTTGACCTGCTTTGCTTTGCCCCTGGCTTGCTTCTGTCTCCGTGCCCGCTCGGGTGTACTCACTTCGTCCTGGTCCTGACTGTTCGTTCGCCGCCCCGTTTCCTCGTGGCGTTCCGTGGCTACTGCCCCTTCCCTTGCGTGTTCCCTGTTTGTCTTCCTGTGCACTTAGCCAGCGTAGGGACCGCCGCCCAGTTGTACCTCGTCGCCTAGGGCGGGTCGTTGCAAGTAGGCAGGGACAGGGCGGTGGGTAGATTAGGGCTCACTTTCCCTTCACCTCCTTCCTGCCATTACATAATTACAAGCCCTTACCTAGTCTACCATTTCTCCTACGCTGACGCTGTCATGGACCCCCTTGAGACCCTGACCCAGCAGATGCAGGGCCTCTCCCTACAGGTCCAGGCCCTGGCCCAAAGGGTCAATCAGGGTGACGCTGCTTTAGTAGTACCCCTCACCTCACCTCTAGAACCCGACCTCAAGTTACCTGACCGGTTTTCAGGGGACCGTAAGACGTTTCTCTCCTTCCGGGAGAGTTGCAGACTGTATTTCCGTCTAAAGCCCCACTCCTCAGGTTCCGAGAACCAGCGGGTGGGTATCATCATATCCCGACTCCAGGAAGGGCCCCAAGAGTGGGCCTTCTCCTTGGCTCCTGACGCCCCTGAACTTTCCTCTGTTGATCGTTTTTTCTCTGCCCTCGGACTCATTTACGACGAGACTGACAGGACTGCTTTAGCCGAGAGTCAGCTGGTGACCTTACGTCAGGGTAGGAGACCGGTTGAGGAATACTGTTCTGATTTTAGGAAGTGGTGCGTAGCTTCTCAGTGGAACGATCCGGCCCTAAGGTGCCAGTTTAGGTTAGGATTATCTGACGCCCTGAAGGATCTGCTGGTTAGCTACCCCTCGCCTGACTCCCTTGACCAGGTTATGGCCCTAGCAGTACGACTTGACCGACGTCTCAGGGAACGTCAGCTAGAACGCTTCAGTGTGCTCCCCTCTGACTTTTCTGCGATCCCCCCCGAGGTCCCGTCTCCTCGCCCCTCCACGGAGGACTCGGAGGTACCTATGCAACTCGGGGCCTCCATGTCCCCTCGACAACGTAGGGAGTTTCGCAGAATGAATGGTCTCTGCTTCTACTGTGGGGACGACAAGCATCTACTGAACACCTGTCCCAGGCGCAAGAATAAGAAGCCGGAAAACTTCCGCGCCTAAGTGATCATCGGGGAGGTCACTTGGGCGCACAGGTATTTCCCGTTAATGTGAAACGCAATAAAATTTTGCTTCCCTTTCAGGTCTCGTTTGCTGGCCGGTCTGCCACGGGCAGTGCTTTCGTGGATTCTGGCTCATCTGCTAATATCATGTCTGTGGAATTTGCTATGTCTCTAAAGATGCCTTGTATTGATTTACCTTATCCTATCCCTGTAGTAGGAATCGACTCAACCCCCCTTGCTAATGGTTATTTTACTCAGCATACTCCTGTTTTTGAACTCCTGGTTGGCTCCATGCATTTGGAGCAGTGCTCTGTACTGGTGATGCAGGGATTATCGTCTGATCTGGTTTTAGGCCTTCCCTGGTTGCAATTGCATAATCCCACATTTGATTGGAATACTGGGGATCTCACCAAATGGGGTAATGAATGTCTTATGTCATGTCTTTCTGTTAACTCTATTTCTCCCCGGGAGGAGGTAAACACGCTTCCTGAGTTTGTTCAGGACTTCGCCGATGTGTTTTCTAAGGAGGCCTCCGAGGTGTTGCCCCCCCATAGAGATTACGATTGCGCTATCGATTTGGTGCCTGGTGCCAAGCTTCCTAAGGGTAGGATATTTAATCTTTCATGTCCTGAACGTGAAGCGATGAGGGTGTATATCCAAGAATGCCTGGCCAAGGGTTTCATTCGCCCCTCGACTTCTCCTGTAGGTGCTGGCTTCTTCTTCGTGGGGAAGAAGGATGGTGGTCTTAGGCCGTGCATTGATTATCGTAACCTGAATAAGGTCACCGTAAGGAACCAGTACCCACTTCCTTTGATTCCGGATCTTTTTAATCAGGTTCAGGGAGCCCAATGGTTTTCAAAGTTCGATCTACGGGGGGCATATAACCTTATCCGCATCAAAGAGGGGGATGAGTGGAAAACTGCGTTCAACACACCCGAGGGTCATTTCGAATACCTGGTCATGCCCTTTGGGTTGTGTAATGCCCCTGCTGTCTTCCAGAATTTTATTAATGAAATCCTGAGAGAGTACCTGGGTAATTTTCTTGTTGTGTACCTTGATGACATACTGGTGTTTTCCAAGGACTGGTCCTCCCACGTGGAGCATGTCAGGAAGGTGCTCCAGGTCCTTCGGGAGAATAATCTGTTTGCTAAGACTGAAAAATGTGTCTTTGGGGTACAGGAGATACCATTTTTAGGGCAAATCCTCACTCCTCATGAATTCCGCATGGACCCTGCCAAGGTTCAAGCTGTGGCGGAATGGGTCCAACCTGCCTCCCTTAAGGCGTTACAGTGTTTTTTAGGGTTCGCCAACTATTACAGGAGATTTATTGCCAACTTCTCGGTCGTCGCTAAGCCTCTTACGGACCTTACCCGCAAGGGTGCCGATGTCCTCCATTGGCCCCCTGAGGCCGTCCAGGCCTTTGAGACTCTCAAGAAGTGCTTTATCTCGGCCCCCGTGCTGATTCAGCCCAACCAAGAGGAGCCATTTATTGTGGAGGTTGACGCTTCCGAGGTGGGAGTGGGGGCCGTCTTGTCCCAGGGTACCAGCTCCCTCACCCATCTCCGCCCCTGTGCTTACTTCTCTAGGAGGTTTTCGCCCACGGAGAGTAACTATGATATTGGCAACCGCGAACTTCTAGCCATTAAATGGGCTTTTGAGGAGTGGCGGCACTTCCTGGAGGGGGCCAGACACCAGGTAACGGTCCTTACGGATCACAAGAATCTGGTTTTCCTAGAATCGGCCCGGAGGCTTAATCCTAGACAAGCTCGGTGGGCACTATTCTTTACCAGATTTAATTTCTTGGTTACCTATAGGGCTGGGTCCAAGAATATTAAGGCTGACGCTCTGTCACGTAGTTTCATGGCCAATCCTCCTTCCGAGAAGGATCCTGCTTGTATTTTACCCCCTGGTATAATCGTCTCTGCCACGGATTCTGATTTAGCTTCTGATATCGCGGCTGATCAGGGTGCAGCTCCCGGGAACGTCCCTGGGGACAAACTGTTTGTTCCCCTGCAATACCGGCTGAGGGTACTCAGGGAAAACCATGACTCCGCTCTATCTGGTCATCCTGGCATCTTGGGCACCAAACACCTCATTACCAGAAACTATTGGTGGCCTGGGTTGCCTAAAGATGTTAGGGCTTACGTCGCCGCTTGTGAGGTTTGCGCTAGGTCCAAAACCCCTAGGTCCCGACCTGCGGGCCTACTACGTTCCTTGCCCATTCCCCAGAGACCTTGGACCCATATCTCCATGGATTTTATCACCGATTTGCCTCCATCTCAGGGCAAGTCGGTGGTGTGGGTGGTAGTCGACCGCTTCAGCAAGATGTGCCACTTTGTGCCCCTTAAGAAGCTACCTAACGCCAAGACGTTAGCTTCTTTGTTTGTGAAACACATCCTGCGTCTCCATGGGGCCCCAGTCAATATCGTTTCTGACAGAGGGGTACAATTTGTTTCCTTATTTTGGAGAGGACTTGGGTACCTGCCCGTGATGTTCATGCTGGGGTATTGATCAGGAGGTTCCACCTCCTCTTCCCCACTAAACCGGGTCCCCTTAGTAAGGGTCCGGTGGCCCCTCATAAAAGGGGGAGTACTGTTAGGGATCTGCCAGGTACTTCATCTAGCTATACTCCTGGGATTAATCAATCCACACCTGAGGCCAGACCTGTTCGACTGACACCATCTCCCACCAACCAGAGTGGCAGGCTCAGGAGTGGGAGAGCCTATCGCGGCCTGGTCTGTCGGAGTTAGCTCCGCCCCCTGCCCTTTATTACCTGCCCTGTGCTCTCCCTCAGTGCTTGTAATTCTTTTGGATTCCTGGCCCCACTGCTGCTTTGCTCCAGCCTGCTTCTGCCGTGCTTCTGCCTTGCTGCAGTTCTGCTTGACCTGCTTTGCTTTGCCCCTGGCTTGCTTCTGTCTCCGTGCCCGCTCGGGTGTACTCACTTCGTCCTGGTCCTGACTGTTCGTTCGCCGCCCCGTTTCCTCGTGGCGTTCCGTGGCTACTGCCCCTTCCCTTGCGTGTTCCCTGTTTGTCTTCCTGTGCACTTAGCCAGCGTAGGGACCGCCGCCCAGTTGTACCTCGTCGCCTAGGGCGGGTCGTTGCAAGTAGGCAGGGACAGGGCGGTGGGTAGATTAGGGCTCACTTTCCCTTCACCTCCTTCCTGCCATTACAGTTAGGCTGTGTTTTTTACTTTATAAGTATTTGTCTATTAATACAAAGGTTTTTTTTGTCACGGAAAAGTGAAAGGATTTCCTTTTGTTTATATTTTGAGGTTTTTTACTGATAAATATTTGTTCAAGGTAGAGTCTTGGTATTGTTGCTACTATTTCTGGGAATTCCCACAATGCAGGCTTTTATTTTATTTATAATAGGATTGTAGGGTATATTCATAAGCGGCAGATTTGTTGCAGAAATTTCTGTTACTGTCCTATTCATCTGAATGGAGTTTACAGAAAAGTATGCACATGCTGCAGAAACAGCACCATACACATCTATGGAATAGATTTTCAGTTGCAAAAATTTTTTTGCAACTAATTTGCCACGTGTAAATATACCCATATTGTTCTGAAACATATTTTTTGTTATAAATCCTTTGAGGGATTTAATTTATTTCTGGGATTTTCAACCCTATAACGCAGTAGGTAATTGTGCATGTTTGGCGGAGTAATGCTGTACCTTGTCGCACATAGCCGTACATATACGTGAATTAGTTAAACTGCCCCTGTACAAAATTGTGCGGGGGCAGTTTAACACAAGCAGCTGAATCCAAGTGGCAACAACTTCTGCTCGCTGTCCGGGGACCAATCAACTGTGGTCCCAGTCGTCGATCTTTGTGATTGGTCCTTTTCTACAAGCGGACCAATCCCAATGTGAACTGTCATAAGAGGCAGTCTCTCCGGTTCTGATCCTCTCATTTGTGACAAAGGAGAGATCACAGCTGGTTGTCAGTGCAGAGGCAGCACCTCAGGGCAAACTAAGTTGAAAAAAACATAAAATACCCCACAAGTGCTCCAAAGTGACCCATCCTTAACCCAATCACCCCCAAACCACCATCCTTCATTTCTGCCTTTTCACAGATTTTTGTCACCAGTAATACTCATCAAGCTCCATAGTTGTAACTTTTTTTCTTTTTCTTTTTTTTTTGTTAAATAAATAAAAAAAGAAATGATTTAAGTAGATAGGGTTAGGTTAATTCCTTAGGTGAGTATGAGGGATTCATTAGGGTTAGTGATAGGGAAATAGGCTAGAGAGATAGGGAAAGTTTGTGTTTTAGCATAGGTTAGTATGTTTAAGGTTCATTTTAAAACAAATTATTTAAAAACATTTACGTTACAACTACATCCGTTATAAAAAGTTACAGAAAAACTGTACAGCACTCAGGAGTCAATTGCCATGCTAGTCTGACAGTAGAGAAGGGGTGCAGTTTCTGTTCTCTTCCTCTTCTACTGATTCGGGAAGTGTATGAATTAGGGTTAGCACTCAAACATTTCCCATTACAAGCGACTCCAGCTGGACTTCTACCAGTAATTATGTGCCCCAGATGCCAGACAATACAGACACTGCAGGCTTCAAAAAAGTGGATTTTGTTCTACCTTTTCGAAAGCATTTATTATTAACATGATGGTGGAATAAACTAATGTATATGCCAAGCAGTTTCTAGACTAAGTGGAGCTGAAAAAAATTTGGGACCTTTTATAAAACATTTATTAATTGACCTGGGGTGTGGTTCTTTAATCCGCAGCATGTAAATTTATGCTGCGGAATCACTGCTTTTCTGTTGCGGGTTTTCCCCACTAAATTCAATGGGGAGGCAACTAATAGCAGATGTTGCGATTTTTGCAACGGAAAAGCTGAGATTCCGCCGCAAATATTGCAACTCAGAAAAAAAAAGACTATACTTACCCAGAATTCTCTGCTTTTGCGTCTAGCCTGGCCTCCTGGGATGACGTTTTATCCCATGTGACGACTGCAGCCAATCAAAGGCTGCAGTGGTCACGTGGGATGAATTGTCATCCCAGGAGGCCGGACTGCAGGACGTCAATGGAACACTTGGCCATGGCTATGGGTAAGTATAGACTTTTTTTTTTTACATGCAGTTTTCTGCTACGAACATTCCGGCTGATAAACTGCACCACAATTTGGTGCGGTTTTTCATCCGTAATTTGCGGGTGGATATGCTGTGTACTTTTACGCAGCATATCCACCCTGTGTGAACATACCCTTAGTGCTTATTCAGATGAGCGTGTCCATTTAGCGTCCACAAAAAACAGATCGTATATGATTTGAGTGCATATCTGTGTGGCCTACGTGTACGTTCCATTTATAAGATTTTTATTAGTACGTATGTCACCCGTGAGCCATCCTTTTTTAAGGTCCTATTAAAACACCTACAGGTACGCGCACTGATGGAGCAGGAAGGTACCTCTTCGTGAAAGGTAGGCTAGATAACACCTTGTTCACACTGGCCTCGTACTATCTCCCTAACACCGGTCAGGTTGCATTTCTAGAGCGGGTGTTGGTTGCGTTGGATGACTTTCTGGAAGGTACTCTGATACTGGGGGGAGACTTGAACGCCACTTTAGATCCCACGTTAGACTCTTCAATGGGACATTCGTCCTTATCCAGAGCGGCACATCGTCGCTTGCGTCGGCTCTTGTATGAGCACCAATTGGTCGACTCATGGCGGCTTATGCACCCCTCGACCAGGGACTACACTTTCTTCTCGGCTCCTCACAAATCACATTCCCGTTTAGATTACTTCTTTCTACGTCACTCCCACCTCCCCGACCTTGCATCTGCCTCCATAGAAAACATCACGTTTTCGGACCATGCTCTTATCACTCTCTCCCTTACCTTGCCGACGACACGTCCTCGTTCCTGGCAGTGGCGTCTGAATGAAGCGCTTCTGCAGGACTCGACGGTGGTGTCGGACATACAAAGAGATCTCACTGAGTATTTTGCTACGAACGCCTCGTCAGGGGTGGACCCGCTCTGCGAATGGGAGGCACATAAGTGTGTGGTGCGTGGTTCCTTCATTCGTATTGGGGCCAAATTGAAGCGGGAACGGACGGCTCATCTTAGGGACCTCCTGAACCGCATACACATGTTGAAAAATAATGTGCCTAGGCAAAAAGGTCCCAATTTCCCAACCACCATAGAAATAATGTCAGTTAAAATGTAACTTTTATTAATGTATCAAATAGGGACAAACAACAAAAAAGGGTTAAAATTGTTTTCAAAGGACGGCTAGTGTGTGTCATAGAAGATTTAGCAAGTGTATCCAGCACGTCGCTGAACACAATGAGAGAGGCTGACTCGGCAGCTGCAGACTGCCGTGGGTTAGTGCAGTCCCACACGAGTGAAGAGAAATACTAGGCCGTCGGTGAATATTAAAATGGCAATAGCCCCCCCGACATGTTTCGCTGCACAAGCAGCGTCCTCAGGGGATAATTCGGGGCTACACATGTTGGAACAGTCGCATAAGGTCTCTCAGGATCGGGTGGTGGGAGCGGAATTGGGGCAGCTGAGAGAGCAGGTTCGCTCGCTCTGTCTTTCCAAAGCCAGAGCCTCCTTAGTTAAATGCAGACGGCACTTTTACGAGTAGGGTAATAAACCGGGGAGGACTCTGGCTAGGGCATTAAGGAAATCACATATGCGCACTTATGTCCGTCATGTACAAGCCCCACAGGGTAGGCGCCTGCAGCTTCCACATGACATCTCGGAGGCCTTTCGTGCCTATTATCACTCTCTTTATAATCTTCCTGGGGCTCGTCCCACTTCGGGTGGCGGGGGTCACTTGGAGAGGATTGAGTCGTATCTCCGGTCCTCAGGGATGAAATGTATCCCCCAGGGGGCTATTGCTGCACTGGAGGCTCCTATTTCCCCGGAGGAGTGGTCATGGGCACTGAAGGACTTGCCATCGGGGAAGGCGCCGGGCCTGGACGGGTTCACATTGCCTTATTATAAGGCCTGTTCGGAACTGGTTTCACCTCATTTTCTCCATGCATTCAATTCACACACGGAGGGGAGGACCCTTCCTAAGGACACGTTGAGGGCACATATCATGGTGATAACCAAAGAGGGGAAGGATCCATCCTTGTGTCAGAATTATCATCCCATATCGTTGTTGAATGTAGATTTGAAGCTGTTTGCAAAAATTTTGGCACACAGAATGACTCCGCTATTGCATGACGTGATTCATAATGACCAGGTGGGCTTTATGCCATTGAGGGAGGCCCGAGATAACACTACGCGGGCAATTAACCTGATGTATCAGGCGGTACCACGGCCCTGCCCACTTGCTTCCTATCTACGGATGCGGAGAAGGCCTTCGACAGGGTCAGCTGGGATTTTATGTTGGCTACACTCCGGCATGAGGGGCTGGGTTCCCATATGATGCAGTGGAGTTCGAGTCTCTACTCCTCACCCACTGCACAGGTTAAGGTGAACGGCCACTTCTCCTCCTCGCTCGCTATCTCAAACGGCACGAGGCAAGGCTGTCCGTTGTCTCCCTTAATTTTTATCTTGTGTTTGGAGCCCTTTTTGTGCCATATTCGCTCCAATCCGGACATAACGGGTGTTTCTTTGGGAGGACAGGGCCATAAGGTGGCCGCCTATGCGGACGACCTGCTCTTTTTTCTCAGTGCCCCCAGAGTCTCCTTACCCAACCTGTTGGCGGAGCTGAGTAGATACTCGACACTTTCTAACTTTAAGATCAATTACCAGAAATCGGAGGCTCTCAACATCTCGTTGCCACGGTCCCTGGTGGATGAGCTGTCGGAGTCCTTCTCCTTTAAGTGGGCTAGACACTCCCTTAAATACCTGGGGGTCCGACTGACCGGAGATCTCTCTCGCCTTTACGCGGTGAATTACCCTCCGCTTCTTCAACGGGTGAAGAGCGATTTGGATTCCTGGACGGTGGGCACCTTCACCTGGTTTGGTAGATGTGCCATATTTAAGATGAACATTCTGCCCCGGATTTTGTATCTTTTGCAGGCCTTACCGGTACATGTCCCACGCCCCTTCTTCCAAGCCCTGTTGTCCCTACTCCACAGATTTATATGGGTGGGGAAACCAGCGCGCATCGCACGGTCTATGCTTTTTCGTGCCAAGTGTGATGGCGGCATTGGTCTCCCGGATTTTGTCTCCTATCACCAGGCCTCTCATTTGGCACGAATATTGGACTGGTTTCGGCACACGGAGGTCAAACAGCGGGTGTCTATGGAACAGTCCTTTTTTGAGGTCCCGTTGCAGGCACTGCCTTGGTTGGGCACACATGTTCCCCTCTCGGCTCGAATACATCCGACAATAGGGCCCACCCTGGCGGTCGCATCCCGGCTCTTCCCTCGGAAGGAGATCTCTCCGCTCCCTTCGCCCTTGTTCCCCATCTTGGGCAATCCGGCATTCCCACCGGGACAGGAGGGGGGCCCCTTCCGACACTGGTTGAGGGCGGGCAAGGGCTACGCTGATAATTTTATACAGGATTCGGCATGGATGACCGGCGCACAGCTGTCATCCTTGTCAGAACCCATCTCCTTTACCTCCTGGCAGGTCACACAGTTAAGACATTTCATTACATCCCTACCTAACCCACAGGCATATTCGCGAGGCTGCACACCTTTCAAACTCTTATGAAGGGGCACGGCCTCGGTGCGCCACTCATTGTCCAGGCTCTATGCGCTGCTGATCTCTCCCTCTACTCTTTCTACACCTTCATACTTGAGTTGCTGGGAGAGGGATTTAGGTTTCACATTCACTGCGGAACAGACGGACTGCCTGTTTACTATGACGCACAAATCATCCATGGCCAGCAGATTGGTATAGGGTGCCTTCCAGATTGCATGCAATGAGCCCGGCGGTCTCTCCGTTATGTTGGAGATGTGGGGGCCAGGTAGGCACGATTTTGCACATCTTTTGGGACTGCCCGCAGCTGTCAGATTTTTGGTCTGAGGTGTGGAGCATTTCTTCTAGATTTACGGACTTACCCCTCCCGCGTTTTCCCGCGTTCTCCGGCTCTGTTCCTGCTCCATCTGTGCGATGTACCCTTATCTACGTATCGGCGCTCGGTGGTTCGTCATTTGGTGAATGCTGCTAGGGCATGTATTCCCGTGTTATGGAGACAACCTGTCTGCCAACAGTGGGCATGTGGTTTAGCAAGATTCAGGAGATCATGAGAATGGAGGATCTCACGGCATCAATGAGAGGGGCTCATGCCAAATTTCTCATAACGTCGCGTGAGTGGATTCGATTTCAATCTTCAGCGGAGTATAGGACCATTATGGCCTCCTGAGTATGCTTTCTGGAGTTATGTGTGTGAGGCCAGCTTCCTCCCCTCCCTTCCTTTTCCATTTTCACTGCTCCCTCTTCTTTTCTGGTTTTTCTATACTTCTAATCTGTCCTCCTTTGGTTTTTATGCATGGCTGCTGGTTCAGGATGTATAAAATTTTCTGTTCTTTCTGGATTGATGCAGCTGAAGGCCAGGGCTGTGTATTGTATCTTTTGCGTTGCACTTATTGTAATCATATATACTGGCCTGTGAGCCGATCTCTGTGCTGATTATGTCGGCACTTTCTTCTTGGTGTTTGAAAAATGGAAAATAAAAGAATTTATAAAAAAAAACACTTACAGGAAGGTCACATGTTCGCTGAGCACATTCTCTATCACTTTTGCTGCATAGAAAGCTTTGTCAGATTCCCCTACTTTGTCAGTTTGGTGTTTTACTGCATTTCTCGTAGTGAACATGGCATTCAAACCTGTGGACCGTGTTCTGTTGGCGTGGCTTGGAGTGTGTCATCAGATACTTGAGGAAGAACCAAGGAGGAGAGGGAGGCTATGTGTCACTTCCATACTCTGTATCAGGACATTTGACAGCATGCAGTTTAATTTCAGAGGAACGATTCATCTTGACCTTAAAGAGGCTCTGTCACCACATTATAAGTGCCCTATCTCCTACATAATGTGATCGGTGCTGTAATGTAGGTAACAGTGGATTTTATTTAGAAAAAGACATTGACAAGTTTCTCTCTCGCTCTGGCCCCAAGAAGAGGGGGTGTAAGAGAGGGTATACTGTAACGTCCAGAGCCGCGGACCGTTGTTCTAACTTACCCTCCGACGGCCGCGGCCATGGTCAAGTGAGTGCCGGGCAGCCTCTCCCTTCTGAGAGGCGCCGGCACTCACCTCCACATCACTGTACTGTCTCCCGTAGGGTGCGCATGCACGCATGCTCGTGCCCGGCCTTCAAGGGCCCGTACACGCACATGTCAGAAATCTGTAATTAATCCGTAATTCCCCTGGACTATAAAAAGAATTCTGCCCTTTCACTCATTGCCTGAGCGTTGTTGTGTTTACCCGTGTTAGTCTGGCAAATGGTCCCTTAGAGTGTTCCTGTGCCCTGCTACCTGTATCCTGTACAATACCTGGTTTCGTGTTCTTGAAGAGTTGGAGTCGTGTGCTGCTTGCGTCCACGCCTGCTGTGTTACACCGTGCCTGGTGTCTGCTGCCAAGGTCCCATCTGAGCTTAGCCGTTACGTCTGAACTACCACAGGTACCCTTGTGCTCGGACTATAGACTTTGTCGTGGTACCCTGTTTGGCCAGCTGCTATCCCGCTATGGTGGTACGGCCTAGTGGGTCCACAAACCCACAGATCGTGACAGTAAGTACATTATATATTTTTTTTTTGGGGGGGTCTATGTGGCAATATGCACGGGGGGATTGCTGTGTAGCACTATATACAAGGGGGCTGTGTGACACTACATACAAAAGAGGGGGCTGTGTGGCTCCATATACAAGGGAGGGGGGCTGTGTGGCACTATATACAAGGGGTAGGGCTGTGTAGCACTATATACAAGGGGGCTGTGTAGAACTATATACAAGAGGGGGCTGTGTGGCACTATATACAAGGGGGGGCTGTGTGGCAGGATATACAGGATATATTACATCTGAACTACCACAGGTACCCTTGGGCTCGGACTATAGACTTTGTCGTGGTACCCTGTTTGGCCAGCTGCTGTCCCGCTATGGCGGTACGGCCTAGTGGGTCCACAAACCCACAGATCGTGACAGTAAGTACATTATATTATTTTTTTTTGGGGGGTCTATGTGGCAATATGCACGGGGGGATTGCTGTGTAGCACTATATACAAGGGGGCTGTGTGACACTACATACAAAAGAGGGGGCTGTGTGGCACTATATACAAGGGAGTGGACTGTGTGGCACTATATACAAGAGGAGGACTGTGTAGCACTATATACAAAGGGGGCTGTGTGGCTCCATATACAAGGGAGGGGGGCTGTGTGGCACTATATACAAGGGGTAGGGCTGTGTAGCACTATATACAAGGGGGGCTGTGTAGAACTATATACAAGAGGGGGCTGTGTGGCACTATATACAAGGGGGGCTGTGTGGCACTTTATACAAGGGGGGGCTTTGTGGCAGGATATATTACATCTGAACTACCACAGGTACCCTTGGGCTCGGACTATAGACTTTGTCGTGGTACCCTGTTTGGCCAACTGCTGTCCCGCTATGGCGGTACGGCCTAGTGGGTCCCCAAACCCACAGATCGTGACAGTAAGTACAATATATATATATTTTTTTTGGGGGGGGTCTATGTGGCAATATACACGAGGGGACAGCTGTGTAACACTATATACAAGGGGGGCTGTGTGGCACTATATAGAAGGGAGGGGGGCTGTGTGGTACTATATACAAGTGGAAGGCTGTGTAGCACTATATACAACGGGGGCTGTGTAGCACTATATACAAGAGGGGGCTGTGTGGCACTATATACAAGAAGGGCTGTGTGGCACTATATACAAGGGGGGCTGTGTGGCACTATATATGGGGGGGGGCTATGTGGCAGGATATACAAGGGGGCTGTGTGGCACTATATACAAGGGAGACTGTGTGGCAGTGTATACAAGGGGGGCCATGTGGCACTATATACAAGGGGGCTGTGTGGCAGTATATACAAGGGGGCTGTGTGGCAGTATATGCAAGGGGGCTGTGTGGCAGTATATACAAGGGGGGCCGTGTGACAGTATATACAAGGGGGCTGTGTGGCACTATATACAAGGGGGCTGTGTGGCAGTATATATAATGGGGGGCTATGTGGCACTATTTACAAGAGGGCAGGCTTTGTGACACTATATACACGAGGGGCTGTGTGGCACTATATACAAGGGGGGCTGTGTGGCACTATACACAAGAGGGGGAGGGCTGTGTGTGGTGCTATCTACAGGGGGTCTGTGTGTGGCGCTATCTACAGCTGCTGTGTGTGGAGCTATCTACAGGGGATCTGTGTGTGGTGCTGTCTACAGGGGGGGGGCTGTGTGGCGCTATCTACAGGGGGGCTGTGTGGCACTATCTACAGGGGGCTGTGTTTGATGCTATCTATAGGGACAGTGGTGTAAAAGAGGGATTCTATCATTGATGCCTATAATTGGTGTTTATAACTGTCTATTTTACTGGTGTTCTCTTAATATTATAGTATTTAAAAAAGTAATTAAAACTAATTTCAAATACGTTTTCTTATTCTCTTATTTAGTTGCTATATTAGCGTTTACTGGGGGTATTACTTTTGATCATCACATCACCCACCATTGATGGAAACTTGCCCTGCTCCATAATGGCTTTGCTCAGGAGCTGCCAAGACTTAGAGGGAACATTGCTGGCGATACCCAAGTTGCCTTCAAAGCAGAGGTAATGGTGGTTGTTGGGGCACAAATGAAGGGGCACCATCTGTTGTGCAGCGCCAGTGTTCAGTGCATGAATAGACTGTCGGGGACTATTGGGTGATGTGGCAGACTCTATCAAGGTCAAAATATTGGCCTGGAGATGTAATCGACGCTCAACAGGAACAAGTCTTAAAAAGTGTTGCGATGGTTCGTCCGAAAGCGTCTGATGCATCCTCATGTGTGCTGTGATTTAGGCTTCTCCAACACTCTCGAACCAACCTGTGCAGCTACACCAGGGTTGTCTCTTCTTTGCCTCCTGGCTGTTTGGCTGCGCTGTGCTGTGTCACCAGCACTAACCATTTCTGTTGGAGCAGCGACTTGAGGGATTGCCTCCTCTAAACTGTGGTCTGCAGGAGATGGAGTAGGGTTTGGTGATTGGACTTGCATCCCTTTACTTTCTTCTTCCCCCTCCTCTTCTGTATCTGCCAGATTGTCAGTCATTCTATGAATCAAAAGGGAATCAATTATTTTTACTACTTATGTAGAACTACTCAGTAAGATATATATTTTCAGATACATTTTATAATAATAAAACACCTGTGAGAAAATGTGGTATGTAAAATTACTCAATTAAACATTACAAATTCTTTACGGTCTCATCTCCAGATTGTCCTTCAGAAACATTAATTGCTTTGTGTAGATACACTACCGTTCAAAAGTTTAGGGTCACTTAGAAATTTCCTTATTTTTGAAAGTAAAGCACAGTTTTTTTCAATGAAGATAACATTAAATGAATCAGAAATACACTCTATACATTGTTAATGTGCTAAATGACTATTCTAGCTGCAAACATCTGGTTTTTAATGCAATATCTACATAGGTGTATAGAGCCCCATTTCCAGCAACCATCACTCCAGTGTTCTAATGGTACATTGTGTTTGCTAACTGTGTTATAAGGCTAATGGATGATTAGAAAACACTTGAAAACCCTTGTGCAATTATGTTAGCACCGCTGTAAACAGTTTTGCTGTTTAGAGGAGCTATAAAACTGACCTTCCTTTGAGCTAGTTGAGAATCTGGAGCATTACATTTGTGGGTTAGATTAAACTCTCAATGTCTAGAAAAAGAGAGCTTTCATGTGAAACTCGACAGTCTATTCTTGTTCTTAGAAATGAAGGCTATTCCATGCGAGAAATTGCCAAGAAACTGAAGATTTCCTACAACGGTGTGTACTACTCCCTTCAGAGGACAGCACAAACAGGCTCTAACCAGAGTAGAAAGAGACGTGGGAGGCCCCGCTGCACAACTGAGCAACAAGACAAGTACATTAGAGACTCTAGTTTGAGAAATAGATGCCTCACAGGTCCTCAACTGGCAGCTTTATTAAATAGTACCCGCAAAACGCCAGTGTCAACGTCTACAGTGAAGAGACGACTCCGGGATCCTGGCCTTCAGGGCAGAGTGGCAAAGAAAAGCCATATCTGAGACTGGCTAATAAAAGGAAAATATTAATATGGGGCAAAAGCACACAGACATTAGACAGAGGAAGATTGGAAAAAAGTGTTGTGGACAGACGAATCGAAGTTTGAGGTGTTTGGATCACACAGAAGAAAATTTGTGAGACGCAGAACAACTTGAAAGATGCTGGAAGAGTGCCTGACGCCATCTGTCAAGCATGGTGGAGGTAATCTGATGGTCTGGGGTTGCTTTGGTGCTGGTAAAGTGGGAGATTTGTACAAGACAAAAGGGATTTTGAATAAGGAAGGCTATCACTCCATTTTGCAACGCCATGCCATACCCTGTGGACAGCGCTTGATTGGAGCCAATTTCATCCTACAACAGGACAATGACCCAAAGCACACCTCCAAATTATGCAAGAACTATTTAGGGAAGAAGCAGGCAGCTGGTATTCTATCTGTAATGGAGTGGCCAGCGCAGTCACCAGATCTCAACCCCATAGAGCTGTTGTGGGAGCAGCTTGACCGTATGGTACGCAAGAAGTGCCCATCAAGCCAATCCAACTTGTGGGAGGGGCTTCTGGAAGCATGGGGTGAAATTTCTCCCCATTACCTCAGCAAATTAACAGCTAGAATGTCAAAGGTCTGCAATGCTGTAATTGCTGCAAATGGAGCATTCTTTGACGAAAGCAAAGTTTGAAGGAGAAAATTATTAATTGAAATAAAAATCATTATTTCTAACCTTGTCAATGTCTTGACTATATTTTCTAGTCATTTTGCAACTCATTTGATATATATAAGTGTGAGTTTTCATAGAAAACACAAAATTGTCTGGGTGACCCCAAACTTTTGAATGGTAGTGTATATTTTCTTTTTTTAGATGCCCCATCTCCACTTTTCCCCCTTGCTGCATGTTCCCGCCAAAACTGGTCACAACAGCTCCGCCATCTAGTCTTGACGTCATAAACTGAAACATAACAAAATAAGTGTACAAATGAACACGTCAAAAATAAATTTGCACGCAAACAGCGGCAACTGTGGGACTGGGACCTAGGGGACACATTTATAACAAACATATAACACAGGCCTAGGGGACAGATTTATCAATAGCATGTAACATACAGGCCTAGGGGACAGATTTATCACTAGCATGTAACATACAGGCCTAGGGGACCATTTTATCACTAGCATGTAACATACATGCCCAGGGCACAGATTTATCACTAGCATGTAACATACAGGCCTAGGGGACAGATGCATCACTAGCATGTAACATACAGGCCTAGGGGACAGATTTATCCCTAGCATGTAACATACAGGCCTAGGGGACAGATTTATCACTAGCATGTAACATACAGGCCTAGGGGACCATTTTATCACTAGCATGTAACATACAGGCCTAGGGGACAGATTTATCACTAGCATGTAACATACAGGCCTATGGGACAGATGCATCACTAGCGTGTAACATACAGGCCTAGGGGACAGATTTATACAGTTTTATCACTAGCATGTAACATACAGGCCTAGGGGACTGTTTTATCACTAGCATGTAACATACAGGCCTAGGGGACAGATGCATCACTAGCATGTAACATACAGGCCTAGGGGACAGATTTATCACTAGCATGTAACATACAGGCCTAGGGGACAGATTTATCACTAGCATGTAACATACAGGCCTAGGGGACAGTTTTATCACTAGCATGTAACATACAGGCCTAGGGGACTGTTTTATCACTAGCATGTAACGTACAGGCCTAGGGGACAGATTTATCACTAGCAGGTAACATACAGGCCTAGGGGACAGTTCTATCACTAGCATGTAACATACAGGCCTAGGAGACAGATTTATCACTAGCATGTAACATACAGGCCTAGGGGACAGTTTTATCACTAGCATGTAACATACAGGCCTAGGGGACAGTTTTATCACTAGCATGTAACATACAGGCCTAGGGGACAGATTTATCACTAGCATGTAACATACAGGCCTAGGGGACAGATTTATCACTAGCATGTAACATACAGGCCTAGGGGACAGTTTTATCACTAGCATGTAACATACAGGCCTAGGGTACAGATTTATCACGAGCATGACTTCATCCCGCGAGTCCTTCACCAGAGCGACGAAAGAGTGAACAGACATCACCTCCAGCCGTGCCAGAACCTTTATCCGAATCTGCAGCGGCTGGAGGCGATGTCTGTTCAGTCTTCCAATGCCCTGGTGAAGGACTTGCGGGATGAAGTCACGTCACAGTGTGATCTCGTGAGATCACGCTTTGCTGTGGATCAAGCTGGGCTGGAATGAAGAGAAGTGTATGACACTGATTGGTCAGCGTCATACACTTTTCTTTACAACGCCCACTTGGTTAAAAGTAAAAAAATGCCCAATTGGGCATTAAGAACAAATTTGCATAAATCTTAAAATGTTCATAACTTGGTCAAAAATAAACGTGTTTTTAAAAAAAACAAAAAACAAACCAGTAGTTATCTACATTAAAGTGCCTATTAGATTAGGTAGGAGATAAGGCAGTTATAGACTGGTGACAGAGCCTCTTTAACCCCTTAAGGACGCAGCCTGGTTTTTGCCTTAAGGCTCAGAGCCAATTTTTCAAATCTGACATGTCTCACTTTATGTGGTCATAATGCTCTTACCTATCCAAGCAATTCTGGGATTATTTTCTCGTGACACATTGGGCTTTAGGTTAGTAATAAAATTTGGTCAATATATTCAGTGTTTATTTGTGAAAAATAGCAAAATTGAGAGAAAATTTGGAAAAAATAGCTTTTCGGAATTTAAATGTATCTGCTTGTAAGACAGATATTAATACTACACAAAATAGTGACTAGTTCACATTTCCCATATGTCTACTATATGTTGGCATAATTTTTTGAACATTGTTTTATTTTTCTAGGACGTTAAAAGACTGAGGGTATTATTTACGGCTTATTTATTTATTTACGGACGTAAATCGGGCGTTTTACGCCGCGATTTACATCCGAAAATGCGGCTCGATAGCGTCAACAAACATCTGCCCATTGAAAGCAATGGCTTTTACGTTGGTCTGTTCCCACGAGGCGTAAATATACGCGTCACTGTCAAAAGACGGCTCGTAAATAGACGCCCGCGTCAAAGAAGTGCCTGTCACTTCTTCAGACGTAAATGGAGCCATTTTCCATTGACTCCATGGAAAAACAGCTCCATTTACGTCCGTAATTGACGCAGCGAAAAGTGACTCAGCATGCCATGACGGCTGAAATTATGGAGCTGATTTCTCCTGAAAACAGCCCTGTAATTTCAGCCGTTACGGACGCTGCCGTGTGAACATACCCTTAGAATATAAGCAGCAATTTCTCATATTTTGAAGAAAATTTCCAAAGCCTCTTATTTTTAGGTACCAGTTCAGTTATGAAGTGGCTCTGATTGACTTCTATATTAGAAACCCCCATAAAACAACCCATTTTAAAAACTAGACCCCTCAAGGTATTCAAAACAACATTTAGAAAGTTTCTTAACCCTTTAGGCGTTTCGCAGGAATTTAAAGCAAAATAGAGGTGCAATTGACAAATTTCTTTTTTTTGTTAGAAAATCCTTTGTATTCCATTTTTGTTTCTGTAAAACAGAAGGTTTTACCAGAAAAACAAAACTCAATATTTATTGGCCAAATTCCTCAGTTTTTCGAAATATCCCACATGTGGCCCTAGTGTGGTAATGGACTGAAGCACAAGCTTCTGAAGCAAAGAAACACCTAGTGGATTTTGAGGCCTCCTGTTTATTAGGCACCATGTCCGGTTTGAAAGTGGTCTTCTGGTGCCAAAACCGTGGAAACCCCCCAAAAGTGACCCTGTTTGGCAAACTACACCCCTCAAGGAACATATCAAGGGGTAAAGTGAGCATTTAGACCCCACAGGTTTTTTGTTGCATTTTGTGGAATTTGGCTGTGCAATTGAAAATCTAATTTTTCCGATAAAAGGTACAAATTTTTAGTTTTTACAAGGACTAAAGGAGAAAAAGCACCCCAACATTTGTAAAGCAATTTCTCCCGATTATGGCAATACGCCATATGTGGTCATAAACTGCTGGTTGGACAAACAGCAGGGCTCCGAAAGGCAGTAGTGCTATTTGGCATGTAGATTTTGCTGGATTGGTTTCTGAGCGCCATGTCACATTTGCAAGACCCCTGAGGTACCAGTACAGTTAAAAAGTTACTATAGTAACTGGGGCCTATGTAATAAACTACACGGGCCCCTGTTACTAGAGTAACTGACATACAACTTACCCTCCTGTCCTGGAGTGCAGCGGAGGTTCTGACGACCCTTCACGTCATGATGTCAAGACGCAATGCGCCGTACATGACGTCACAACGTTGTATGGAGTCAGGAGACCTCCGCTGCGGCCGGAGCAGAAGAAGAGGGTAAGTAGTCTGCTGGGACCCGGGTTGTCCAGTCCCTAAAAATGTATGGCCTATCCTCAGGATATGTAAAACATTGGGGTATCACAGCACCAGATGCAAGATATCGTATGGGTGCAAGCCTCAACAGAACCTGATCCAAAGTCCTTTGATGAAATCCAAACAAAGAGAGACGAGGCAGCACATCCAAAAAATTAGGAATTTATTCACCCAAATATGCAACGTTTCAATCCAATAGGACCTTTCTCAAGCATGTGAACATGCTTGAGTGGAGTCGTTAACAATCAACATACATAGTTTAGTGATACAATACAATAATGTAGGTAATAAAGTCATGATATTAAATAGCAAACACTACATGACAAGAAATATAGTGTACCAATTGTATTTAATGGGTGTACAATACTTAAATACCCAATAAACCAGGTGAGGAAATTCATTAAAAAACATAATTATGCATAGAAACAGAGCTATATGTGGACTTACTATTCCTGGGTCTCATCGTCTCCAACGTGCCACTGCGCATGTCTAGAAACGAATTGAAGTAAAAAGCACTTCAGGAACACTTGAGCTATATGATTTTAAAGAAGTTATTCTTTATTCCAAAATTAGTAACTTTTGAAGAAGCAAGCGATAACAAAACGTTTCGGCCCAAACAGAGCCTTTCTCACAATCGCTGTAGAAAATAAGAAAAAATAGGGATATAATATATATCTCAACTAAAGAAAGAACATATACATACAGAATATATAGAAACTAGATCTTAACATCTGCATTAAAATTCAGTTTAGAATTACTGATACATCAAACATAGACATACCAAATTATATATCAAACAGAATTATATATCAAAAAGAAATATCAAAAAGAAATACCATCCGTAAATAGCCATAGAGCTAGTCTAGAATATAAACAAATTTGCGATCAATGTACATAAGTGATATATAACTAACTGAAATCACTAAGGCATACATGGTATTATAGTGGAGTCACCAGGGTATATATATGAGACAACATAGGAATACATAAAATGATGAAAAAATTACATACAGCAATTATCAGAGGGGCATCAGCAAAATGCCCCTCAGGACCATACCATAAAGTACTGGTAGATATTAAGTAGTGGCTAGGAGAGGACATAATAAAAGGAGCATATGAAGTAGTGAGCATAGTTAACAGTAATCGTCAGAGAGACGGTAATGCCGAGGGGAACGTAACTAGGAAGCAGAGTGAATAAATGATAGACATAACGAACCTGCATATGGTAAGATGAGGATGTGTAGTAGGCGTCCTCCTGACGCTCTAAATAAGTCAGTGTGCGCACTATATATTCTGTATGTATATGTTCTTTCTTTAGTTGAGATATATATTATATCCCTATTTTTTCTTATTTTCTACAGCGATTGTGAGAAAGGCTCTGGTTGGGCCGAAACGTTTTGTTATCGCTTGCTTCTTCAAAAGGTACTAATTTTGGAATAAAGAATAACTTCTTTAATATCATATAGCTCAAGTGTTCCTGAAGTGCTTTTTGTTTAGGTTTATATATACATAATATGGGTACTCCAACCCGAACCTGAATAGCACAAATAAATTAGGAGTGCATCCTTACAATTTTGATATAGAAACTAATTGAAGGCAGCCGTGTTGGAAAAACTACCCTATCTACTGCACATGTGCAACGTCCATCATCGAGAGAACTCATATGCGTCCTGAGTAGGTCTGTTTGTATAGACCATCCTCGTTCATGGGCAAAGAAGACCTAGGACACACAAGCACCATCTTAAAGATGGGCAGAGCGTCCAAGCCGCCAACAAACATCTATTAAGAGAAATGTACCAGGTAAAGGGAGGACACAAAATGTGATATCACTAAACTCAAATATTAATACAGCAATAAACCAATGTGTAATATTTTACGGTTTAATGTATGATACCACAAACCGCTCCATATAAGGGACACCGCTCACACCCCTAGACCTCCTAACTATATAAAACGGGACATGTAGGGGTTAACCCAAGGCCAATCTCAAACAACTGAGAAGTTCAAAATACCCATTAGACTTGGTGACAAAGGAGCTCACTCCCACTAGTCCAGAAACCCCCTCCCACATCAAAAGGATGTAGAAACGGAGCTCGACACAGGCAGGATCCAAACAAAAACAGACCCGGGAACCGAACCCAGGCCATGATGTCTGTATCACAGTAAGTCACACAATGTCACCGTACGTGGTGCACCACTGCACTTCACCCAGGTAAAGAATGAACACGGACAGAAATATACCCAAATCCTGGGAAAAGAGGAACAGATAGGGACGGGTCCATATAACAGAGCTAAGAGAAGCATCACATCAAAATATAATATAACAAGCCCTGATATAGGGATCAGAGGGGTAATGACAATACTATAGGAAATGTTGTAAAAAAAACATACATATATAACCGTGTACATTATACATAAATGGGTGTTTGTTGACGACAACATAGTAAGGAGGATAGAATCATTATGCTTGTGAAATGGAGAAAACAAGACGCATGAGTCCAGAGGAGAAGTACCACAAACAAATCTTCATCTAGAAAAAAGAAAGGGAAGAAAGAAAAATAGCTGTAAGTATGCAACCACTTAAAAGAATATATGACATACATCATGAATATAATGTACATTCAAGTTCTCGTACAACATGAAGAAATAAGCCAGACCCCACACTACAAACAACGGAATATAGCATATTCTCTATAGCACATCCTCAGATGACAGGACCAACTTTAAAATAAATATTAAGGCCATGGGGAGATAATGTATTCAATTAAAAAATCGACTCAATTCCCTACGTTTAAGTTTAGCTATCCTATCACCTCCCCTCTCATGCGTCGGTATATGATCAATGATCTAAAATTTTAGGTCACTAACCGAATGGCCAGCAGTCACAAAATGATTTGAGACTGGAAGATCCAGTCTCTTGGTGCGTATCAAGATTAGCGATTCACAGTGTGTGCAAGTGACCGGAA
Source organism: Rhinoderma darwinii (assembly GCF_050947455.1). Lineage (NCBI taxonomy): Eukaryota > Metazoa > Chordata > Amphibia > Anura > Rhinodermatidae > Rhinoderma > Rhinoderma darwinii. Next base: position 290,776,224 of record NC_134687.1, on the reverse strand, counting down.
TGAAGGGGAGCGCTGCACCCCCCATCAAAACAGCTGATTGGCGGGGGTCCCGGCAGTGGGACCCTGACCCATCAGCTATTGATGGCCTATCCTGAGGATAGGTGTAACGTCTGTGGTCGCTGACCACGAACTCCTTCCATCTGGTCGACGCCCTTCTCTCCAGAGATGTCTGCACATGCGGCCGTCCTATTCCACAGTGACCACCAGGGTGCGCTCGCGAGCTCAGTCAGCCTTGGAGCGCACACTGGTGTGAGATTGAGCTGATTGCTTCCAGAGGACCCTGGACTATGCCCCTTCCTATCTTGCCTGATATCTTGTATGTCTATGCAAATGGTCTTCTAGTGTTTTCCAGTTCCCGGGGTTCCCCATTCCTGCTACCAGTAACCTGTATCCCGTGCTATCTTGGTCAAGTGCCGTGTTAAACTGAAGTCGTGCTGTGCTGTGTTCCACGCCTGTCCTGCTACACCACGCCTGGCGACTGCCTGCTGCCTAGTCCCAGCCGAGCCTGTCTTGCTACTGTCTGAGTTACCGCACGTACACTATACAAACTATAGACTATGACCTGTGTCCTTTTGGCCAGCTGCCATACCATCAAGGCGGTACGGCCCAGTGGGTCCACGTACCCCTCATGACAATAGGCCATCAATTTTTAGGAACAACCCCTTTAAGCCTACCATCTGGTTGGCCTAGATACAGGGCCCATGTGTGATAGTGTCTGATGGGCCCTGTATCTAGGCCAACCAGATGTGTTACTAATGGTCTTTTTTGTGCTCGTGTGTTTTTACAGGTTCGGTCGTTGGACTACGTTGGATTCGAGGACTACTTAGATTACGGCTTTTTTGATTTTCAATAAAATGGTTAATGAGGGTTGTGTGTTTTTTTATTTCAATAAAAAAATGAATTCGGCGTATTTGGATTTTTTTTAAACTTTATTACTACCACCTTAGTAATGGCCGCTGGCTGATTGACAGTGTCCATTAATAAGGCGGGGCTTAGTGTTAGCCGGTGCAGAGGCTAACACTAACCCCCATTCTTACCCCGGTACCCACCGCCACCAGGGGTGCCGGAAACAGCTGGGTACAATTCAGTACCTGACCATCTGTAGTGATGGTAGTGTACTGGGGCGGCCACAGGCTGGTATTATTAGGTCGGGAAAGCCCAAAAACTGTGGGCCTTCCCACCCTGGTAATGCTAGCCTGCTGCTGTTGTGTTGTATCTGGCTGGTTATGAAAAATGGGGGGGACATGTTTATAAAATCTTAGTGGGAAGATGTTCATTCCAGGAATGCCATATTTGAAACTGAACCTCAACCCAGTACAATGTTTGAGTCTGAGCTCAACTGCTTGCTTAGGGTTCTCTAGAGGAAGAGCTTGTTCTCATTGCAAAAACGCTAAAACATAGGTCATGCAATATTTTTCTTTTAATTACAAATGTGTTAAGAATAGATACTGCACACAGCAGACAGCTACTATGCTACAAAAACATTTTTTAAGACCACATACCGTTTATAAAAACTAATAATGTGTATTCAAGCAGGCACATTATGCAAACATAATTTACTCTGCAAAAGTACTGTAAAACATGAGGAGTTCATACATACCACACATGTCTACGTTCACAGGTGCGTGTGTTAAAGAAACACCAAAAGCGCAGGAATGCACCAACCAATTTTTATATGCAAAACAAATTGCGGATTATATATGTATAGAATTTTCCATCCCTCTATACAAACTCTATGGCTGTGTTTATATGTCGCGATCAAATCGCTTTTTTGCTTCAATTTAATTGCAGCAAAACCGCTTAATTTTGCAGCAATTCTGTGAAAATCTCAACAAAAAAGCACAAATTGACCGCAATGTGTGAACACAGCATAACCATAATCATTAATCGCAAATCCCTAAGAATAATCTAATAGGCTGTTTGAGCTGCGATCTAGGTTTTGATTTAAAGCCAAGAATTTGACTTTGCTTAGCTATAGCTGTGATCTAGCCTGAGCTAGAACCTCTGATGTCAAAGACGTATTAGATACGGTCCTGCTGTAGTTTCTCCCTGCCAGGACATATGAAATAAATCCTTGGCAGGGAAAAGATTAAGCAGCTCTCAGCCAGTACACCCTCTTTGTGTGGACCTCTCCGAGAGAGGTCCTTTCTGCCCCATCTAAAAATACATCCATTTTTTTTTTCGTATCGAACCCATATTTAAATAGGCACTGCTTTGAACAAACTTTGCATAAATCCATAGTATAAGCAAATAAAATAAACTTTGTAATATATTGTATTATCTACTTATCAAGCTCCTTTGCCCTAACCCCTCCTAAACTGTTAACTCACTCAAAATTTACTGCTTTCTTAGACAACACAGGCTCACAGCTCACTGAGGGATCAGGTTACAATTGCCCATAGAAGTCGATGGAGAACGGGAGGGGGGAGGAGATGAGCAGGAGCAGAGTGAGAAAGACAGACACAGACGTGCTGCAGCTTCTGGTAAGTGACAGGGTATGTTCACACACAGTGTTTTAAGGCGTATTTCGGGGCGTTTACGCCTCAAAAAATGCCTGAAAGAATGGAAGATGAACGCCTACAAACATCTGCCCATTGAAATCAATGGGAAAAACAGCATTTAGTTCATACGGGCATCTTTTTACCCCTCTGTTTTAAAAAACGGAGCGTGAAAAGACGCTTCGTAAAAAGAAGTAGCATGTCACTTCTTGAGGCGTTTTTTTGAGCTGATTTTCCATTGAACACTATGAAAACCGCCTGAAAAGAAGCCTCAAAAGAAGCTCCAAATGAAGACCCTGTTCACACAGAGTATTTTAACTAGCTTTTTGGAGCGGAATCCGCTCAGCAAAACTCGTCAAAAACCGGCCAAAAATGCCTCCCATTGAAAGAAGGGACATGCCCTATCTTCGCGCGTTTATGCCTCTGACCTCCCATTGACATCAATGGGAGGCAGAGAAAGCGTATTTCGCTGAGTTTTTTGCCCGTATCACTCAATGGGCGCGAGCGAAAATCGCGACAAACGACGTGCAGGAACGACAAAATCTGCCTCAAAATCCCAAACGTAATTTTGAGGCAAAATTTTCCTCCTGCAAAAAACTCAGTGTGAACGAGGCCTTAAGGCTATGTTCACACGGGGTATTTTGCCGAGTTTTTTGACGCGGAAACCGCGTCGCAAAACTCGCCAAAAACGGCCCGAGAACGCCTCCCATTGATTTCAATGGGAGCCGTCGGCGTCTTTTTCCCGCGAGCAGTAAAACTGCCTCGCGGGAAAAAGAAGCGACATGCCCTATCTTCAGGCGCTTCCGCCTCTGACCTCCCATTGACTTCAATGGGAGGCAGGAGAAAGCGTATTTCTCGCTGTTTTATGCCTGCGGCGCTCAATGGCCGCGGGCGAAAAACGGCGCGATAATTGCCGCGAAAATCGGCGTGCAGGGAGAGGAATATCTGCCTCAAAGTTCCAAACGGAATTTTGAGGCAGATATTCCTCCCCCAAAATACTCCGTGTAAACATAGCCTTAAAGAGGCTCTGTCACCAGATTTTGCAACCCCTATCTGCTATTGCAGCAGATAGGCGCTGCAATGTAGATTACAGTAACGTTTTTATTTTAAAAAAACGAGCATTTTTGGCCAAGTTATGACCATTTTTGTAGTTATGCAAATGAGGCTTGCAAAAGTCCAAGTGGGTGTGTTTAAAAGTAAAAGTCCAAGTGGGTGTGTATTATGTGCGTACATCGGGGCGTTTTTAATACTTTCACTAGCTGGGCGCTCTGATGAGAAGTAACATCCTCTTCTCTTCAGAACGCCCAGCTTGTGACAGTGCAGATCTGTGACGTCACTCACAGGTCCTGCATCGTGACGGCCACATCGGCACCAGAGGCTACAGTTGATTCTGCAGCAGCATCAGCGTTTGCAGGTAAGTCGATCTTACCTGCAAACGCTGATGCTGCTGCAGAATCAACTGTAGCCTCTGCTGCCGATGTGGCCGTCACGATGCAGGACCTGTGAGTGACGTCACAGATCTGCACTGTCACAAGCTGGGCGTTCTGAAGAGAAGAGGATGTTACTTCTCTTCACAGCGCCCAGCTAGTAAAAGTATTAAAAACGCCCCGATGTACGCACCTAATACACGCCCACTTGGACTTTTACTTTTAAACACACCCACTTGGACTTTTGCAAGCCTCATTTGCATAATTACAAAAATGGTCATAACTTGGCCAAAAATGCTCGTTTTTTTTAAATAAAAACGTTACTGTAATCTACATTGCAGCGCCTATCTGCTGCAATAGCAGATAGGGGTTGCAAAATCTGGTGACAGAGCCTCTTTAAGAAGCTACATTTTCAGCTTCAAAAATGCCTGAAAATCAGAGGCTGTTTTCTCTGAAAACAGCTCCGTATTTTCACATTTTTGGCTAAGTGTGTGTACATACCCTTACTGTCTAAGGCTGGATTCTCAGCTAAACTGCTCTTGACTGCTGTGTAATGTCCTCCATGCTGTGTGTATATATATGCTTGAGAAAGGCCCCATGGAGTAGGGCTGAAACGTCGCATGTGATGAATAAATCCACTTTTTTCACTATCAAGGTGTGCGGTCTTGTATTTAGAAAGGATTTACTATATATATATATATATATATATATATATATATATATATATATGTGTGTGTGTGTGTACATATATGATAGAGATAGAAAAGCAGGATCTCCTCTTCTCTGTGTGCTGTATATGGCTGGCATGACAGCAGTTAGGCTCCGCCTACTAGCTCAGAGACAACTGGGAATTAGAGATTGAGCCTGCAAAGGGGAAAACTGCTAAAAAATTACAATTACATTGCTAATTACAAGCCATATAATGGCCAGATAATACTATTTTTCCTCATGTACACACATATGACAGCTTATTCTGAGAAGTCATCTCAAAGTGTAGGTATGCTTTAAGGGGTGGATTTACATGCGACAGATTTTGTTGCAGAAATTTCTGCAACTGAAATTTGTTTCCATTCATTTGAATTAGGTTATTTCTCCAGCAAGCATGGTCAAAGAGCTTCAGGTTATCCCTCTAGATTTCTGCAAGTTTCACTTAGATGAATGATTACATTCATTTTTTTCTTAAAAGATTCCCAGAAAATAATCTGCAGACAGAGAAAATGATAGCAAGAATGCCTCCGAAAGACAGCATCTTTCTTGCTATGTCTGTAAAACCCCATTACCAGATGATTATGAGTTTAATGACTAGGCTGGCTGTAAAGTTAAGGATTCTGATTAATAGACTGTTGATATAGTCATTAGATTGTGCTTTTTCTGATTGAAGAGATGTTGAAATTACTAAAGGTAGTGTGTTCGGATGTACGTGATACTGAAGGTGATGAGAAAGAAACCTTCTCAAGGAGGAAGATTTTTATTGTAAACTATTTACTTTTACATTTAAGGTCATCTTTCCTGCTGAGAAGAAATAATTTGAAGAGTTAAGTAAGTAATGATATGATGATTGCCACAGTGGACAGTAGTCCCTAGCACTGGCGTAGCTATAGGGGTCGCAGCGGTCGCAATTGCGACCGGGCCCCGAAGCCAGGGGGGCCCACGGCCCCCCGCACCACATCAATAAAAAGTTACTATAGTAACTCGGGCCGCGGGCCCCTGTTACTATAGTAACATACTTTACTTACCTTCCTGGTTCCGGATCGCAGCGGAGGTCCTGACGTCAGGCGCTGTGCGCAGCGCATGACGTCAGAGCGCTATGCGCCGCGCACAGCATCGAGACGACAGAACTCCCGCCGCGGCCGAAGAGGAAGGTAAGGTTAGCCCTGACTGGCGGGGTCCGACTCCCGGGACCCGCCAATCAGCTGTTTTGAAGGGGCCGCAGCACTCGTACGAGAGCTGCTCCCCTTCATTCCGGTCACTTCATTCCGGTCACACTGTGAATCGGTGTCGGCGATTCACAGTGTGAGCGAGTAGTAAAATGAAGGGGAAGCAGCTCTCGTACGAGTGCTGCGGCCCCTTCAAAACAGCTGATTTGCGGGTCCCGGGCGACACATCAGCTATTGATGGCCTATCCTGTGGATAGGCCATCAATGTTTAGGGACTGCACAACCCCTAAGCCTACGATGTAGCAGGCTTAGGGGGCCCATGAGACAGGATCACAGATTGTGTGATCCTGTCTGCTGGGCCCTGTATCTAAGCCAATCACATGGTAGGCTTAGATACATGGCCCATGTGTGATCTTGTCTGGTGGGCCCTGTATATAAGCCTACCACACTGTAGGCTTAGATACATGGCCCATGCGTGATCCTGTCTGCTGGGCCCTGTATCTAAGCCAATCACATGATAGGCTTAGATACATGGCCCATACGTGATCCTGTCTGCTGGGCCCTGTATCTAAGCCTACCACACTAGGTTTAGATACAGGGCCCCAGCACACAGTAATCTTATAATTGACGGACGTATTTCGGCCGCAAGTACCGGACCGAACACAGTGCAGGGAGCCGGGCTCCTAGTATCATAGTTATGTACGACGCTAGGAGTCCCTGCCTCGCTGCCGGACAACTGTCCCGTACTGTAATCATGTTTTCAGTACGGGACAGTTGTCCTGCAGCGAGGCAGGGACTCCTAGCATCGTGCATAAGTATGATGCTAGGAGCCCGGCTCCCTGCACTGTGTTCGGTCCGGTACTTGCGGCCGAAATATGTCCGTCAATTACGGACGTAATTAGTGTATGTGCACATACCCTAACACATGTGTTACTAATCATTTTTTGTGTGTTTTCTTACCAGTTCGGTCATTGGACTACGTCGGATTCCAGGACTACTTCGATGACAGTTTTTTTTTTTTATAAAATGGTTAATGAGGGCTGTGTGGGTTTTTTTTTTATTTCAATAAAATATTTTTTCTATGTCTTTGTGTTTTTTTTTAAACTATATTACTACCGCCTTAGTAATGGCCGCCGGCTGATTGACAGCATCCATTGCTAAGGCGGGGCTTAGTGTTAGCCGATGCAGAGGCTAACACTAACCCCCTTTATTACCCCGGTACCCACCGCCACCAGGGGTGCTGGGAAGAGCCGGGTACGATCCAGTACTTGACCATCTGTAGTGATGGTCGGCCACTGGGGTGGCCGCAGGCTGGTATTATCAGGAGGGGAAAGGCCAGATACAGTGGCCCCTACCACCCTGGTGATGCTAGGCTGCTGCTGCTTTATTGTATCTGGCTGGTTATGAAAAATGGGGGGGACCCCACGTCATTTAAAAAAAAAATAATTGGAAAGAACGATGTCGGGTCCCCCCCAATTTTCATAACCAGCCAGATACAACACAGCAGCAGCAGGCAGCATTACAAGGGTGGGAAGGGCCCCTGTTTTTGGCCTTCCCCAGCCTAATACTACCAGCCTGCGGCCGCCCCGGTGCCTGCCCGTCACTGCAGATGGTCGGGTACTGGTTCGTACCCGGCTCCTCCCAGTACTCCTGGTGGCGGTGGGTACCGGGGTAATAATGGGGGTTAGTGTTGGCCTCTGCACCAGCTAACATTAAGCCCCGCCTTAGTAATGGAGGTTGTCAATCAGCCAGCGGCCATTACTAAGGCGGTGATAATAAAGTTTAAAAAGATACAAGCACATAGAAAAAATATTTTATTGAAATAAAAAAACAACCCTCATTAACCATTTTATTGAGAATAAAAAAAACGCCGTCATTGAAGTCCTCGTATCCGAAGTCCAACAACCGAACATGTAAAAAAACACAAACACACAAAAATAATCAGTAACACATAAAGAAGCAAAATTATTATTCTTACCTTTCCTGGGTCCAGCGCTGGAGCCGCAATGTCAGCGAGCTGGGCCCTGTATCTAATCCTATCATGTGTGATACAGTCTGCTGAGCTGTGTATCTAATCCAATCATGTGTGATACTGTCTGCTGGGCCCTGTATCTAATCGTATCTTGTGTGATACTGTCTGCTGGGCCCTATATCTAATCCGATCATGTGTGATACTGTCTGCTGAGCCACTGTATCTAATCCTATCATGTGTGATACTGCCTTCTGAGCCACTGTATCTAATCCTATCATGTGTGGTACTGTCTGCTGAGCCACTGTATCTAATCCTATCATGTGTGATACTGTCTGCTGGGCCACTGTATCTAATCCTATCATGTGTGATACTGCCTTCTGAGCCACTGTATCTAATCCTATCATGTGTGATACTGTCTGCTCAGCCACTGTATCTAATCCTATCCATAGTTTATAGGGTCGTAGTGCTATAGATATGCTATGCTGTCTCATATACACACTTTTTTTGGGGCGGACACATATGTATTGGGGCTATTTCCCGGACATTTTAAGCCCTGAGGGTATGTTCACACGGCAGCGTCTGTTATGGCTGAAATTACGGTGCTGTTTTCAGGAGAAAATGCTAAAACGCCCGAATTACGTCCGTAAATAGTGTGTGTGAACCCAGCCTTAGTGACGCCCCCGGCTGCTAGTGCTGCATTGTTGGGTCACTTAGGAGACCCAGCGATGCAGCTGAAGGCTGCGGACCGTCGGCCATGAGAAGTTTGCGGGGGGGGGGGGGGCAGTAAGAATTTTTGCATCGGGGCCCATGAGCCTCTAGCTACGCCCCTGGTCCCTAGCAAAAGTTGGACCCCATAAAGCACAAGATTGATTGCTAAGAGGCGTTTCAACCACAGTGGCACTATAGCATCCATTGGGGGTGAACAAAGGTTTATTATCCTGGCTTTTCTAGATGAAGGATATTCAGGGAAGAATCCTCATAGAAAACTTGCTGAGGTTCTTTCCTCAATTAATCTGGCCTCTGGATTCCTTTGCTATGCGGATATTCTAGAAGTAAGGTTCACTTCTAGGGTTATGACCCTGTCTTCAGCCAAAAAAAAAGGGCATGTTTATAAAGTCTTAGTGGGCAGATGTTCATTCCAAGAATGCCATATTTGAAACAGAACCTCAACCCAGTAAAATGTTTGAGTCTGAGCTCAACTGCTTGCTTAGGCTGGATTCACACGAGCACATTACGTCCGTAATGGACGGAACGTATTTTGGCCGCAAGTCCCGGACCGAACACACTGCAGGGAGCCGGGCTCCTAGCATCATAGTTATGTACGACGCTAGGAGTCCCTGCCTCGCTGCAGGACAACTGTCCCGTGCTGTAATCATGTTTTCAGTACGGGACAGTAGTTCCATGGAGAGGCAGGGACTCCTAGCATCGTACATAATTATGATGATAGGAGCCCGGCTCCCTGCAGTGTGTTCGGTCCGGGACTTGCGGCCGAAATACGTTCCGTCCATTACGGACGTAATGTGCTCGTGTGAATCCAGCCTTAGGGTTCTCTACAGTAAGAAGAAAGAAGTCACTTCTATTAGGAGATGAAGGTCCTTTTAAAAAACAAAACACAACATTATTTTGTTTTCATAAACATCTCAAAATAGCAGAAAAAAGACATACAGCTCATTCTGCAAAATGTACAGTACATAAAATGCATATGGGAATTGCATTGGTTTAACATGTTATGTATTTGGCATAGTATGTGTCTGCACAATGTTCTGAAGGTAAAAATATAACAAAACGTAATAAATCTTTTACAAATATTTTATCTAGCCCTTTACTGACTCTAATCACATTATTTACTCGAATAAAGAGAAAAATGTTTTCATTGTCCTGCAGGTTTTTACCGTTTTCTTTTTTTTTACAGCTTTAAGGACCCCTAGGTGCCTCATAGATTCTCAGTAGCATACCATATGATAAATAGAATTTGTACCAACAACTTTTGAATTTTAGACAGTGTTAACCTTAAAATAAGAAGTAGGGAAGGATATGCTAGCACCCAGTAATGCAGGTGAATTAAAATTTGTTATTGTTTTTTCACTTAATCCATATCGTGATTTACACTACTGTGTCAAAGGCTAATTAGTGTAGCGATATTTTGGGTGTTAGCTCTTCATCAGGCTGAATTATATCGGCAATCGGTGCAGACACCACTGCTGCATTTTTTTGTTTTGGTAGATAAACTTCCATGTCTCTCAATGGGAGTTTGTCATCCAAAATAAAAAAAATGCATGATAAAAACGCACCAAAAAAAGCACAGTGTGAACCCAGCATGCATTTAGAATATCTTATAATTCATCAACTATCAGGTTTCATTAGTGCTGGATTAAAGAAATTTGACTGTATTAAGAAACAAAGATTGTAGCACTAAACACGAAACAGTGCAACACCAGTAGTAAACTAGAGAAGAGATTATTCAACACCTGAACGACACTCATATTATCCATTAAAAAAAAAACCTGCTTCTTAGCTATACATTCACCCCATAACACAGCTACAACACTGGGGTAGAGCCAGTATCGGACTGGAGTACCTTGGGCCCACCAGAGGAAATAATTATTGGGGTCCACCTGTCAGCTATATAGAAATAATGCGACCACTCTTAATTGTGTAGTAAAACGTGTGTAGAACCAAAGACCAATATTACCACCATACAGTTACCATATAGTGGTAGACACCAGTCCTACACAAGCACTCCGCAGACCATATTAGTTAAAGGATTTTTCCCATCTTAGACATTTATGGCATATCCACAGGAAATTTCTGATAGATGTAGGTCCCACCTCTGGTACCCGCAGCTATAACTAGAATTGGCCGCAGGATCCAGGCGGAGACCAGTGGTGTGATGGTCATGCATGCGTGCAGCTCTCTCCAATCTTTTCAATGGGAGTTACGGAAACAGCCGAGCAAGAGCTGCTCGGCTGTTTCCATAACAACCATACAACAGAATAGAGAGACCTGCGCAAACGCATGACCCTCTCTCCACTGGTCTCCGTCTGGAATCTGCGGTCAGTTCTAGATATAGGTGCGGGTCCCAGAGCTGGGACCTGCATCTATCAGACATTTTTGGCATTTCCTGTGGATATGCCATAAATGTCTAAGATTGTAAAATTCATTTGATACAATACAGTGAAATCCAGTGACGTATTCTCCGATTGGAGTCGCTCATTTTTCCTTTTCGTCTTCATCCGGCCCAGATTTCCCTGACACCTTCTCCCAACTACAAATCGCCTCTGCAGAATTTGAAACACAAACATCTTTGAATTCTCGCTTTTGTAGCACCTCCCCACCCTCTACAAAGACCTCCCCATTTATGGTGCCCCAGATGGAAATAATGCCCCCTCAGTGCCACACTCTATAAAAGTACCCCCTTCAGGCGCCACAATAATAAAAGTGCCACACACAGCCCCCTGTAGATAGTGCCAGACACAGCCCCCTATTGTAGATAGTGCCACACACCGCCCCCTCTTGTAGATAGTGCCACACACAGCCCCCTCTTGTAGATAGTGCCACACACAGCCCCCCTTGTGTAGATAGTGCCACACAGCCCTCCCCCTGTATAGCGCCACACAGACTTCCCACCTGTACACCAGAACAAAGCTCAGTACATAAATACAACACCACCACAAATACAGCTCAATTTAGTGCAACCCTTGCCGAATAGGTTTGCACTAAATTGTTTCCAGCTCCCAGCATGGCCCGAACAATGGTAAGGATATGCTGGGAGTTGCTGTTTCACAAAAAAAAGTCATATCATAATCATACCACCCATCATCTCGCTGCAGATCATACAGTGACTACAGTACTGATTAGAGGCAGAATAAACATTTACATTAAGTGACTCACCGGTGACGTCTCAGATTCTAGTTCTTTTTCTCCATCCGGTCCAGACCTCTATGATGACTTTTCCCGGCCACAGCCCATTTCTGCAGTTTGCCGCTCAGATGTCTTCAGCTTCTCACTTTTAAAAAATGTCTACACCTATAAACAAAGATAAAGTTCTCATTATACCACACATTACGCCCCTAAATATAATAGTGCCATACACTGCACCTCTAATTATAATAGCACCATACACTGCGTCCCACACACACACTGTGCCCCCTGTAGATAGTGCCCCCCATAGAGTCCCCTGTCGATAGTGCCCCCCATATTGCCCACCCCTGTATATAGTGTCCCACATATAGCTCCCCTATAGTGCTCCACAGATAGCCCACCCCTGTATACTGACCCCCTGAAGATATAGCCCACTCCTGTATATAGTGCTCCACATATAGCCCACCCCTGTATATAGTGCTCCACAGATAGCCCACCCCTGTATATAGCCCCCTTGTAGATATAGCCCACCCCTGTATATATTGCTCCACATATAGACCATCCCAGTATATAGCCCCCCCTGTAGATAGAGCCCCCCGTAGATGAAGCCCCCCGTATCGCTTCACTCGTAGAAAGGCGCTGAATGGCCGGGCATGGAATGTACCAGGCCATTCATTGCTTCTAATTGTACTTGTGTCCTATAGATGCAGGTAGAATTATAGTGCAGGGGGTGGTGGTGGCTGATTTCAGTGGCGCCGCCGACCCCTCAGACAGGCAGCAGGCCGAGGGCCGTCAGGCTCACCCACCTCCTGACGGCTGCAGCCATGGGTCTGTGAGCACTGGCCCCCATCTCCTCCTCAGGAGACGCCAGCGCTCACTTCCGCTTCTCTCGGCCGGGTGCCATAGAGTGCGCACGCACGCTCGTGCCCGCTCTTAAAGGGCCAGCGCGCCCACCTGAGTTAAAGGGCCAAATTAGCCCATAAGAACCCTAGACTATAAGAGGGGACGAGCCCCATCCTGCCTTGCCTGAATTTTGTTGTTGTTACCCTAGTCTGTCTATGCAAATGGTGAACTATTGACTGTGACCTGTGTCCTGTTGACCAGCTGCCATACCGTCAAGGCGGTACGGCCTAGTGGGTCCACGTACCCAACGTGACAATATGTATATATATATATATATATATATATATATATATATATATATATATTTAATGTATACCTGTTATGGATGACATGCTGTAGCATCCATCACCTATAGGCTCCCATGTTAAAAAACATATACTGTGTGGTAATTTGTTTTTTTGTGTGGGTTCCTTTAGGATGTAATAGCGTAGTCTACTATGCTATCTCATCCTTCAAAAAAAAGTATACCGACGTATACCAGCCAGACGAAGATCCAAAGGACACTCTTTTGGTCTTTGGCGAGATTATGTAGCCCTATGAACATATTTATCATTTAAGTCGGGAGCTTTCCCGACGTACACGATAAACGAGTAGAGGAAAGAATGATCCAGCGCTGATAGTAGTTAAAAGGGAAAAACAGGTCCCATGTTTATTTGAGAAATCATTAAAATCGGAAGGAAGACGCAGTCCCAAGGCAGGAGTAGTCAGGGTATGTACCCGAGCCTACGCGTTTCGAACGCAGTCTGCGTTCTTAATCATGGCAAAAGAGGTGTTTTTCCCTTTTAACTACTATCAGCGCTGGATCATTCTTTCCTCTACTCTGCTATTCCACACTGCGGGCCGTCGCGGGGATCCGAGCGATACTGCTGGAGGCGCAGACCGGTGAGCTGGAGGTTTCCTCCCTGTTTCTATAGTACACGATAAACGTAGGGCAATAAAGTGATGTGAATGGGGCCTTAGAAACAAAGTTTGCCACATCGATAAATTCTCCTTTATCTGCCTAGAGATATAAATGAGGGCTCCTGACTCAGAAAAAAAGGTGCTTAGCATCACCTTAGAGTATGTTGAGATACCATAGTGTAGTAGTGTAATTACATTTTGATAGGCACTATCTACAGGGGGCACTGTGTGTGTTATATTTATACTTTATCCATCCCCGGAGGGGAGCTTAATTGCACTTTATTGTGATGTAATGTAGTGTGGTCATGTGAAACACACAGAAAGCTGTTTTTTGAGTAGACAGGTGGTGGACTTACGGATAAGTGGGGGGTTTATCCACATATCTGATGTCATAAAGTTTACTTGTAGATCATTATGAGAGGTAAAAAAAAATGTTGAACAAAATGAAAATCAAAAGGTGGTAACCCTAATTAAGTTCCCGGCATGCCTATTAGTGCTAAGTCACGCTACTCAAAATCCCTGTTGACACAGGTATATAATACACTGTTTTATTTCGCATGTGGAAGTTTAAGTACAACTTCGATAGCTAAATCTTATCTCAACTGTTAAATTACTGCAGATGCCTTAGCAAATGTCCAGCAGTGGGAGAGTCCTCTGTCGTCTGTTCCTTCAATTTGGGCTGAGTAAAGTCAAAGGATAGCTTTACAGGCTTCTGTACATGCTTAACAGCTCCAGAGCCCACTGGAGAGCGATAAGAGTGCCATGCTCAGACTGCTGCTCTTTGGAGATGGCATCCTGGGTGTTGTGCTGCTCCTGAGGACATACAATACACACTGCTTAGCAGCCATGTCATCTGGCAGAACTGGGTTCAAGCCACTCTGATGGCTGCCGTTATGAACGGCGGGGGTGCGGTGACAGAACCTGTGACCAGGGCGTGTGCCAGTCAACCTCGGCCACCAGAGCACTTCAGCCCAGTGGTGACCCCCAGAGTCAGGCACCGCTTACGGAGCCCAACCAGGGACCCTCCCACCATAGCCGACCGGAGACGTTCTGCGCTGTCAGGCCTGCAGGCGGGAAGGAATCCTTCTCGGCAGCGGGACTAGGCAGGAGCTCCTCTTCCCCCACTCCTTTTTGTCGGAGAGCAGCAAGAAGCAGTGCGGCCGAGACCCCTGGTGTGGAACCAGCCAGGGGGTGGCCTTGCAGGGAATCGTCCCTGGGCAGGGAGGCGCGCATTCATAGCGAGCGGTGCGCGAGCTCCTGCGGGGAGGAGAGCGACGAGATTGTGACGGCTCCCATTGCAGGTGCGGTGGGGAGAGCTAGACCTACCGAGCTGGCGGTACAGCGTTGCGGCCCTCACAAGAGCGACGGCGGACGGCCTGCGCGGGAATGATCCAAGATGACGGGCGTTTCTTCTAGCCCCGTCCCTGGGGAAGATGGCGTCGCCTCATTGTTCGAGGACTCGCAGGAGGAGGGGGAGCTGCAGGACGCTTTTCCAGATGTGCCTCTGGTGCAGGGTGCACCCTCCATTTTGACGGCCCGGAGCTCTGTGGGACGGCTGGGAGGATGTCAAGTCACCGCTGTGGCTGCAGGGAGTCCTTCCCAGGGTCAGCCAGGTGAGAGCGCTTTGGTGCAACCGAGCTTGTTGGGGGGTCTTTATTACCGGCAGTGGTTGCTGGAGGGTTGGGGTTAGATAGGAGTGTGCAGGATGTGTTGCTGGGGTGATGATGTGGCTGGCGCGCTTGGGGGGCACTATGCAAGGGTGTTTGGGGGGCCCTACGGCTGTGTGGTCTTCTGCGGGACAAGACGGTGCAAGGACTGTGAGTGTGCCTGAGGGGTGTCGACTGCTACCGGGGTGGCTGTGGATACTTCTGCTGGGGGGGCGTCTGTGGTGGGTGCTATTGGGGCGGCGGTTGTCGGTGGTGTGGTGGCTTCTCAGGTTGAGGTGGCTACGGCTGCGGGTACCGAGTTGAAAGATGGGTGTGAGGCTGTGAATGGGGATGAAGTTCGGCTGGCGGACACTGCTAAGGGGAGGTGTATTTTTGTTTTGAGGGGCCGCTAGGGGCCCACTTGAAGAAGGAGATTAAGGTGAAGTTCTGGAACGACGAATATGTGGAGATCTTCTCTTTATTGCCCCTGGAAAAAATTAGACCCCCCAGACGAAGGCTTCCGGGCCAAAACGCGCGTCGGGGTGGACGCCAGTCACTTGCATTCTGTCATGGGTAAGAGATATGTGCACATTTTGCACAGTTTATTAAGATATATCTCCATTCTCGGTTACTCGCTGTATTTGTTCTCTTTGGAACTGGGATGTATTACTGTCCTAGACATACTGTGCAGATTAATTACCAATATTTATATACTTTTGTTGCATTTGTCTCCCAGTACCTCTTAAAGGAACAGTGTCATCACAAAAAAAAATTTCATATGTTCAAGATGTTAGTGCTTTATTAAAAACGTTTATATTTATTTGTGTGTTTGTGTTTTACTTTTTCTTATTTTTACACTTTTTCTTCCCTATGGGGGCTGCCATTTTTTGTTCCATTTCTGTGTGTGTCGATTAACGACACATACAGACATGGAATACGGCAGCCACAGTCCCATAGGGACTGCGAACGGCTCCCGTCCCATTCACTTGTGTGTACGGCGTCTGTGTGGGAACTGCGCATGTGCCGCTCCCACACAGTCCAATTTGAAATTGGCGCCGTCCGGCGCCATTTTCCTGTGGACCGGAAGTCGCGGCCGGACAGTAATATTACTACTTCCGGTCGCGGCTTCCGGACTTGTGCACTTGGACCAGCGGCAGCAGACGGAGCGGACGGGCCGGAGGGAGCCGCGGCGGCAGGAGCAGGTAAGAGATTTCAATGTATGTTCGTGTTTGTGTGTGTTTACTACTGTATGTAAACCTACTACACTGTGTGTTAGCTCAAAAAATGGCGACACACAGTGTAGGAGGTTAGACCGTTCAAACCCCTCGTTTATCCTGGCACTAGCCAGGATAAAGGAGGGGGGATGCTGAGAGCTCACTAGAGCGAGGGCTTTTTACCCAATTTTGCAGCAGAAAAGCTATGTGGTTGCTTTACCACATGCAATGCTGCAATTTTGGGAATGGCTCCATCTAGTGACCAGAAATGGTAAATACTATAAATTTGAATCCAATTGAATCCAATTTATAATATTTCCTGACTCGTGAAAAAAATAAAAAAAATGTGAACAATGTTTAATCACCTACACACTAAATGTTTAATTAAAAAAACAAAAACATGTTTTTCTGGCGACAATATTCCTTTAAATGACCCATGGTTGGCTGTTTGTACACCATTATGACTGTTATTTAACACAGGTGTGCCCAGTCTGTTTGCACAGCGTTGCTCTGTGAGACATGTGTTCTGGCTGTCCATTGTTTCCTGTGGTTCACATCTCTATAAATTTTACATATGTGTTTATTTTTATTTTTAATTTGATTCAATAAACTTTCATATTTTTTAACCCAATTCTCGTGAGTCAGACTCCTAGTTATAGGTTTTGTTGCCCTGGAAAAAATTAACCTAGAGATGGTGAAGCCGGATGAAAGCAAAAAGGACGAGAAGGAGAAGCATCGGTATCGCTTGATTTCTTGCACTTTTTCAAATTGGTTGCAGGCTTTTGCGATACTGGCGAGCGTGGTGGGTGAAAAGGCCCCTGAGAATTGCTCAGCGCTATTCTGCTACCTGGACGGGATTGGTGAGGCGTATCGCGTTTACGGGGGGATAGCTTGGCTGCGTTACAATGCGCAGTTTCGCCAGAGAAAATCGGTCCGGCCTAGTCTGCGGTGGGATGTTAAAGGGAACCTGTCACCAGCATTTTAGCTATCAAGCCAGCAATCCCTGGTGAAAGTGGGTGAAAAATCATTGTTATCTAACCTATAAATATGTTATAAGTAAGCTCTGTACCTTTAGAATTCAGTTTTTCAGTGGTCCCGTGCCGTATGCAAATGAGCAGAAAGAGTCAAATCTTAATTCGAAAAGAGTCAGATTATCATTCCTCCAGCGTCTCAGAGTTGACTCCGCCTCCTTCTATTTGATTGACAGCTCCTCTCACTGCACCGCACACGAAATCATGCGCTTGCGCATTGTGACACCAAAGCTGCTGTTCTCATTCTTTTACTGCGCATGCTTGGCGCTCAGTGTGACGTCATCACCGTCGGTTCATCTCCGAATCCAGGCCCCGTTTCCTGACAGCAGAGTGGACGAAGCAGTGCAGAGGTAAGCGTTTGTTGCTGTGCTGTATTGCTCTCCACCACACCTCTTGTCGGCAACAGTCATGCTACAGCTGGGTAGTGTAGCACGCATGCGCAATGTTTTGGACAAGATTTAGTCAGACAGGGCCGGACAGGTGGCGGCGGTGGGCGGAGTTAAGAAGCTGCGTCACAGAGTGAAAAATAATTACCATAAAAGGCGCGAAGAGTTTAAACGACGATATTTACCGACAGAGGAGGACTTCACGAGAGAAGGGAACAGGAACGAATTTTGGACAGCTGCGGCCATTGAGGGGTCAGGCGAGTTTAACAGGTAAGATGTTGATGACAAGATCCCTTTAAGGACAT
The DNA here is from genome assembly GCF_050947455.1 of Rhinoderma darwinii. Classification (NCBI taxonomy): domain Eukaryota; kingdom Metazoa; phylum Chordata; class Amphibia; order Anura; family Rhinodermatidae; genus Rhinoderma; species Rhinoderma darwinii. The sequence continues at coordinate 290,758,204 of NC_134687.1, read as the reverse complement.
TAGTTTGTGGATGAAGCTGATGGCCAAAAAGGGCGGTCAGTCCTTTCCTGGAGCAGCCAGAGGGCTCCGCAGCTGCGGGGTCCTCGGCCGGCGCTAGAAAAGGCTGCTGTTGGCAGTTTAATGAGGGGTGCTGTAAGTTCTTGTCAGACTGCCGTTACAAGCATGACTGCTCCGGCTGCGGAGGCCACCATAGCTTGTCGCATTGCTTTAAGTGAGGAAAGGGTAAGGGGCAGTATGCTTACAACAAGAGGGGCGACGCCGGAGAAAGTGGAAAAGATGCTGCCATTTCTAGGGAAGTATCCTTGTTGCGGTCCGGGTTCAGGATGGATTCTGCATCCCATGTCAGCAGGGCAGGGGGGTGTTGGTCTCCAAGAATTTGGCGGCTGTGTTGACCCGCCCAGGAGTGGTGCAGGAAAAGATAGATAAGGAAGCTGCGTTGGGGAGGATAGCGGGCCCGTTCATTTCCTCCCCACTGGGTTGATATGCGTTGTCCGCCGCTGGGGTTGGTTCAAAAGAAGGAACCAAATAAATTTTGGCTTATTCCTCACCTGTCATACCCTGTGGGTGGGTCGGTTAATGTTGGCATTGATCCTACTCTTTGCTCTGTTTCGTATACCTCTTTTGATTCGACGGTTGTGTGGGTTCGTAAGTTTGGGCAGGGGGCCCTTTTGGCCAAGACGAATATTGAAGCCACTTTTCGGCTGCTGCTTGCGCATCCGGAAAGTTTTCCGTTGTTGGGGTTTTGTTGGCGGGGGTCGTTTTAGGTTGACAGTTGCCTGCCCATGAGTTGTTCCATCTCCTGTTCTTATTTCGAGGCATTTGGTATGTTTCTGGAATGGATAGTGAAGCAGGAGACCGGATGGTTTTCGGTGCTTCACTACCTTGATGATTTTTTGTTCCTGGGCCCCGCGGGTTATAGGATTTGTTTGGTTTTATTACATACGATGGAGCGCGTGGCGTGTTTGTTTGGAGTCCCGCTGGCTCCTGAGACGACCGAGGGTCAGGTGACGTCGGTGCGGTTCTTGGGTATAGTTATCGATACCGTCAGAATGGAATGCCGATTGCCGGAGGATAAGTTACTGGATTTAAGGGTAACGGTGGATCGAATGCGGGGGGCTCGTAAGGCGCAGTTCAGACAGGTTCACTCTTTGCCTGAGAAATTAAATTTTGCATGCAGAATTATGGCCATGGGGCGGGTGTTCTGCAGTCGGCTGGCCTTAGTTACGGCAGGGGCGGCAGTTCCCCATCATTTCATTCGGTTGTCGGCTGATGTCCGGGCGGACTTAGATATGTGGGCAGAATTCTTGGGTTTGTATAATGGAAAGTCTGTGTGGATGGATGCGGTGGTGACTAGTGTGGATATGGAGTTGTACACAGACACCTCAGGGGCGCAAGGTTATGGGGCATTTTTGCAGGGTGAGTGGTGCGCTGGTGAATGACCGCTTTCTTGGAGTGAGGTCGGTTTGGTGAAGAATTTGGCACTACTAGAGTTGTTTCCGATAGTGATGGCGGCAGAAATTTGGGGTGACTGTTTTCGCAACAAACGATTGCGTTTTTGTTTTAACTTGGTAGTAGTGAGGGCCATTAATCAGCAAACGGCCAATTCCCCCCCAGTAGTGCGCTTGTTGCGGCGGTTGGTTTTGCGGTGTTTGCAGCTGAATGCTTGTTTCGCTGCTGTTCATGTGCCAGGTATTTCTAATGGCACTGCTGATTTTATTTTTCGGTTTCAGTGGGGCAGGTTTCGTCGGTTGGCGCCGGGCGCGGAGGAGCTGGGGAAGTCTTGTCCATTGGGGCTGTGGGACATGGTCTTAGGGTGTCGGCAGCTTTGATTCAACGGTCTGTGGGTATTGGTACGTGGTCGGCATATTCTAGGGTATGGGTGCAATGGGAGGAGTCGCTATTGCAGGTGGGTGCGGATGAGTCGGAGGGGTAATTTGTATGTTTGTCTTTCTCTGATGGGGCGTCTTTCTCTGTTGTGTCTCTGCGGGTGGCTGCTGTGGCCTTTTGGTATAAACTGAGGGGTTTTGTGGATGTTTCTAAATCTTTTTTAGTAAAACTGGCGCTGCGTGGGTATCGGAAACAAGGCGTCAGACGTGACTCGCGGCGACCTATGTCGTTTGAGCTCTTTGAAATTTAGTATGTGTAGTTGGGGACCGTGTGTGTATCGGATTACGAAGTGTGTTTACGCAGGGCTGCATTTTCTTTGGCATTTTTGGTGCGTTTCGTGTTTCGGAATTAGTGTCTCCAAGTGGGGTGGTGTGTGGTGGCCTACAGGTATGTAATGTAGCAGTTTCGGCGGGGCATGTGGTCTGTGTGATAAGGCGGTCTAAAACTGATCAGCATGGTAAGGGGTTACGTGTAGTGTTGGCCTGTCTTGCGTGGTCTGAGTTGTGTCCAGTTTTTTGTGTTGAGAAGTTCTTGGCTTTGCGGCCTATCGGGGGTTCGCCACTGTTCACACATGCAAATAGTAAATTTTTGTCCCGTTATGAATTTGTGGCTGTGTTTCGTAGGTGTGTAGTTGCTTTGGGTTTGGATGCTAGGGATTTCTGCTCCCATTCCTTTCGTATTGGGGCTGCCACGGAGGCAGCTCGTTGGGGGTTGGCTGATTCGGTGATTAAGAAGATTGGGAAGTGGGAGTCTGCCAGGTTTAAGGGGTGTGTTCGCCCTCAGTTAGTGTGTTGATTATGTTTGCTGGGTGTGTGGTTGTTTCCTATGGGTGTATTGCATGTTGTTATCATATTCTTGATGTCTTTCAGGCTCCACGGTGTGTCTGGCATGGATCATCGGCCACTCGTTTGTTTATTTGGCTGCCCTTGGGGCTGACGTTCGTCCTGATGTTCGGTAGTTAGGTTTTCATAGGTCGGTGATGCAGATGCGGTGGTTGGGGCTTAGGGGCATGTTATGGAACAGGCGCCTTTCTGAGGTTCAGTTCTATGCTGCAGTAGAGAGTCCCCCAGACGTTTTAGTGATTCACAAAGCGGGCAATGATTTGAGCATGCGGCCCTCTAGGGAAATCGTTAGGGATATCAAGTTGGATCTACTCTGGCTTTGGTCTACTTTTCCTGATATTATAGTGGTCGGATATGGTGGCTCGGAGGACGTGTTGACACGCGCAGTTCGTGCTACAATTAATAAGGAGGTGGCCCGTTTTGTGAGGAGGAATGGTGGTGTGGTGGTCCGGCATCAGGATTTAGACTGTCCTTCCCCGGAGTTTAGGAGGGGGGATGGTGTTCACCTTAAGGCTATAGGCATCGATTTGTGAGCCTCTGGCTTACAAGATGGATTTGAACTCGCCCTGAGGGTGTGGCAGAAAATAATGGACAGGTGCACATAAATGGGTCGTGCATCTGAATTGTTGTCAATATACAACAAGTGGAGCTCCAGGGGGGATGGAGTCCTCAGGAGCAGCTATCATGTACTTGGTGCCCTTGGATCAGGTGTGGACGACCATAGGTAACGTGATTTACATCACATGACAAGTGGGGCGAGAATGGAGACTGCCTTCAAGGATCACTTATTCTCTCATAGGTTATAGTTTACAAGAGGAGAGCAGGGGAAATGTTTGATTGCGAAGTGTTTGTAATATTTGCATAATATTAGTGCATATGTTATTTATATGTTATTTATGTTTCCTTGCCAATATTTTTTGGAAATATTGTTTAACCCCTTCCCGACATTTGATGTATCCATATGCCAAAGTCGTGTAGGGGAAGTATGGAAAGGGCTCACGGAAGGAACCCGCTCCATACGATATCGGTGTCGGCTGTATGTTACAGCCGACACTTCAGAGTAACAAGCGGGATCGCGCCTGTGCGCGATCCCGCTCGTTAAATGCCGCGGTCAATAACGACTGCAGCATTTAAATGGTTAGACAGAGGGGGATGCCTGGGTGCCTAATGCAGTCCCCCAGGTCCGCCATCTTTGTGCTCCTATTAAGTTCTGCCTCCAGCAGGGCTTAAAAGAAGCCTGTCAGAATCACAATATACTGCAATACATTAGTATTGCAATATACTGTGCAAGCGATCTAACGATCGCTGGTTGAAGTCCCCTAGGGGGCCTAATAAAAAAAGTAAAAATTTGTAAAATAATGTGTTTTTTTTATGTAAAAAAAATTTACAAAATTTAAAAGTAAAAAAAAAGTTACATTTTCCCCCTAGAGCATAGTAAAAAAATAAATAACTAAACATAATTGGTATCTCTGCGTCCGTAAAAGTCTGAACTATTACAATATATCATTATTTAACCCGCACAGTTAACGCCGTAAAAACAAAAATTTAAACGCCAGAAGCTCTATTTTTTGGTCACCTCATCTCCTTTAAAAAATGAAATAAAAAGTGATCAAAACGTTGCCTGTACCCCAAAATGGTATCATTAAAAACTAGAGCTTATCGCGCAAAAAATAAGCCCTCATACCACTTAATCGACGAAAAAATAAAAAAGTGCTCTCGGAATTTGGCGACACAAAATACATTTTATTTTTTACACTTAGGTTTTTACTTCTAAAAGTAGTAAAATATAGAAAAAACTATATATATTTGGTATCGCCGTAATCGTATTGACCCACAGAATAAAGTTAACATGTTGTTTTAATTGCACAGTGAATTCCGTAAAAACAACATGCAAAAAACAATGGAGGAATCATTTTTTTTCATTTTCTACCCCACAAATATTTATTTTCCCTTTTCCTAGTACATTATATGGCATAATAAATAAATGTGCAATGAAAAACTACGACTCGTCCCACAAAAATCAAGCCCTCATAGGACTATATCAAGGAAAAAATAAAAAAGGTATGGCTTTTGGAAGGTGGGGAGGAAAAATTAAAATGAAAATGTGAAAAAGGGCTGCGGCGGGAAGGGTTTAATAAATGCGGCTGCTATGGCTTTTCACGACAATAAGAGTCAGAGTTTTATTACAAGGGGAAGAGGGCGGTGGTCATGGTAAGCCGAATAACAGTCTTCTATCCTTGAAGTCAATACCTTTTCATTTATTATGTGACTAGCTTGTTTAGACCCCTATTTTCCTGAGCCAAGTATGTCCTCCCAGGAGAGTCATCAGCTCTCTCTACATGCTGGACACGTCCTTTTGACTCCAATTCAGGTTAATTTTCTTGTAGTTTGTATTCTATGAATTTGTTCGTTCTGTCCATATCTACTTCCTTTTAACTTTTGTATCAACCCCTTTCCGCGCCATTTGGACCCCTTCAACCAGGAACGGGATTCAAATTTTTAACAACAAGTTCTCTGTTTTGCCAGCAAAGACATACGTGTCCAGGGAGAGGTCGCAGTGCGTTTCGCAGTGTATTATTCTAATAGCCAAATAAAACAATTACAATATTGAAAACACACTGTATACTATAGTGGACTCTAAATAAAGAAACTTTCCAAGCTTGTGTGGCTCCCTCTCCAGAATTTTTTACTGGATTGCCACACTATGAATATAATTACATAAAACTACATACCTATCCACACTCATTATAGTAAACTTACCAATTACATATAGACCTATGTGTGCACATTCAATATTCTAAGCGTGCTCAGCCCATTTAGTAAGGCTGTGAACTGTGAGAAGGGTGGAGGACAGTGCAGCGTGTGCAATATGCTGCAACAAATCTGCTGGCAGATATGGTGCCAGAACCAAACTCAGTACGTATATACAGTACCAGAACCAAGCTCAGTACATAACTGTAGCACCAGAATAAAGCTCAGTTCATAAATACAGCACCAGAACAAAGCTCAGTTCATAAATACAGCACCATAACTAAGCTCAGTACATAAATAGAGCTCCATAACCAAGCTCAGTACATAAATTCAGCCCCAGAACCAAGCACTGTACATAAATACTACACCAGAACCAAGCTCAGAACATATATACAGCACCAGAACAAAGCTCAGTACATAACTGCAGCACCAGAACAAAGCTCAGTTCATAAATACAGCACCAGAACTAAGCTCAGTACATAAATACAGAACCATAACGAAGCTCAGTACATAAATTCAGCACCAGAACTAAGCTCAGTACATAAAGACGGCACCAGAACAAAGCTCAGATCATATATACAGCACTAGAACCAACTCAGTACATATATTCTGCACCAGAACAAAGCTCAGTACATAAATACAGCACCAGAACCATGCTCAGTACATGTATGCATCACCAAAACCAAGCTCATAACATAAATACAGCACCAGAACCAAGCTCAGTACATATATGTAGTATCAGAACCAAGCTCAGTACATATATACAGTACCAGAACAAAGCTCTGTTCATAAATACAAGACCAGAACCAAGTTCAGCACATAAATACAGCACAAGAACCAAACTCAGTACATATATACAGCACAAATACATCTCAGTACAGAGATCATTTGAAAATTCTGTTTAATCACTGCCATACAAGTTTTTACAGCATAAAATTACAGCTCCCAGTATAGCCTGACTAATGGTGAGGATATTCTGGGAGTTGCAGTTTCACAAAATAGAACACTCATCATCTCGCTGTAGATCATACAGTGAATACAGCACAGATACAACACAGTCAAAGGGAGAATAAACATTTACATTTAGTGACCCCTACAGGTGACGTCTTCTCAGATTCTAGTCAATCTTTTTCTTTTCTCTTCTCCATCCAGTCCAGACCTCCATCACGACTTCTCCTGGCAAAGACCCATTTCTTCAGAATTTGCCACTCAGATGTCTTCGGCTCCTCACTTTTCCAACATTTGTGCACCTATAAACGAAGATAAAATTCTCATGGTGCCACACACTATGCCCATAAATATAATAGCACCATACACTGTGCTCCTAAATATAATAGTACTGTACACTGCACCCCTGAATATAATAGTACCACACACAGTGCTCCTAAATTCTATTGTGTCAAACACTGTAAAGTAAGGCACCACACACACACGGTGAACTCACAATGCCCTCTGTAGATAGTGCCCCTCAGAGCCCCCTGTACAAAATGCCCCTATGAGCCCCTTGTAGATAGTGCCCCATATAGAGTCCCCTGTAGATAGTGCCTCCAACACTGCCCACTGAAAATAAAGCATTACATGCTCATCTGTCCCTGTTTCTGCGCCATTCTTCAGAAATGACGGCCTGTCTCTTCTGAACAGGCCTCATCCAGCGGGATGCAGGCGGCTTGATGACCGCATCGCACCGTCTGCATCATTGGCAAAGCACCAAATGACGGGGCAGGGAACTGATAGTTCCCTGCCTTGCCAGCGCTAGACTGATCAATTGTATTTGTTTCATAAAGACAGGGGAGTGCAGGGAAGCGGTTCTGGGTCACGCTTCTCTGAAATGGCTGTAATTTTAACAAACCAGCCGGATGCCAACCCTGCCTTTAACAAATGCTTTTTTTTATACACCTGTATATTTGGTTCCCAGGCTCTTTCATACTCCTATTGAATACACCTCTTTTACTCAAGTTCTATACATATAGATTATTATGCCTCTGACTATAGAATCTTATAATGTACATGGCCTTAATTTGCCTTATAAATGCTCTTAAGCCTTTAGATATTATAAAATTATACGTGCAAATATAATCTGTCTTCAAGAGACTCACTTCTATTTCCCTCGCTATTTGAAACCTTCCTTTTCCAAATTTTACTTAGCAAACGCACCAAATAAGACTAAGGGTGTTGAAGTGTGCTTCAGAAACGCTGTTCCTTTTATTCATCAATCTACCATTACTGACCAAGATGGCAGATATATTATTGTAATAGGCAATGTTATGGATGACACTATTACTATTGTTTCTTTACACTCTCATTGCTAAACAGTCTACCTTCCTATCAATTATTTAGTACAATAGAAGCCAATTCAATGGGTGTGGTTTTAGTATGCGGAGACTCAATTAACTAATTGTGTATTAGACCCAAAACTGGATAGATCCTCCTTCCCTTACACATCCACTATTTGCCCAATCAGTTAAAATACTTCAAACTTCTCTCTCGACATCATTGGATTGATACCTGGAGCGAACCACATCCTAGGGCGTGTGACTATACTCACTTTTCCAGTCCCCACACCCTACAGACTAGAATGGATCATATGTTTGTTTCACCTACATTTCTTTATACTGTCAGAAAAGCATCTATTATAACAGCTCTGTGGTCTGATCATAGTCCTATCACCTTTCAATGTACTTCCATTATCCAGAGCCCCCTATCCCAATTCAATTCTAAACGATTCTTTATTGAAATCATTATCTGAATATTTTATACTCAATGCAACATCCGCATCCACTCCCATCTTCCTATGACAAGCAAAGCAAATAAAATAGTTTTTGGAGGAATATATAAACAAGGAGCATCTTGTAAAAAACATTAAAGGCTAATTAAACAACAAAATTTAGAGAAAATAGTAGAGAAATTAGATTCAGAAGCTAAACGCTCCTTAACTAATAGACAGCTTAGGGCAAAACTTGGCCAAGCCAGAACTAGACCTTTGTCTCTCTGAAAGAGCAGAACAACGACTTAAATGGACTACCAATTGTCTCTATACATTAAGTAACAAGCCTTCTGCTCCATTAGCAAAAATGCCTTTAACAAATGCTTTTTTTTATACACCTGTATATTTGGTTCCCAGGCTCTTTCATACTCCTATTGAATACACCTCTTTTACTCAAGTTCTATACATATAGATTATTATGCCTCTGACTATAGAATCTTATAATGTACATGGCCTTAATTTGCCTTATAAATGCTCTTAAGCCTTTAGATATTATAAAATTATACGTGCAAATATAATCTGTCTTCAAGAGACTCACTTCTATTTCCCTCGCTATTTGAAACCTTCCTTTTCCAAATTTTACTTAGCAAACGCACCAAATAAGACTAAGGGTGTTGCAGTGTGCTTCAGAAACTCTGTTCCTTTTGTTCATCAATCTACCATTACTGACCAAGATGGCAGATATATTATTGTAATAGGCAATGTTATGGATGACCCTATTACTATTGTTTCTTTACACTCTCATTGCTAAACAGTCTACCTTCCTATCAATTATTTAGTACAATAGAAGCCAATTCAATGGGTGTGGTTTTAGTATGCGGAGACTCAATTAACTAATTGTGTATTAGACCCAAAACTGGATAGATCCTCCTTCCCTTACACATCCACTATTTGCCCAATCAGTTAAAATACTTCAAACTTCTCTCTCGACATCATTGGATTGATACCTGGAGAGAACCACATCCTAGGGCGTGTGACTATACTCACTTTTCCAGTCCCCACACCCTACAGACTAGAATGGATCATATGTTTGTTTCACCTATATTTCTTTATACTGTCAGAAAAGCATCTATTATAACAGCTCTGTGGTCTGATCATAGTCCTATCACCTTTCAATGTACTTCCATTATCCAGAGCCCCCTATCCCAATTCAATTCTAAACGATTCTTTATTGAAATCATTATCTGAATATTTTATACTCAATGCAACATCCGCATCCACTCCCATCTTCCTATGACAAGCAAAGCAAATAAAATAGTTTTTGGAGGAATATATAAACAAGGAGCATCTTGTAAAAAACATTAAAGGCTAATTAAACAACAAAATTTAGAGAAAATAGTAGAGCAATTAGATTCAGAAGCTAAACGCTCCTTAACTAATAGACAGCTTAGGGCAAAACTTGGCCAAGCCAGAACTAGACCTTTGTCTCTCTGAAAAAGCAGAACAACGACTTAAATGGACTACCAATTGTCTCTATACATTAAGTAACAAGCCTTCTGCTCCATTAGCAAAAATGCCTGCGTTGCTCAACCCACTGCTTAACCCCTTTTACATTAAAAACTAGATGAGGCACTCTTATTCAGCAGCTCATTCACCTAAGGAAACCTCTATCTTAAATTTTCTAAATAATCTAACCCTCCCTTCTCTAGCAACTTCCCTTAAAAAAAAAAAGTCTTGAATCAGATATTGACAAATAAGAAGTCCTATTAGCCATCAAGATGCTTAAAACCGACAAAAAAAATTATAGATAAATATATCAAAATTAGCATCTGTCCTGACACCACAACTAACAATGTTTTTTATTACATCAGGCATTGTAAAGGGAAGAGTCCCCTTTCAATGGAGATTGAGGGTGTGTGTAGTGTATATATATATATATATATATATATATATATATATATATATGTACTGTATATCTCGATGTCCCAGAAGCCAGGTCTGTAGAATCACAGACTTGGTCGTAGGATTGGCAGAGAGTGAGATGCAAAAGACGCCTGTCTCCTTAATCTGCAGGGGGCCAAAGAAGTAATTGGGGATGTATCTTGCGATACACTCATGTACCACAGGACATGCCCACTGATTAACTTACCTCCCTTCCCCCTAGAGATTCTGCGGAGGAAGCAGGAAGTTCCAACTGCTTCCATCCCCCTCACCAGGTTTGAGGTTCCATGAGGTAGCCATAAGCCCATGCCCTCCCCCACTTGCACGTGCATGAGCATGTGATGTCACACAGATGTGCACGAGAGGGATTAAAAGGACAAACGGTCCCACAGTTCTGTCTCTTGTTCCCTGCTCCCCGGCTCCCAACGGACTCCCCTTCCCTCCTGGTCTGCTCTTGCCTCATGGCTCTCCCCTCCTGAGACCACACCAACCTTGGACCAGATGAACAGCTAAGTATCCACGTGTAGCAGCAGCTACACGCAACTTCTCCCCCCCTAACAAAACAGTTCCCTGTCAACCCTTGTAGCCCTGAGTTCCCTAAGTAACCCTTGCAGCCCTGAGTAACCCCTAAGTAACCCTTGATCCCTGAGTAACCCCGGCAGTAACTTGCTGTCCCTGAGTTACCTGCAGAACCCCTGGCATGCAGCAACCCATTCTCCTTGTTAACCCTTTTTCCTCCTGAGTTCCTAAGTTAACCCTTGCTGTCCTTGCTACCTGATTAACCCTTAGTGTGCAGGGATAGTTATTGCCAGGTGGAAGTGGGTCAGAAACAGTGTGCATGTGTATTGTATTGTAACGTAACTGTATTCATATGTATGTTTAGGTAAGTGGGTGGTGGTATAACATAGGATTGTGATACCGTGTTTATACTGTACTACATATAGTGTGCGTATACGCAGTATATATTAACTTGTTATATGTATTGGGGTATACTGATACTATACTGTGATCAGTTACTGTGTTCTGTGTTTGGGGTATTTTATATGTAAGTGTGATTATTGTTAGTAATAAATATTACCCTTTATTTACTATACAATTGTATTTACTCAGTCTTATACGCTTACGTAGCAGCAAAGCAAGTAGATTAACGTTAGTATAAGGAAAAGGTAAGGGAATGCCTAGCATAACCCTAGTGACCCTGAATATAAAGGAGGTAGCAGTGGTGGGTGACACAAGCAAGTGAAATCCACCATTTTACCAGCCCTTTTACAAGCATCTTTTCCAACCCCACAACCCTACTGCCCATAGTTTCTATGATCCCCAAATCCGATAAAGATACTACACAATGGACCAATATAAGACCTATGTACAGTAAATATAGACAGATAACAGCACTGCTTCTCTCTCTTGATATGCATAAAGCATTCGACTCTCTCTCAAGGATCTATCTATTTACAGTTCTGAAACATTGGGATTTCCTTCTGGATTTCTTACCTGAATTTATACATTATATAGTTCCCCATCAGCTTCAGTTAAATAAAATGGTTATAAATATGCCCTTTTTCCTATTTCCCTGGGAACTTGACATGTTTGCCCCTATTTCCCCTCCTATTTATATTGCCACTTGTAAAGGGGCTGGGTTGGTAATAGCGGGGTTCACGGGCTAGTGCCACCCACTATTACTACCGCCTTTATATCAGGGTCACTAGGGTTATGCCTAGTTCCCCTACCTTTTTCTTATATTGACCTTAGTCTACTTGCTTTTGCTGCTACTCAAGGGAATAAGACCGTATAGTAAATATAGATAATATTTATTTATTTAGGGTCAACTTCAGGGACAGCAAGGGTTAACTTCAGGGACAGCAAGTATCGAATTCAGGGACAGCAAGGGTCAACTTCAGGGACAGCAAGGGTAACTCAGGGACAGCAAGGGTCAACTTCAGGGACAGTAAGGGTCAACTTCAGGGACAGCAAGGGTTACTCAGGGACAGCAAGAGTTAACTTCAAGGACAGCAAGGGTCAACTTCAGGGACAGCAAGGGTCAACTTCAGTGACAGCAAGGGGTTACTCAGGGACAGCAAGGGGTTACTCAGGATGTTGCTGTAGTGTAGGGGAAAGAGGGTTAAAGTGTAGGACTAGGACGGGGGTCAAATGGTTGCTCTAGGGGAATAGGGAGAGAGATATAGGAAAGTGTTAAATGCAGCTGTTGCTGCATTAGATACTTAGCACTCGTTGGTGTAGGGGAGCGTCTGTGCAGGAGTCCGTTGGTGGAGCAGGAGGCAGGCAGGACAGGCGACAGGAGAGGTGAGTCGGTTCGTAGTGGAGCTGGGGAGCAGGTAAGTAGCTCTCGTTGGTGTGATCAGGCTTCCACATCTCCTCATACACACAGATAAGTTTAGCGAGCATGTGGAGCCGTTTAGAGGTTTTGTTAAGAACACTCCTCTTGCTAATACACAACTTATCATGTGCATAAACCTCATCCAACAGAGAGGACCACAGCATTCCTGCTGACCTGTATGTAGTGGGGGGTACTGGATTAAATGTAGTGTTTTTTGCAAGGTGTTTCAGTGTGGTGAAATCCATACTCAGAAGTCATGAGAAAGGTCCTTTACTCTGGAAAGCCTTTTACCGACCATCTGGACTTCACCCGTAAGACACCGACGTCGATACTTCCTTGCTTTGCTATCTATCAGAAGTCATCTCAGTCTGCGTTGTCGTCCTAGTCCCTTGCTGCATGAAAATGGTCCTTTTACTCCGGAACTCCTTTTCCGGACCAGCTGTTCTTCACTTGAAGGACACCGATGTCGATACTTCTGAATACTCTTATGCGTTGCTCGATCGCCCGACGATTCGTCGCAATAGAGCAGCACACCACAAAGCAAAATAAAAATGTTAATACCTTTAGAAAAGAAAAACAAATAACTAGGTTCGCTGTTCTCAATTGTATCCAGTATTAATCCTTAAATATAACTGTGTTACTAGTCCAAAATTCAAGGTCTAGGCGCAGAGTATACGTCAACTGTCCACGCCTCTCCACCTATCTTAGTTCACGTTTTAACAGAATTTTATTGTACAAAACACAGAAATAAATTGACAACAGTTTGGGCTGGCTCACCAATGTAAAAGGGCTGGGTTGGTAATAGTGGGGTTCACCGGCTAGTGTCACCCACTATTACTACCGCCTTTATATCAGGGTCACTAGGGTTATGCCTAGTTCCCCTATCTTTTTCTGTTATATTAACGTAAGTCTACTTGCTTTTGCTGCTACCCATGGGAATAAGACCGTATAGTAAATAAAGATAAAGATAATATTTATTAACATACAGTAATCACTCTATATATAATAAATCAAACACAGTAACTAATCACAGTACAGTATAAACACTGTATCACAATCCTAATCTATACCGCCACCCACTTACCTAAATATACATAGAAGTTACGTTACAATGCAATACACATAAGTTACTTGTTATTCTCACACGCTCACCATCTCTGCCCCACTCCTCCCTAATATAACTGTCCCTGTACGATAAGGGTTAATCATATAAAGGATTAACAATGGGAAGGGTTAAAAGTTTCAAGGGTTAACCAGGGATACAGGGGTACCAAGGGTTACTCGGGAACTCAGGGCAGCAAGGGTTAACTTAGGGACTTAGGGGAAGCAAGGGCTAACTCAGGGACAGCAAGTATTACTCAGGGACAGCAAGGGTTAACTTCAGGGACAGCATGAGTCAACTTCAGGGACAGCAAGGGTCAAATTCAGGGACAGCAAGGGTCAACTTCAGGGACAGCAAGGGTAACTCAGTGACAGCAAGGGTCAACTTCAGGGACAGCAAGAGTTAACTTCAGGAACAGCAAGGTTCAACTTCAGGGACAGCAAGGGTCAACTTCAGTGACAGCAAGGGTCAACTTCAGGGACAGCAAGGGGTTACTCAGGATGTTGCTGTAGTGTAAGGGAGAGAGGGTTAAAGTGTAGGATTAGGACGGGGGTCAAAGGGTTGCTCTAGGGGAATAGGTAGAGAGAGATGGGAAAGTGTTAAATGCAGCTGTTTCTGCATTAGATACTTAGCACTCATTGGTGTAGAGGAGCGTCTGTGCAGGAGTCCGTTGGTGGAGCAGGAGGCAGGCAGGACAGGCGACAGGACAGGTGAGTCGGTCCGTAGTGGAGCTGGGGAGCAGGTAAGTAGCTCTCTTTGGTGGAGTGGTGGAGTGGTGAGGAAGGTCCCAGCTGCACTGTGGTTTGAAGGGCCGGACTCTGCTAGCTCCAGCTAGCTTCTGCTGCTGAGAGAACCGATGCAAGGCTATTTAACCCTGCCGGTACGCTCGCAGCAAACATGGGTCGGCATGGTGATAACATGCGTAATCCTGCGCGTGCGGGAAGTTTGAAATGGAGACAGGAAATCAAACAGTATCTCCTGTCTCCATGGTTTCCAAACAAAGCAGGGCAATGCTAATTGTCCCGCTTTGTTTGTGATTCATGACCAGGGCTGTGTTTCTACAGCCCTGGCTCATGAGACATTAAATATACACATTTTATATATATATATATATATATATATATATATATATATATATATATATATATATATATATATATAAATATATATATATAAAATCACTATTCCTTTGATATTAGGATCTCTCCTGAGTTGAATTGCTAAAGGTTCAAGGGGTGTAAAGGGAAGTGTCCCCTATTTTATATATATATATATATATATATATATATATATGTGTACACATATACATATATATATATATATATATATATATATATATATATATATATATATATATATATATATATATACAGTGAAGGAAATAAGTATTTGATCCCTTGCTGATTTTGTAAGTTTGCCCACTGTCAAAGACATGAACAGTCTAGAATTTTTAGGCTAGTTTAATTTTACCAGTGAGAGATAGATTATATAAAAAAAAAACAGAAAATCACATTGTCAAAATTATATATATTTATTTGCATCATGCACAGAGAAATTGCACAGAGAAGTATTGGATCCCTTTGGCAAACAAGACTTAATACTTGGTGGCAAAACCCTTGTGGGCAAGCACAGCAGTCAGACCTTTTTTGTAGTTGATGATGAGGTTTGCACACATGTTAGATGGAATTTTGGCCCACTCCTCTTTGCAGATCATCTGTAAATCATTAAGATTTCGAGGCTGTCGCTTGGCAACTCGGATCTTCATCTCCCTCCATAAGTTTTCGATGGGATTAAGGTCTGGAGACTGGCTAGGCCACTCCATGACCTTAATGTGCTTCTTTTTGAGCCACTCCTTTGTTGCCTTTGCTGTATGTTTCGGGTCATTGTCATGCTGGAAGACCCAGCCACGAGCCATTTTTAATGTCCTGGAGGAGGGAAGGAGGTTGTCACTCAGGATTTGACGGTACATGGCTCCATCCATTCTCCCATTGATGCGGTGAAGTAGTCCTGTGCCCTTAGCAGAGAAACACCCCCAAAACATAATGTTTCCACTTCCATGCTTGACAGTGGGGACGGTGTTCTTTGGGTCATAGGCAGCATTTCTCTTCCTCCAAACACGGCGAGTTGAGTTAATGCCAAAGAGCTCAATTTTAGTCTCATCTGACCACAGCACCTTCTCCCAATCACTCTCAGAATCATCCAGTTGTTCATTTGCAAACTTCAGACGGGCCTGTACATGTGCCTTCTTGAGCAGGGGGACCTTGCGGGCACTGCAGGATTTGAATCCATTACGGCGTAATGTGTTACCAATGGTTTTCTTGGTGACTGTGGTCCCAGCTGCCTTGAGATCATTAACAAGTTCCCCCCATGTAGTTTTCGGCTGAGCTCTCACCTTCCTCAGGATCAAGAATACCCCACGAGGTGGGATTTTGCATGGAGCCCCAGATCGATGTCAATTGACAGTCATTTTGTATGTCTTCCATTTTCTTACTATTGCACCAACAGTTGTCTCCTTCTCACCCAGCGTCTTACTTATGGTTTTGTAGCCCATTCCAGCCTTGTGCAGGTCTATGATCTTGTCCCTGACATCCTTAGAAAGCTCTTTGGTCTTGCCCATGTTGTAGAGGTTAGAGTCCGACTGATTAATTGAGTCTGTGGACAGGAGTCTTTTATACAGATGACCATTTAAGACAGCTGTCTTTAACGCAGGCACCAAGTTGATTTGGAGCGTGTAACTGGTCTGGAGGAGGCTGAACTCTTAATGGTTGGTAGGGGATCAAATACTTATTTCTCTGTGCACAATGCAAATAAATATATATAATTTTGACAATGTGATTTTCTGTTTTTTTTAATTTATATAATCTATCTCTCACTGGTAAAATTAACCTAGCCAAAAAATTCTAGACTGTTCATGTCTTTGATAGTGGGCAAACTTACAAAATCAGCAAGGGATCAAATACTTATTTCCTTCACTGTATATATGTATATATATATATATATATATATATATATATATATATATATATATATAAATAGGGGACACTTCCCTTTACACCCCTTGAACCTTTAGCAATTCAACTCAGGAGAAATCATCCTAATATCAAAGGAATAGAGATTGCATCAGTGCATCATAAATTACATCTATTTGCTGATGATATTCTCCTTACCATTACTTCTCCAATTCCTACCATCCCTAATCTCCTCAAGGATCTGTCCACCTTTGCTAATTTATAGTGCCTTGTAGTAAACCCTGGTAAATCTAAAGCCTTTAATTTGACCCTCCCAACTTTCAATTCACTTGGCCCTCCACCTTTATTACTTATTTTGGAGTTTATATAACACCCTCTATATTTAGAAAATGATCCGCCTTATTATGCGGTCAAAATGACCTTATTGCCAAAACTGCTCTACCATTTCCATGTTCCTGTCCAAAGTTACTTTCTCAAAACTGTTCAAAGACTATTACTGAAATTTATCTGGAATAGTTCAATACCTAGGATTTACAGTATTGTTCTTTATCGCTCTAGACTCAAAAGAGGTTTAGCTGCACCTTATGTTACTAAATACTATTATGCAGCTCAATTGGCCCCTCTGATCAACTAACTACTAACTTAACAAATCCATTGAAAATGTTTCCCAAATCAAACAAAAGTTAATTTCATTATTTTTCTTGGCTGTGAAGCAAACAATAGCACAGCCTTGGAAACAACCTGTTCTTGACTTCTCTGAAGTCAAACAGAGACTTAATTCCTATATGATTAATGAAAAACTTGCAGCCTTGACCCGAGGTAACATTAAACTCTTTGAATGATTATGGGAACTATTAGTCTGAGTTCCCACGTAGCATTAACGCTGCGGAATTTCCGCAACAGAATTCTGCGCGGAAATTTCACAGCATTTACAGTTACAGTAAAGTAAATGAGATTTAGAAAATCTCATGCCCACACCTCAAGAAAAAAAAGCAGAGAAGTCGTGCAGACTATGTTCTGCGGTGCGACTTTCAATTGTGCAGCATGTCAATTTATGCTATGTGTTCTGTGCGGAGATGCTGCGTGTTTGGCCCATAGACTTCAATGGGGAGCATAAATTCCACAACAGATTTGTTTTGCAGTTTTACAGTGTTTACGCAGCGGAAATGGAGTAAAAACCAATGAAAATCTGCAGTTGCACATATACTGTGCTATAATCAATGTGTAACACCGAATTCGCAGTTAAAATCACTCTTGAAAAACCGTAGCACTTCTACAGAAATATTCTCAGCAAAAACGCACTATTTGGTGCAGATTTTTGTGACAGATATACCAGCGTTTTTTTGAGATTCTGCTGCAGATTTTGTGTTGCAGAAAATCTGCAGCATATCCTATGTGTGGGAACATACCCTTGTATTTTCCCCTCTTTTTAAGTATCTAATACTGAATACCCCTGCTATAAAACCTGAAATTCAAATAGTCCATTACCTGTCCCCCCCCTTTTTTTCATTCTCCCCTCTTTTATTCTCATCTTGAACCATCCTTTTATAACTCATGATATAAATATGTATGTATGTATGTAAATCTATATATGTACGGAAACCATAGGATCAAGTAACGGCACCAGGACTTCAAGATTGATGATAAAGGGTGGATTTATTCACCTCAAGTGAGCAGCAATGTTTCGGTCCGTCAAAGAACCTTTCTCAGCCTTTTTCATCAATCTTGAAGTCCTGGTGCCGTTACTTGATCCTATGGTTTCCGTATATTTCCAGTCGGGGAAGTTATTCATCCTCTGGGTAACGTGCACATGGCCTAATTTATAGCTGCTTGGAGTGCTGTGTTCATTCGAATTTGGATTATATATATACATACACATTCACACACACTAACTAATGCATATTATATTTAAATGGATGGATTGTTATTTTATTCTTGCTTAATTCTTTATTACTATATTTACACTGTTATTTGCTCAAAATTTAAAATAGAAAACAAATGTTTAAAAAAAAAAAATACTACCAAAACGAACACATTGGCGCAGATTACACAGGATCACACCATTACACAACACGCCATAGAAGTGAATGCGTTCTCACAAAGGCAACATGGTGTGCAAAGTGTGTATAATCCCTAAGTGTATATTCACTCAGGCCTTATTTACACGAGTGTGTTAAACGTCCGTGGGACGGCCGTTGAAACAGCGGCCATCCCACGGACCTATGTAATTCAATGTGGCCGTTCACACAGCCGTTGTTTCAACGGACCGTGTGAAGGGTCTGTGGGAAAATAGGACATGTCCTATCTTTTCACGCATCACGCATCCCTCCATAGATTCTCATCTATGGGGGATGCGAGACATCGCTTCTCGCAGCGCTAAGCATGGATGCACCTCAGACGTGAAAAACTACAGTTTTTCTCGTCCGGGATGCGCCACACTCGTGTAAATAAGGCCTAAGGGTATATTCACATAGGGAGGTATGATGAGGAAGAGAGCCGCACCATTACACAAACAGGAATAAAAACATGAATTTACACACACTTTTACCCTGATTTCTATGTACTGCAGTAATATTGCCGGACTATGCTATCCCATGTGAGAAAATGAAAGCACAGGTCTCTAATTTTCATGTTTTTAACTTTTACCTGGTAGCAGTAGAATAGTTTTATTAATCTTTAGCAAGTCATCTTAACATATATAATTAGTGGGATAGTAAATATATGAATATAGTTCCCATTCATTTAAGGCACACCTAAAATTTAATTAAAGATTAACTTATTATTTTACATGCATTTATAATTTCATTGCAGGCATATGTGATATAAACAAAGCTATGCAGTTATGTGAGAAGAATGTATATGGAAGGGTGGAGTGAATTGTTTTAGCAATGTGCTATATATGAAACCGTTCCTCTTCAACATTTGTCACAGGAAAAAAATGAGGTCAGACAATAAAACACAATGCAAAGATTGGCACATACAGCTTACAGGTAGAAAAGTTTTTCTGAACATATTTAACTAAGAATAATGTTGAGAGTAATTTCACTGTAAAGCTTTGATACTGCTCACACTCAGAAAACCACCATGTCTATATGACCGCTGCACATCATCTGACAAAATATATGATCCAAAGCCAGGGGGTTTCCCCCAGTTAAATATAATATTACAATGTTATTCACTTCAATTGCATTTCAATTATATTTCTATTGGAGCTTTTTAAATAAATAAAATATAGAGTATACAAAAAAGCCTTGAAGAACAAACATGATGATAAGTTCGCATAGTAAACAATTTGGCATAAAAGGGAGAATGGGTTACAACAATATTTTAGTAAACCAGCAGCATGAACTAGTAAGCAATACAAGAGAACTATAGTGAAGTCATTATGCCATTGTCACGGATGCCCCCCAACAGTCCTATGAAAAAATGTGTGTAGTCACATGGCAATCAGTAGGCCCAAGAAAAAAATGTGTAAAGTCTCATGTTCACAACCAATTTGAAAGAATTATGCAGGACAAAAAACTATTTTAATCCAGTAAAAAAGTCAATGCTTCAATTTTTTCAAATTTAAAAATTCAATCAGTGGCATTCTTAACTAAACCTTTTACAAAGGCTACTAAGATACGTAAAATAAATTCACAAGAAGGATAAATATATACAGATCCTGACTATACAGTAGAAAAATTATGTAAGTTTTATGGGAACGCCTGATGATTTTGATAAAAAACAATTTTTTACCGATAAATGCAAATCCACACAAGTTAAATGTAGAATAAAGAACATCTTTAGAATCCCGATAACTAAGGAAGAAATTCTTTGTGCCATAAAATCACTTAGGATAGGCCCACTGGCGGCATGTCCCCTGCGGAAATTCTGCAGCAATAAAAAAAAAAGTTAATACTTACCTGAACGTAATCATGGCAAGGCGTCATGTGTGTGGGGCTGTAAGTGTGGCGCTATCTACAGGGGGCTGGGTGCGTGGCGTTATCTATAGGGAATGCTGTGGCACTATCTACAGGATGCTGTGTGTGGCACTATCTACAGGGGAATGTGTGTGGCGCTACCTAAAGGGAGCTGTGCGTGTGCCGCTATCTACAGGGGGCTGTGTGTGTCACTGTCTACAGGGGATGCTGTGGCGCTATCTAAAGGGGGCACAAAGGGGACATTATTACTGTGTGGGGTATGGTTACTGAGGGGGTACTTTTATTGTGTCGAGCACTGCGGGATCATTATTACCATCTGGGGCACTGTGGATTAAGAGTTTGTTTAGGGGATGGGGTATAGGAGGTGGGGAGGATGCTGGAAAAGCGAGAAACCAACATGTCCCTCTAAGTAATAGAGCCATGAATATATTGGAGACTGCTATGTTCAAATATAGCCCTACACTGATCACCGCTGCTGCTGCTGCTTTCTTGCTGCTTTCCCTTCTGCAACATTTCTCTCTGCAGCAGGCTGAGTGGAATGACATTTTCTAGAGAAAGAGATGCCTTACCCTTCTCTTATACAGTGCAGTTTGCCGTGTCACAGATGGGAAAAACTTTTAAATGCTACGAACAGAAAACACCAAAATTATATTATTGATTTTGCACCAAAACTACACAAATTATTTCTTTTATCAGTTCATGTCACAGATGAAAAAAACTGGAATACTGTAGGTACAGAGCACCGAGATTATACTTGTGTCGGAGTAGCCTATGTTTGGGAGAGCTAAAGGTACTCTAAGAATCCAGCCTCGGAGTCCAAATCAGATAACGATGCATCGGAGAGAATACACAGACACGGAAGTTCATTAGTATCACACATGTGCCATTTCTCTGTAGAATCTTGCCCTGATCGGTTTATTTATGCAGGACAAGATGCCAAAGAGAGATAACATACAAAAGCCAATAGGAAATACACACAATTACAAATGTAGCCTCATTGCAGAGGGAGCCTGTCAGACACGCCCTGAGACCCCAGCTTTGGAAAAAAAAAGTTAAACTGAACTTTAAGCTTTCCTGGGGGTTTTACAGACCACATGCATAAAAACAATCACTAACTATTTATCTCATTCTCAAAGACAGAATTATACAGGGTAAACTACTTAAGGTTATGTTCACATCTGCGTCAGGGCTCCGTTCCGACGTTCTGTCAGAGCTTTTCATCAGAACGGAGCCCTGACTGACACAAACTGAAACCATAGGTTTCCATTTCCATCACCATTGATTTCAATGGTGACGGATCCGGTGCCAATGGTTTGTCTGCGCTGTGCAAGGGTTCCGTCGTTTTGACGGGATGAATACCTAAGTCGACTACGGTACTCATCCCGTCCAAACGATGGAACCCTTGCACAACCTATGGTTTCAGTTTGTGTTAGTCAGGGCTCTGTTCTAACGGAAAGCTCAGACGGAACGTCGGAACGGAGCCCTGACGCAGATGTGAACGAAGCCTAACCCTTCGGTTACTTTCATAAACCCCTCTTTTGTTTATCCCCTTATATCATTCGGACTACAGCAGATCCGGATGCCCCTCCGAGGTACTTCTGCCCCAGCCAGGGTCTTATTCCTTGTTGGTACAAGGAGGCTTCACCAACCATCTTCACTCCATTCCCCTCGTCAGAGCACCTGTCACGACTCTGGGGGTATGTGTACCCACTAGGCTGCTCCGCCATAGCGGAGTAGCAGCTGGCCAAACTACAGTCAATGAAAGTCTTTAGAAGTTCTGTATAGAAGTTCTGACAGACACGTGGCATAGCAGACACTTTGGCGTAGCAGACTTCTTGGCGTGGCAAATGACACTTGGCACGGCAGGTGACACGTGGCACAGAGGATGAACTCGACTCCAAAACTAGACTTCGGTCAGGAACAAACACAATTACTGGATATGGGATACAGAAGGCGGGATACGGAACACTGGGAACAGGATACAACTAAGGGACCATTTGCTAAACGAACATGGGTAGGCACAACAATGATTAGGCAAGGAGGAAAGGTTAGAGCCCTTTTTATAATTCAGGGTGTTAATGGGATTGGGTAGGAAACATTTACAGGTGTGCGCACTTGTCCCCGGCCTTAACGGGCCAGCGCGCGCACCCTAGGAAAAACTACAGGGCAGTGCGAGGAGGGAGATGCCGGCAGGTGCTCAGAGGTCTGTGGTCGCGGCTAAGAGAAGCCGGCAGTACGTGACCGCGGACATTACAGCACCGAAACCTCTTAGTCACCTATCCCATTTGTACGGAGTCTCATTGAGTACTCTTTTGTCCCATCAGTATAAATTCATATGTCGGGAGTTCTGGCCTGGCGGCTGACCTGTAGGTAACTGTTTTTGCCACTTTAGACATACATGAATGCAATTTAGTTATGGCCCATATAGCTAATTTGAAGACGAGATATAGCAGCAATAAGACTATAAGCAGCTAGACGGCGACATGTAGTAATCCAGAGATCCATCCACCTATCCAACTAAACCAGTTAGCTGGGTTCATAAATGAGAAAGTGTTCCCCCAACAATAAATCCTCTTTTTCTTGGTGTTCCTCTAGCCACTTTTTCCTAATTTCAGCTACTATTTGGATCTCTGCTCTTAACTGCCTGTTGCCTTTCAGATCTATATAATGACAACACGTGGGACCTAATACCTGGCACGTTCCCCCGTGTGCAGCACTGAGATAGTCTAGGATTATTGTATGCTGGCTGGTTACTTGGATTAACAGTACAATATTTATTCAAAGCATAAAACATACATTCCGTTACATTACCAAACCATTCAGCAAGCTTTTCTATATTATGTGCATTCTTAACTGCTAAACAATTGTTAAAGAAAAATCATACCGGCCCAAATAGTAGCTAATTTTCATTTTCACAACTAGTAGTAGACCTTAACTTAAGTACCGTAACATTGACCCTTTTTCCAATTTCCTAGGGTCTTTTACCTACAGTCCATCATCCTTGGGTTCGCTCTTTTGGTAATATTGGCCACCCACCAATGGTCAAAAACATGCCTCACTATTGGAAAGGGGACACTAACATTTGTCCACTTATTGTGCCATTCATATTTCAATTGTTCATTCAGGGTTGAGGGTTGAGGCACAGGATGTCATCAGGCAGAGGAGGCCATGATCCAGGCTCCTGCACCTAGTGGCTGGCGTAGACCCATGTAGGTTTTTCCTCGAGCTTTACTGAAGTGGCCATGGTCAGCTGGACACGGTAGGGCCTGTCAAACCTTGGCTCGAGGCTTTTCCTCACGTGTCTTTTGGGTATGACCCAATCTCCTGGTTGTAGTGTGTGTGTGTGTGCGTGTGTGTGTGTGCGTGCGTGCGTGTACCGTCTGTGGAGCTATGAATGAAAGAAAATACATACCATTTATGCACTTGTAAATTCTTCTTTACGGCCCCAACATATGGGTATGGTCTCCATGCATTGCCAGTAACTGCTGAGGGAAATACAAGCCTGTCTTGTGGACACTTCCAAACAAAATTTCATAGGGGCTAAAGCTGAACTTCCAGTTAGGCGTTACCCGGACTGAGTGCAAAGCAAGGGGAAGGCATTCAGTCTAGGGATTCCCTGTCTCTTCAATTGCCTTTTGTATCCTCAACTTCAGGGTACTATTCTTCCTTTCCACCCTACCACTGCTCTGGGGGTGGTAGGGAGTGTGGAAAGCCTGTTCTATCCCCACTGATCCCATGACCTTCTTTATAATTTTTTTTCCAGTGAAATGGTTTCCCCTGTCACTTTCTATGGTTTAATGGACTCCATATCTACACACAACTTCACTGAGAATTTTCTTGGCTGTGTTCTTTGCAGTGGGTGAAGATACTGGCCAGGCTTCAGGCTACCCTGAGAACAGGTCTATGCATATGAGCACATATTCATACACACCAACCTTGGGTAGCTGCATGTAATCAATCTGAAGTCGCTGGAACGAGTAATCTGGCCGGGGTTACCTTTTCATAGGTACCTTTGCTGTTTTACCTATGATATGCCGTGCGCATATCAGGCAGGCTGCTACAAACCTAGTGGCGGCATTATTGAATCCAGGGGCAAGCCAATTTGCTGATACTTGGCTGCACATACTCTCCTTGGATGGGTGCGTACAGCCGTGCACCAGATGTGTCATCAGTGGCTATAGAGACCTGGGAAGACATAACTTAGTCCATACCGCCCAGAGGTCATCCTCTTTCAGGACAGCCCCTTTCTCTAGCCAGTGGTGCCTCTCCACCTTGTCTACTTGTGCCTGGAGGCCCTCCAACACCTGGAGGTCCACTCCTGTCACCGGCAGGTGCGTGAATGTGCTAATCCCTCCTTCACTGTCCAGGGGCAGCATTGCAGCCGCTTTGGCTCATCAGCCCTTCTATTGCCTACTGTCTTGGGTGTGGTCTTGGTGTGGGCTTCCACCTTTATTACAGCTACTAGGCTGGGTTCTAACAGGGCCTGTAATACTTTGGCTACTGTTCTTGCATTCTTAATTGTCTTACCCGATGATCCAACAAAGTTTCTACTATGCGAGATGGGCCCATAATTGTAGGCGATGCCAAAAGCGTACCTAGAGTCAGTGTAAATGTTGGCCGTCTTACATTTGCCAGGTTACAAGCCTCAGCCAGTTCCTCCAGCTCCGCTTTTTGGGCAGAACAAGAAGGTGGGAGTGGTCTCTGGATGATTACCTTGTGCATCGTGACTACCACGTATCCTGTCTTGTAGGTGCCTTTAGGGTGGAATCTGGATACATCTACAAAATCTGGGTTACTTATTGGGGTCTCATACACATTTTGTAGACCTCCTAGCTATGAGTTCATTAAGTCAACACAATTGTGCGCTGTCTTATTGTGATTATCAGTCTCGTCACTACTCCCCTCTTTTGGTGGTCCAATACAAAATCCGCTGCCTTCTGGACTAACTTTGAGGCCGCTGCTATGGCTTATTCACAGGAACGCGCACCTCAGATCACCGCGTCCAGTCTCACAGATAGGTAAGCTTTGGATCTCTGTTTGCCTCCATGCTTTTGCGTGAGGATGTCATGTGCATGGCCCCCATTTTCATGGCAAAACATATAGAGAGCCTCATCCAGCAATTGGAAGGGCTTGAGGGGTAGAGAATCATAAAGGTGCTGTAGGAGCCTGGACGCCCTTGGAATCCACTCCCTACAGTCTCCCACCAGTCCCAGGAAAGCGCAGAGTTGTCTGGGAGTGGCTGGGACAGGAGTGTCTCATATTGCTACCACTCTATCTGGGGACAACCCTTATTTGGCCCAGGTGTTTTTATTTGCAGGAAACTGCATAAAAAGTGTTCCTACCTAATTGTTCTCAGTTGGCCGCTGAGACTACAAGGAAAGGTGAGCTTTTTCCATCTGTTCATTTTTTGTGGTGTTGAGTGGTAATCTTTTGTTGCTGTGGTGCTGTATCTGTGGGGGGTACGGGACGTGGTCCTGAGCCAAGGTGGCTTAGACTGGCAGCAAGGGTTCTGTTGTTCTTCTGGATTGCTCCCTCTGCAGGTGCTGTGTTACAACGGCATTGCTTGTCATGGGATACTACACTTGGTATAGTAGGGACTCACTATAGAAAGAGGTCGTCATGAAGTGGCAAGTGAGCTTATACAGTTTGATCAAAATGTTTACTAAGAACCTCATGTTTGTACATTTTATTTTGCTGACATTCCTGCTTGTTTTAACACTCTGTCACAACATTCTACTGCATCCTTTCCATTTGTACTGGCTACTATATCAACCACTAGATGACCACTGTCCCCTGGACGGTGTTTACTTGAAGAAATACCTTTTTGGAGTTCTTTACTTCCAGTTCCTAGAACCTGGAATTATTGTCACTTTCTAGCCAGTCCTTTTTATAGTCCTACAATAGGATATCCTTTTCTCTTTGTCTAGTAATCGTTACCATCAAACACAGTGCAAACAGAAATAAACAACCTCCAAACAGAACAAATGCAGACACACACAGACAAGGGTTACAAAATACAAATTGTGATCACAAGCTGTCACATTCATACTGTTCTGCAGACTGGAGTCTATGGGGCCCAACTTGGGACAGTCCACCAGCTAATGCCACAGGCACGAGCGATGGGTGAAACAGTTTGTAAGAATCAAAGGTTCTTACTTACCACGGTTTTGTAGTTTCACCGATCCTTCTATTAGCAGCGAGCGTCCAGTTAAACTGGTCCGTTGTGGGTCCCAGGTTTCGGCACCAACGAAATGTCGGAGTAGCCTGGGTTTAGGAGAGATAAAGGTACTCTAATAATTGAGCCTCGGAGTCCAAATCAAATATTGATGAATTGGAGAGAAGACACAGACACGGAAGTTCATCAGTATCACACATGTGGCATTTCTCTGTAGAATCATGCCCTGTTCAGTTTATTTATAGAGGACAAGATGCCAAAGAGAGATAGCATACAAAAGCCAATAGGAAACACACGATTACAAGCATAGCCTCATAGCAGAGGCAGCCTGTTGGACCACTGAGCCCCCACCTTTGGAAAAAAAAGTTAAACTGAACTTCAAACTTTCCAGGGGGTTTTACGTACAGTACACAAAAACAATCATTAAGTGCACACGCTTAACCAAACACGTCTGAAAATACAGAGCTGATTTTCAGCCGTTTTTTTAGCAACTTGCGTTTTTCACTGCGTTTCTTACGGCCGTTTTTGGAGCTGTTTTCCTATAGAGTCAATGAAAAATGGCTCCAAAATGGCTCAAGAAGTGACATGTAATTCTTTATATGGGGTGTCTTTTTACGCGTCGTTTTTTGAAAATGAGGCATAAAAAATGCCCCGTCGGAACGCCCCGTATTTCCCATTGAAATCAATGGGCAGATGTTTGTAGGCATTCTGCTTCTGCGTTTTTTGAGGCGTAAATGCCCCGAAATACGCCTAAAAACACTGCGTGTGCACATACCCTTAACCCTTCGGTTACTTTCATACTTGAATATTTGGAAAAGTAAACTAATTATTTAATTGGTAGTGCATACTTGGATACTGCACACCTAAAATAAATATTTTGAGGTGTAGGTGATAAAATACATAAATATATATATATTCATATTTTTTTGTGATGGTGGA
Source organism: Rhinoderma darwinii (assembly GCF_050947455.1). Taxonomy (NCBI): domain Eukaryota; kingdom Metazoa; phylum Chordata; class Amphibia; order Anura; family Rhinodermatidae; genus Rhinoderma; species Rhinoderma darwinii. The sequence goes on along the minus strand of NC_134687.1, from coordinate 290,730,633 downwards.
GGTGGTGGTGTTGTGACGGCGGGAGGCACAAGCAATGGTATATTGATGGCTTAGAATCTGGTAAAGTTATGGCTCTCAAAATATGGTGACACAAAAATGTATTATTTAAAAAAAACTGTGATTTTATTCTGCAAACACTGCAAAACATAAAAAACTATATACATATGGTATCACCGTATTAGTATCGACCCACAGAATAAAGTTAAAATGTAATTTATAGCCCACAGAGAACACTGTAAAAAAAAAAATAAAGAATAAAAAACATTTTCAGAATTGCTGGTTTTTGGTCACCCTGCTTGCCAGAAAATGGAATAAAAAGTGATCAAAAAATCTCTTGTACTCCAAAATTAAACCACTGAAATCTACAGATTGTCCTGCAACAAATAAGCCATCACACAGCTCCGTTGGAGAAAAAATAAAAAAGTTCTGCCTCTCAGAATATGGCGACACTAAATGTGCAGAGTGTTCCAAAAGTGGATAAGATTGGGCATCATTTATCAATGCGACACTGGCCACACATCAGTGGATTATTAATTATTTACTGCATTATTATACCCCCTTATTATGCCCTGATGTACTCAGCACGGATTACATATGCCCCCACATTATAAACTGAAATACTTATACAGCCCCAAACAGAACTACTACCAAGCAAAATCTGCGCTCTAAAAGCCAAATGGTGCTCCCTCCCTTCTAAACCCTACAGCATGCCTAAACAGCAGTTTACGTCCACATATATCGCATCGCCATAAGTGGGAGAAGCTTAGTAATTTATGATATATTTTTCTTCAGTGGCACATCAGTGGCATATCAGTGCAAAATTGCAATTTTCACTTTGCACCATCCGCTGCACATTAATTTCTAATGTAAAAACACCTGTGGGATCAAAATGCTCACTACACCCTTAAAATGCCCTAAGAGGTGTGGTTTCCAAAATAGGGGTGACTACATGGAGGGTTTGTTTTACTATTTGACCTCAGAGCCCTGCAATTGTGGTCCAATGCTGTAAAAATCACCAAAATAGGCGCATGGTGCTCTTCACTTCCGAGCCCTGTCATTTGTCCAGGCAAATGATAAATGCCTTGAGAGGTGCAGTTTCTAAAATAGGGGTACTTCTTGGGGGCTTCCACTGTACTCTGGTACTTCGGAGTTTTGCAAATGCGACATGGTGCCCAAAAACCAATCCAGCAAAATCTGCATGCCAAATAGCTCTCCTGCCTTTCTGAGCCCTGCTGTGTGTCCAAACAGCCGTTTATGACCACATGTGGGGTATTGCCGTAATCTGGATAATTACTTTTCAAATGTTGGGGTGCTTTTTCTCCTTTATTCCTTGTAAAAATGTAACATTTCCACATTTTATCAGAAAAAAAATTATTTTCAATTTCACTGCATAATTCCACTAAATTCAGCAAAAAAGCCTGTGTGGTCAAAATGCTCACTATACCCCTCTAATTCTTTCAGGGGTGTAGTTTCCCAAATGGGGTCACTTTAGGGGGTTTTCCACTGATTTGGTCCCGCAGGGGTTTTGCAAATGCGACATGGCACCCAAAAAACAAACTAGCAAAATCTGCACGCCAAGTAGAGCTCCTTCCATTCTGAGCCCTACCGTGTGTCCAAGTAGCAGTTCATGACCACATGTGGGGTATTTCTATACTTGAGAGAGATTGCTTTACAAATGTAGGGTGACTTTTTCTCCTTTATCCCTTGTGGAAATGGAAAAAAATGTAGTGGAAAAAATGTTGATATTGATTTTCATGGCCTAATTCCACTAAATTCAGCAAAAAACCTGTGGGATCTAAATGCTCACTATACCGCTTGATAAATTCCTTGAAGGCTGTAGTTTCCCTAATGGGGTCACTTTTGTGGGGTTTCCACTGTGTTGGTCCCTCAGGGGCTTTGCAAATGCGACATGGCACCCAAAAACTATTCCAGCAAAACTTAAGCTCCAAAAGTCAAATGGTGCTCATTCCCTTCTGAGCCCTGCTGTGTGTCCAAACAGCAGTTTATGACCACTTATGGGGTATTGCCGTAATCAGGAGAAATTGATTTAATATGTTGGTGTGCTTTTTCTCCTTTATTCCTTGTAAAAAGTGAACATTTCCAAGTTTAATCATAAAAAATTACATTTTTAATTTCACGGCATAATTCCACTAAATTCAGCAAAAAACCTAAAGGGTCAAAATGCTGACTATACCCCCCGATAAATTCCTTAAAGGGTTATTCCCAAGTTAATAAATGTAGCTCTGAAGCTCCCCCATGTAAAAATAAGAAGTTTTCTAATTACCTGTCCGTCGCCCAGCGATGTCGTTTTCTTGATATCCTTGATTGAAGTTGCGGTCAGTCCCTCTTGTATCTTGCTCGTTGCCTAGGTTCCCGGCCACCGCTATTTACCTTAAGCGGTGGCCGCACATGCGTAATGACGTCCTCTGCGTCCTGAGCAGAGGATGTCATTTACTCGTGAACGCGCATCTCGGCGCATCTTGGCGCATGCGCAGGAGATGCAGTGGAAGGCACCCATCGCGAGAAGTCTGCGCTCCGCTAAAGGTAAGTATATGTGTGTGTGTGTGTGTGTGTTTGTGTATATCTGTGTGTTTGTGTATATGTGTGTGTGTTTATGTGTGTGTGTTTGTGTATATATGGGTGTGTTTGTGTATATGTGGTTGTGTATATGTGTGTGTGTGTTTATGCGTGTGTGTATATATGGGTGTATTTGTGTGTATATGTTTGTGTGCATATTTTTGTGTGTGTTTGTGTATATGTGTGTGTGTGTTTATGTGTGTGTGTGTGTGTGTGTGTGTGTGTGTGTATATATGGGTGTGTTTGTGTATATGTTTGTGTGTATATGTTTGTGTGTGTGTGTGTTTTTGTATATGTGTGTGTTTGTGTATGTGTTTGTGTATGTGTATATATGGGTGTGTTTGTGTACATATGTTTGTGTGTATATGTGTATATGTTTGTGTGTATATGTGTGTGTTTTTTTGGTGTGTTTATGTGTGTGTGTTTGTGTATATATGGGTGTGTTTGTGTATATATGGGTGTGTTTGTGTATATGTGTGTGTGTTTGTGTATATATGGGTGTGTTTGTGTATATATGGGTGTGTTTGTGTATATATGGGTGTGTTTGTGTATATGTTTGTGTGTGTGTGTGTGTGTTTGTATATGTGTGTGTTTGTGTATATCTGTGTGTTTGTGTATATGTGTGTGTGTTTATGTGTGTGTGTTTGTGTATATATGGGTGTGTTTGTGTATATGTGTTTGTGTATATGTGTGTGTGTTTATGTGTGTGTGTGTATATATGGGTGTATTTGTGTGTATGTGTATATGCTTGTGTGTATATTTTTGTGTGTGTGTTTGTGTATATCTGTGTGTTTGTGTATATGTGTGTGTGTTTGTGTTTATGTGTGTGTGTATATATGGGTGTGTTTGTGTATATGTTTGTGTGTATATCTTTGTGTGTTTTTGTATATGTGTGTGTTTGTGTATGTGTTTGTGTATGTGTACAGTGAAGGAAATAAGTATTTGATCCCTTGCTGATTTTGTAAGTTTGCCTACTGTCAAAGACATGAACAGTCTAGAATTTTTAGACTAGGTTAATTTTACCAGTGAGAGATAGATTATATAAAAAAAAAAAAAGAAAATAACATAGTCAAAATTATATATCTTTATTTGCATTGTGCACAGAGAAATAAGTATTTGATCCCCTACCAACCATTAAGAGTTCAGCCTCCTCCAGACCAGTTACACGCTCCAAATCAACTTGGTGCCTGCATTAAAGACAGCTGTCCTAAATGGTCACCTGTATAAAAGACTCCTGTCCCCAGACTCAATGAATCAGTCTGACTCTAACCTTTACAACATGGGCAAGACCAAAGAGATTTCTAAGGATGTCAGGGACAAGATCATAGACCTGCACAAGGCTGGAATGGGCTACAAAACCATAAGTAAGACGCTGGGTGAGAAGGAGACAACTGTTGGTGCAATAGTAAGAAAATGGAAGACATACAAAATGACTGTCAATCGACATCGATCTGGGGCTCCATGCAAAATCTCACCTCGTGGGGTATCCTTGATCCTGAGGAAGGTGAGAGCTCAGCCGAAAACTACACGGGGGGAACTTGTTAATGATCTCAAGGCAGCTGGGACCACAGTCACCAAGAAAACCATTGGTAACACATTACGCCGTAATGGATTAAAATCCTGCAGTGCCCGCAAGGTCCCCCTGCTCAAGAAGGCACATGTACAGGCCCGTCTGAAGTTTGCAAATGAACATCTGGATGATTCTGAGAGTGATTGGGAGAAGGTGCTGTGGTCAGATGAGACTAAAATTTAGCTCTTTGGCATTAACTCAACTCGTCGTGTTTGGAGGAAGAGAAATGCTGCCTATGACCCAAAGAACACCGTCCCCACTGTCAAGCATGGAGGTGGAAACATTATGTTTTGGGGGTGTTTCTCTGCTAAGGGCACAGGACTACTTCACCGCATCAATGGGAGAATGGATGGAGCCATGTACCGTCAAATCCTGAGTGAGAACCTCCTTCCCTCCACCAGGACATTAAAAATGTCTCGTGGCTGGGTCTTCCAGCACGACAATGACCCGAAACATACAGCCAAGGCAACAAAGGAGTGGCTCAAAAAGAAGCACATTAAGGTCATGGAGTGGCCTAGCCAGTCTCCAGACCTTAATCCCATCGAAAACTTATGGAGGGAGCTGAAGGTCCGAGTTGCCAAGCGACAGTCTCGAAATCTTAATGATTTACAGATGATCTGCAAAGAGGAGTGGGCCAAAATTCCATCTAACATGTGTGCAAACCTCATAATCAACTACAAAAAATGTCTGACTGCTGTGCTTGCCAACAAGTGTTTTGCCACCAAGTATTAAGTCTTGTTTGCCAAAGGGATCAAATACTTATTTCTCTGTGCACAATGCAAAAATATATATATAATTTTGACTATGTGATTTTCAGTTTTTTTTTTAAATATAATCTATCTCTCACTATTAAAATTAACCTAGCCTAAAAATTCTAGACTGTTCATGTGTTTGACAGTGGGCAAACTTACAAAATCAGCAAGGGATCAAATACTTATTTCCTTCACTGTATATATGGGTGTGTTTGTGTACATATGTTTGTGTGTATATGTGTATATGTTTGTGTGTATATGTGTGTGTTTTTTTGGTGTGTTTATGTGTGTGTGTTTGTGTATATATGGGTGTGTTTGTGTATATATGGGTGTGTTTGTGTATATGTGTGTGTGTTTGTGTATATATGGGTGTGTTTGTGTATATATGGGTGTGTTTGTGTATATATGGGTGTGTTTGTGTATATGTTTGTGTGTGTGTGTGTGTTTGTATATGTGTGTGTTTGTGTATGTGTGTTTGTGTATACATGGGTGTGTTTGTGTACATGTGTTTGTGTATATTTTTGTGTGTATATGTGTGTGTTTGTGTATATGTGTGTGTTTGTGTGTTTATGTGTGTGTGTGTTTGTGTATATATGGGTGTGTTTGTGCATATGTGTATGTTTGTGTGTTTTTGTATATGTGTGTGTTTGTGTATGTGTGTGTTTGTGTATATATGGGTGTGTTTGTGTATATATGGTTGTGTTTGTGTATATGTGTGTGTGTGTGTGTGTGTGTGTTTGTGTATATATGGGTGTGTTTGTGTACATGTGTTTGTGTATATGTTTGTGTGTATATGTGTGTTTTTTTGTGTTTATGTGTGTGTGTGTTTGTGTATATATGGGTGTGTTTGTGCATGTGTATATGTTTGTGTATATATGGGTGTGTTTGTGTATATATGGGTGTGTTTGTGTATATGTGTGTGTGTTTGTGTATATATGGGTGTGTTTGTGTATATGAGGGTGTGTTTGTGTATATGTTTGTGTGTGTATGTGTTTGTGTATGTGTTTGTGTGTTTATGTGTTTGTGTATATATGGGTGTTTGTGTACATGTGTTTGTGTATATGTTTGTGTGTATGTGTGTGTGTTTGTGTGTATATGTGTGTGTTTGTGTATATGTTTGTGTGTATGTGTTTGTGTGTGTGTGTTTGTGTAATATATGGGTGTGTGTTTATATGTGTTTGTGTATATGTTTGTGTGAGGTTGTTTGTGTGTGTGTGTGTGTGTGTGTGTGTGTGTGTAGGTGAGTATAAGTATCGGTATTGTTCACATTGATAACTTTTTTTTTATGTTGTTGGAGATTTTGATGTACCGATTGGACTACATCTTCGATTCGTTGGACTACTGCGTAGATCTAAGTTTTTTGCAAATTTTAATAAAATGGTTAACAAGGGTTTTGTTGGGGATTTCTTATTTCAATAAAAAAAAATTGTATTTGTGGTTTTTTTTCAAACTTTATTAGTGCCTAGATAATGGCAGTTGGCTGATTGACAGCGTCCATTATTAAGGCGATACTTAGTGTTAGCCGGTGCAGAGGCTAACACTAACCACCCATTATTACCCCGGTACCCACCACCACCAGGGGTGCCGGGAAGAGCTTGGTACGATCCAGTACCCGACCATCTGTTGTGATGGTCGGGCACTGGGGCGGCTGCAGGCTGGTATTATGAGGCTGGGAAGGGCCAAAAACAGTGGACCTTCCCACCCTTGTAATGCTAGGCTGCTGCTGCTGTGTTGTATCGGGCTGGTTATAAAAATGGGAGGGACCCCCACGTTGTTTTTTTTTTAAATTTAACAATAGACGTTGGGTCCCCCACATATTTAATAACCAGCCATATACAAGGCCGCAGCAGCCTGGCATTACACGGGTGGGAGGGGCCACTGGTTTAGTACATTCCCAGGCTAATAAAACTGTGTTGTTTGTGGCTGGTTATGATAAATTGGGTGGAACCCCATGTCTTTTTAATAAAAATAATAAATAAATAATAAAAAAAAAATGACGTGGGGTCCCCCCCACTTTTATAACCAGCCAGATACAACACAGCAGCAGCAGCCTAGCATTACAAGGGTGGGAAGGTCCACTGTTTTTGGCCCTTCCCAGCCTCATAATACCAGCTTGCGGCCGCCCCAGAGCCCGACCATCACAACAGATGGTCGGGTACTGGATCGTACCTGGCTCTTCCTGGCACCCCTGGTGGTGGTGGGTACCGGGGTAATAATGGTGGTTAGTGTTAGCCTCTGCACCGGCTAACACTAAGCCTTCCCTTAGTAATGGATGTTGTCACTCAGACCGCGGCCATTACTAAAGTGGTAGTAATAAAACTTGAAAAGAAAAGACAAAGATATAGATAAAATATTTTATTGAAATAAAGCACCCACAACACAACCCTCATTAACCATTTTATTGTAGAAAAAAAAAATGTCATCTACGTAGTCCTCGAAACCGACGTAGTCCAAACACCAAACCTGTAAAAAAAAAATATATATAAAAAAAAAGAAATAAAACATGTCGTAGGCTTAGTTTCAGTTTCATGTGTGATACTGACTGTTATACCATGTATAGAAGCCTGCCGCCAAGTTGACTTAGATACAGGGCACCAGCAGACAGTATCATACATGGCCATACAGACATATATACAAACAAACATACATATTGTAATGGTGGGGGGGGGTAGGGAAACGGACAAGTGAGCCCTAATCTACCCGCCACTCTGTCCCTGCCTACTTGCAACGACCCGCCCTAGGCGACGGGGTACAACTGGGCGGCGGTCCCTGCGCTCAGTAAGTGCATGACAAACACGACAAACAAACAAGGGAATACAAGCAAGGGAAATGGGCAGTTGCTCGCGGAAACACCGTGAGCAACAGAGTAGTGAACGAGCCGAGTCAAGCCAGGAGAGTGCGAGGTACAAAGCGAAAAGCAGAAGAGTAGTCGGTAAGCCGGGGTCTGTATGGAGCAGGATCAAAAAGTAGCAGGAGCTGTAGCCGGGCCAGGAAACCTCAAGGAAAGAATTCACAAGCACAGATGGACAGGAAGAGCAGGCTTAAATAGACCGAGGGCGGGAGCTAGCTGAGTCTGGCCAGGTTGCGATAGGCTCTCCCACTCCTAAGCCTGCCAGCCTGAGTGGAGGAAGCTGGTGTCTGTCTCAGGGATGTACACTCAGGTGTTGACTGATTAATTCTGGGAATTAACCCCGAAGCAGTGCCTGGCAGATCCTTTACAGTACCCCCCCTTTTATGAGGGGCCACCGGACCCTTTCTAAGTGGACCTGGCTTACTGGGGAAACGCAGGTGGAACCTCCTGACCAATACCCCAGCGTGAACATCCCGGGCGGGTACCCAAGTCCTCTCCTCGGGCCCGTATCCTCTCCAATGGACCAGGTACTGGAGGGAGCCTTGGACCATCTTGCTGTCCACGATCCTGGCCACCTCAAATTCCACCCCCTCAGGGGTGAGGACGGGAACAGGAGGTTTCCTCGAGGGGGCCAAGGACGGGGAGCAGCGTTTCAGGAGGGAGGCATGAAACACGTTGTGTATACGAAAAGACGGGGGTAACTCCAGCCGGAAAGAGACAGGACTGAGGACCTCAATGACCTTATACGGCCCAATAAACCGGGGAGCAAACTTTTTGGACGGAACCTTGAGACGCAAGTTCCTGGATGACAACCACACCAGATCCCCGACCACAAACAGGGGGTTAGCAGAACGTCTTCTATCGGCCTGAGCCTTCTGTATGCTCTGGGACGCCTCTAGGTTCTTCTGAACCTGGGCCCAGACTGTGCACAGATCCCGATGAACGACCTCCACCTCGGGATTGTTGGAACAACCAGGTGAAACGGAGGAGAATCGTGGATTAAACCCAAAATTACAGAAAAAGGGAGAGACCCCTGACGAGTTACTGACCCGGTTATTAAGGGAAAATTCGGCGAGGGGAATGAAAGAAACCCAATCAAATTGACAGTCAGAGACAAAACATCTTAAGTATTGTTCTAGAGACTGATTAGTCCTCTCCGTTTGGCCATTGGTTTCAGGATGGAAAGCAGAGGAGAAGGACAGATCAATCCCCAACTTATTACAGAAGGCTCTCCAAAACAATGAAACAAATTGTACCCCCCTGTCAGAAACAATATTGACGGGGACCCCATGGAGACGCAGGATGTGTTTGATAAACAAGGTAGCCAACGTCTTGGCGTTGGGTAGTTTCTTGAGGGGCACAAAGTGGCACATTTTACTGAAGCGGTCTACCACCACCCACACCACCGACTTGCCTTGGGATGGAGGCAAATCGGTGATAAAATCCATGGAGATATGTGTCCAAGGTCTCTGGGGAATGGGCAACGAACGCAGTAAGCCCGCTGGTCGGGACCTGGGAGTCTTGGACCTGGCACAAACCTCACAGGCGGCGACGTAGGCCTTAACGTCTTTAGGCAAACCAGGCCACCAATAATTTCTGGTAATGAGGTGTTTGGTACCCAGGATGCCTGGATGGCCAGATAGTGCGGAGTCGTGATTTTCCCTAAGTACCCTTAGCCGGAATTGCAGGGGAACAAACAGCTTGTTCTCAGGAAGGTTCCCAGGAGCTGAACCTTGATCAGCAGCAATTTCAGAGACTAAATCGGACTCGATAGAGGAAATGACTATACCTGGAGGCAAAATACAAACAGGATCTTCCTCCGAAGGAGGGCTGGCCATGAAGCTACGCGACAGTGCATCCGCCTTAATATTTTTAGACCCGGCCCTATAGGTAACCAAAAAATTGAATCTGGTAAAAAACAACGCCCATCGAGCTTGTCTCGGGTTTAGCCTCCGGGCAGATTCTAGGAAAACCAGATTCTTGTGGTCGGTAAGGACCGTTACCTGGTGCCTAGCCCCCTCCAGGAAGTGGCGCCACTCTTCAAATGCCCATTTAATGGCTAAAAGTTCGCGGTTGCCAATATCATAGTTACACTCCGTGGGCGAAAACTTCCTAGAAAAGTAAGCACAGGTGCGGAGATGGGTGAGGGAGCTGGTACCCTGGGACAAGACGGCCCCCACTCCCACCTCGGACGCGTCAACCTCCACAATAAATGGCTCCCTTTGGTTGGGCTGAACCAGCACGGGGGCCGAGATAAAGCACTTCTTGAGGGTCTCAAAAGCCTGGACGGCCTCAGGGGGCCAATGGAGGACATCAGCACCCTTGCGAGTGAGGTCCGTAAGAGGCTTAGCGACGACCGAGAAGTTAGCAATAAATCTCCTGTAATAGTTAGCGAACCCCAAAAAACACTGTAGCGCTTTCAGGGAGGCAGGTTGGACCCATTCAGCCACAGCCTGAACCTTGGCAGGGTCCATGCGGAATTCATGAGGAGTGAGGATTTGACCTAAAAATGGTATCTCCTGTACCCCAAATACACATTTTTCGATTTTGGCAAACAGTTTGTTTTCTCGAAGGACCTGGAGCACTTTCCTGACATGCTCTATGTGGGAGGACCAGTCCCTGGAAAACACCAATATGTCATCAAGGTACACTACAAGAAATATCCCCAGGTAATTTCTCAAAATCTCATTTATGAAGTTCTGGAAGACCGCAGGGGCATTGCACAACCCAAAGGGCATGACGAGGTATTCGAAATGGCCTTCGGGCGTGTTAAACGCAGTCTTCCACTCATCCCCCTCTTTGATTCGAATAAGGTTATACGCCCCCCGTAGATCCAATTTAGAGAACCATTGGGCCCCCTGAACCTGATTAAAGAGATCAGGAATCAAAGGAAGGGGATACTGGTTCCTTACCGTGACCTTATTCAGGCCACGGTAGTCAATGCATGGCCTAAGACCCCCATCCTTCTTCCCTACGAAGAAGAAGCCAGCACCTACCGGAGAAGAAGAGGGACGAATGTAACCCTTGGCCAGGGATTCCTGGATATACTCCCTCATGGCTTCACGTTCGGGACAAGAAAGGTTAAATATCCTACCCTTAGGAAGCTTAGCTCCTGGTACCAATTCGATAGCGCAATCGTATTCTCTATGAGGCGGTAATACTTCGGAGGCCTCTTTAGAGAAAACATCAGCGAAGTCCTGAACAAACTCGGGTAGCGTATTCACCTCCTTAGGGGGAGAAATAGAATTAACAGAAAAACATGACGTACAACATTCATTACCCCATTTGGTTAGCTCCCCAGTATTCCAGTCAAACGTAGGATTATGCAACTGCAACCAGGGAAGACCTAGAACCAAATCGTACGATAATCCCTGCATCAATAGTACAGAGCATTGCTCCAAATGCATGGAGCCAACAAGGAGTTCAAAAACAGGGGTATGCTGTGTAAAATAACCATTAGCAAGAGGAGTGGAGTCGATACCCACTACCGGAACAGGTTTAGGCAAATCAATCAGAGGCATAGCGAGAGACATAGCAAATTCCAAAGACATGATATTAGTAGAGGACCCTGAATCCACGAAGGCACTGCCGGTAGCAGACCTACCACCAAAAGAGACCTGAAAGGGAAGCAATATCTTAGTACGTTTCATATTTACGGGAAATACCTGTGCGCCCAAGTGACCTCCCCGATGATCACTTAGACGCGGGAGCTCTCTGACAGCATTCTTACGCTTGGGACAGTTGTTTACTTGATGCTTGACATCCCCACAGTAGAAGCAGAGACCATTCTTCCTGCGGAATTCTCTACGTTGTTGAGGGGACACGGAGGCCCCGAGTTGCATAGGTATTTCTGAGTCTTTAGGGGAGAAACGAAGCAACGGGACTTCGGGAGGCATCATGGGGGAGTCGGAGGAAAAAACACATAAACGTTCACGTTGTCGTTCCCTGAGACGTCGGTCAAGTCGTACCACTAAAGCCATAACCTGGTCTAAGGAGTCAGAAGAGGGATAACTAACTAGCAGGTCTTTCAGGGCATTCGACAGACCCAACCTAAACTGGCACCTTAAGGCAGGGTCATTCCACCGAGAAGCTACGCACCACTTCCTAAAGTCAGAGCAATACTCCTCAACAGGTCTCTTACCCTGACGTAAGGTCACCAGCTGACTCTCGGCAAAGGCAGTTCTGTCAGTCTCGTCATAAATAAGTCCGAGGGCAGAAAAGAAACAATCAACGGAGGAAAGTTCAGGGGCGCCAGGAGCCAAGGAGAAGGCCCACTCTTGGGGCCCTTCCTGGAGCCGGGACATAATTATACCCACCCGCTGGCTCTCAGAACCTGAGGAGTGAGGCTTTAAGCGAAAGTAAAGCCTACAACTCTCCCGAAAGGAGAGAAAAGCCCTCCGGTCACCTGAGAACCGGTCGGGCAACTTGAGGTGGGGTTCAAGGGGTGCGGTGAGGGGAACTACCAAGGTAGCATCAGGCTGGTTGACCCTCTGAGCCAGGGCCTGGACCTGTAGGGAGAGACCCTGCATTTGCTGAGCCAGGGTTTCACGGGGTTCCATAATGGTGTCAGGGACCAGGGTAGACTAGGTATAGGGCTTGTGAATTTGTAATGGTGGGGGGGGGGGGTAGGGAAACGGACAAGTGAGCCCTAATCTACCCGCCACTCTGTCCCTGCCTACTTGCAACGACCCGCCCTAGGCGACGGGGTACAACTGGGCGGCGGTCCCTGCGCTCAGTAAGTGCATGACAAACACGACAAACAAACAAGGGAATACAAGCAAGGGAAATGGGCAGTTGCTCGCGGAAACACCGTGAGCAACAGAGTAGTGAACGAGCCGAGTCAAGCCAGGAGAGTGCGAGGTACAAAGCGAAAAGCAGAAGAGTAGTCGGTAAGCCGGGGTCTGTATGGAGCAGGATCAAAAAGTAGCAGGAGCTGTAGCCGGGCCAGGAAACCTCAAGGAAAGAATTCACAAGCACAGATGGACAGGAAGAGCAGGCTTAAATAGACCGAGGGCGGGAGCTAGCTGAGTCTGGCCAGGTTGCGATAGGCTCTCCCACTCCTAAGCCTGCCAGCCTGAGTGGAGGAAGCTGGTGTCTGTCTCAGGGATGTACACTCAGGTGTTGACTGATTAATTCTGGGAATTAACCCCGAAGCAGTGCCTGGCAGATCCTTTACACATATAAACATACATACATATATACAAGCATGCACATACATACATGCAAACATACATACTAACATGCACATATATACATACATGACAACATACATACATGACAACATACATACATACATGCAAACATACATACATGCAAACATACATACTAACATGCACATATATACTAACATGCACATATATACTAACATGCACATATATACACTACCGTTCAAAAGTTTAGGGTCACTTAGAAATGTCCTTATTTTTGAAAGAAAAGCACAGTTTTTTTCAATGAAGATAACATTAAATTAATCAGAAATACACTCTATACATTGTTAATGTGGTAAATGACTAATCTAGCTGCAAACGTCTGGTTTTTAATGCAATATCTACATAGGTGTATAGAGGCCCATTTCCAGCAACCATCACTCCAGTGTTCTAATGGTACATTGTGTTTGCTAACTGTGTTAGAAGGCTAATGGATGATTAGAAAACACTTGAAATCCCTTGTGCAATTATGTTAGCACCGCTGTAAACAGTTTTGCTGTTTAGAGGAGCTATAAAACTGACCTTCCCTTGAGCAACTTTGTTTATTTCTACTCTTTGTATTCTTTCTAACTTTTTGCTTTTATTTAGGTTTCTAAAATATGTTCCTGTATGCTCTTTTGCCCGGAATTCTTTTGACTGATGTCTCTAATCCTCTCTCTACCATCTAGAAAATGGAACAACAAGAATACCGAATCTATCGCATTGTATTGTATGAGTGTATAATATTATGATACCTTATGTGGAGATTTTTCTTCAATATTTTATCTACACTGTCTATGTTGTATAACCATGATATGAATGTGGGCAAACAGTAGACTCATGTTCTCTATACTCCCAAATGTGGGAAGGTCTGGAAGACCTTCCAGTAGTTTCCATCTATATTCTCTGCAATTATGCGCTGTGGATGTATGCCCCCAAAAGAATCTGTATATGTTGGTCTTGCTTTTGAGTGTAATTGTCTTAGTTATTAATTTGTATCTGGATTGTTATATTCACCATACACTATTTTTATTTATATCAATGTACTTTTTTGTACCTCTGAAATATGTAACATTCTGTAGAGGATAGATACAGCGATTTAATAGGATGTACCTTATCCCGTCTTTTGATTACATTCACTTATTATATATTACGTTCACCCCCCATATCAATAGTTCATACTATTGTCTTAGATATGTTTTTCACGCATTTGCTGCTACACTCTACTGTGTTTCTTGTTTTTTCTTTTTTTTGCCAATTAGTATTCTTTTAATTACCATTTAGGGTGATCAGCCTGCAAATATTGTAGGCAATAAACCTGTCCTTTCGAACCAAACACCGAGTACAGTGAGACTATACTTATTTGTATACCCAATATACATTCAAGAAAAACCCCGTTCACACTTATCTTCACTATATATACTCATTGCTACAATCAAGTATTAATTCTGATTTTACAATGGGTTTTCACATTAGATCGCTATTTTTAGTCATTCTATTTTGTAACCCTTCTCTTTCTGCACTTATGCACCGTAATACATGCTATCACGATACTCTTAACATTCATAAAGTAACAACATATAATAATTAAATATTAATTAAAAAAAAAACGACTGTTGACAGTTCACACATATTACACATAGACATACACTTTTACTTACCTGTCAGTGCGATATGTGCGCATGCCCGGATCCGACCAGGGTTGCGATGCTGTCCCCGCTCCGTCTCTTTAGATGCACTGCGCATGCCTGGAAATCCCGCTACGCGTCGGGTATCCGGATGTGCGCTCCAGCATTTGGAGGCGGAAGTGGGGCAGTCCTCGTTTCCGGTCGTGGCTCTGGGCATGCGCCGACAACTATCGACTGTTTCTTGTTGAACCATACAGTATAAAAGGGCCTTAAGACACAGGACACATACACACATCTCCCCCTGAGGAAGCAACACTACAGCGAAACGCGCGTTGGGGCTTTTGTGCTGGAGCACATATCGGACCATTACTGCTATTCAATATGGGTAAGCCTTGTCTAATGCACTCTCTCTCCCAATCACTATTTTAGCTTGATGCTAGGACTGTGTAGGCTTGACTAAGCCTTAGGAAAGGGATACATCTAAATACATTTAAGAGATTTTGCCTCTTTGACAATATAGCTAACCCAATCTGTATATTGATACTACCGATATCTGCTCCTTGAAACTTTTTTCTAGAGTCTCGTCCTTCTAATATATTGCATCATATACATATATTTTTTATATAATTGTATTCCTGTATATGTTACTAATAAATTTTGTATGTTTAATATATCCTTCTGCCTATAAGCTCTCTCCTTTCTGTGTTCTCGATATACCTTAATAGAGTTGCCTATTCTGTCTATATATGGGAGGTCGGTCTCTGACTTGGACCTAGCCCTTAGTACTAATGCATTTTGGAGTGCATAAATTGATTACTTCCTTTGAGCTAGTTGAGAATCTGGAGCATTACATTTGTGGCTTTGATTAAACTCTCCAAATGGCTAGATAAAGAGAGCTTTCATGTGAAACTCGACAGTCTATTCTTGTTCTTAGAAATGAAGGCTATTCCATGCGAGAAATTGCCAAGAAACTGAAGATTTCCTACAACGGTGTGTACTACTCCCTTCAGAGGACAGCACAAACAGGCTCTAACCAGAGTAGAAAGAGAAGTGGGAGGCCCCGCTGCACAACTGAGCAACAAGACAAGTACATCAGAGTCTCTAGTTTGAGAAATAGACGCCTCACAGGTCCTCAACTGGCAGCTTCATTAAATAGTACCCGCAAAACGCCAGTGTCAACATCTACAGTGAAGAGGCGACTCCGGGATGCTGGCCTTCAGGGCAGAGTGGCAAAGAAAAAGCCATATCTGAGACTGGCTAATAAAAGGAAAAGATTAATATGGGCAAAAGCACACAGACATTGGACAGAGGAAGATTGGAAAAAAGTGTTATGGACAGACGAATCGAAGTTTGAGGTGTTTCGATCACACAGAAGAACATTTGTGAGACGCAGAACAACTGAAAAGATGCTGGAAGAGTGCCTGACGCCATCTGTCAAGCATGGTGGAGGTAATGTGATGGTCTGGGGTTGCTTTGGTGCTGGTAAAGTGGGAGATTTGTACAAGACAAAAGGGATTTTGAATAAGGAAGGCTATCACTCCATTTTGCAACGCCATGCCATACCCTGTGGACAGCGCTTGATTGGAGCCAATTTCATGCTACAACAGGACAATGACCCAAAGCACACCTCCAAATTATGCAAGAACTATTTAGGGAAGAAGCAGGCAGCTGGTATTCTATCTGTAATGGAGTGGCCAGTGCAGTCACCAGAGCTCAACCCCATAGAGCTGTTGTGGGAGCAGCTTGACCGTATGGTACGCAAGAAGTGCCCATCAAGCCAATCCAACTTGTGGGAGGGGCTTCTGGAAGCATGGGGTGAAATTTCTCCCGATTACCTCAGCAAATTAACAGCTAGAATGCCAAAGGTCTGCAATGCTGTAATTGCTGCAAATGGAGCATTCTTTGACGAAAGCAAAGTTTGAAGGAGAAAACTATTATTTCAAATAAAAATCATTATTTCTAACCTTGTCAATGTCTTGACTATATTTTCTAGTCATTTTGCAACTCATTTGATAAATATAAGTGTGAGTTTTCATGGAAAACACAAAATTGTCTGGGTGACCCCAAACTTTTGAACGGTAGTGTACATACATGCCAACATACATACATGCCAACATACATACATACATACATACATACATGCACATATACACATACATACATACATACATGACAACATACATACATGGCAACATGCATACATACATACATACATACATACATGCACATATACACATACATGACAACATACATACATGACAACATACATACATGCACATATACACATACATGACAACATACATACATGGCAACATGCATACATACATACATGCAAACATACATACATGCACATATACACATACATACATGCAAACATACATACATGCCAACATACATACATGCAAACATACATACATGCCAACATACATACATACATACATACATACATGCCAACATACATACATGCAAACATACATACATGCACATATACACATACATACATACATAAATAAACTCACCTAAGACGTTCCCACCAAGATCTGAACGGTACCGTCACTTTTGTTCTAATGCTCCCATTCACAATGACAGAGCGGTGGGCGCAGATGACGTAATCACGTGTGCCTGATATGATGACGTCATCTGCGCCACAACGCATTGTTACTATGAATGCGAGCTGCGCCAAGAAGAAGGAAGATGGCAAGTGATGGGACCTTTCAGAGCTCCGTAGGAACGTCTTAGGTGAGTTTATTTTTGTAATATATTTTTTGTTGTTCGCCGGGTGCTGATGCAGCACCGGTGCGACGGGTACAAAAATTACATGTAGTGACAGGGTGGGGAGAAGTTGTTTGCCGAAACGGGGTGAGTGTAGTGTAGTGTAGTGTAGTGTAGTGAAGTGTAGTATAGTTGACATTCACGGTAAGTTCGTCTGAACCGGGCTTACCATGCCCGCTTGAGACGAACATTCTCCCGATGTTGCTAGAACTACAGTATCTAGCAACGTCGGGAGCGCGCACACTGCAGAGCGGAGCGGCTTGATTGACATCGAGCCGCTCACGCCCCTTTTTAGAAAAGATAACCAGCACTTGCTGAGTTATCAAGTGTAAAAAAAAGGTACTTAGGGAATTAATTTTTAAAACATTTTAACAGCAAATGTTTTAAAATTCATTTCCTGCTTAGAATGTCTAAAAAAAAAAATTTGAGTCAACTTGGGAATAACCCTTTAAGGGTTGTAGTTTCTCAAATGTGGTCACTTTTGGGGGGTGGGTTTCCACTGATTTGGTCCTGCAGGGACTTTGCAAATGTCCAGCTCCAGAAGCCAAATAGCACTACTTCCTTTGTAAAGGAAGCAGGTTACTACCACATATGGGATATTGCCGTGCTCAGAAGCTTTACAAATGTTGCAGTGCTTTTTTTTCCTTTATTGTGAAAATGGAATAATCTGAGCTTAAACTACATTTTGTTAGAAAAAACGTAGATTTTAATTTTCACAGCCTAAGGCCCCATGCACACGACCGTAAAAAAACGCCGAAATTGCGGACAGCAATACGGTCTGCAATTACGGACCCGCCCGGTTCTATTGGCCGCGGACACCTTTCCGTTGTGCTACGGAAAGGTGTCTGTGCCGTAGAACCGTGCCGGGAAATATGGAGCATGTCCTACTTTTCTGATTTTGTGGGCTGTGCTCCCATACTTTGTATGGGAGAACAGCAAGAAAATGCATCCCGCGGCCCACGGGTGTCGGCAGCCGGCCTTGCGGGTCGTGATTACGGGCACGGCCGTGTGCATGAGGCCTAATTCCACTAAATTCAGCAAAATATCTGTAAGGTCAAAATGTTCACATAAATTCCTTGAAGGCTGTAGTTTCCCAAATGGGGTCAAATTTGGGGGATTATCTGTAGCGCTGACGGCCATTGACCACCGCCATCTCCCATCCCCAGGCAGCTATCAGCTTACCATCTCCCAATGCCGGCGTCTCCCTTCACCTCCCCAGGGATGCCGGTGCGTCCTGCTTCCTGGCCCCAGCTCCCGTAAGGTGCACGTGCTCTAGTGGTCTCTTAATAGGCTAGCGTGCACCACTAAAAGTCTCCCCAGCCTATCCCTGTACACCCCAGTCTATTTATTCTGACCTGCCCTCTACCCTAGTGCCTGAGCAATGTTGTGTCTTCCCATTGTTTGTCTTGCAAATGGTTTCTTAGCTGTATCCCGTATCCTGTATCCCATATCCAGTATCTGTGTCCGGTTCTCGTGACAAGTCAAGTGTCCGTGATGACTTCACCATCGGTGTCCGATGGCCGTGCCAAGTCGAGTGTCTGAGATGACTTCACCATCTGTATCCGAAACCAGTGCCAAGTCGAGTGTCCGAGACGACTTCACCATCTGTGTCTGGTACCCATGCCAAGTCAAGTCTCCGAGGTGACTGCGCTACTCCTGTCCGGTGTCCTAGGCAAGTCCAGTGTTCGAGATGACTGCACTTCTCCTGTCTGATGTTCTAGCCAAGTCCAGTGTTCAAGACGACTGCACTACTCCAGTCCGGTGTTCAAGCCAAGTTCCATTATCCAGCACAAGCCTGCTTTCGATAGTCCAGCACAAGCCTGCTTCAGATAGATCTGCACAAACCAAGGTTCTGATAGTCCGACACAAGTCTTCTACCCAGGTACTCTTGTCCTAAAGACTTTCATTGACTCTTGCTTGGCCAGCTGCTTCTCTGCTATGGCATAGTACCTTATTGGGTCCACATACCCCACATTTGTGACATTTCCACTGTTTTGGTCCCTCAGGGGCTTTGCAAATCCGACATGGCACCCGAAAACCATTCCAGCAAAACTTGCGCTCTAAAAGCCAAATGGCGCTCCTACCGTTCTGAGCCATGCCATGTGTCCAAACAACAGTTTAATACCACATATGGGGTACTGTTGTAATCGGGAGAAATTGCTTTTCAAATGTTCGGGTGCTTTTTCTCCTTTATGCCTTGTAAAAATTAAAAAATTCCAAGTTTTATTGGAAAAAAATTAGATTTTTACAGCCTAATTCCAATAAATTCAGCAAAAAACCTGTGGGGTTAAAATGCTCACTATCCTTGATATATTCCTTGAGGGGTTTAGTTTGCCAAATAGAGTATTTTTGGAGGTGTTTCCACTGTTTTGGCACCTCAAGACCTCTTCAAACCTGATATGGTGCCTAAAATATATTCTAAAAAAAAAGGAGAACCCAAAATCCACTAGGTGCTCTTTTGCTTCTAAGTCCCGTGCTTCGGTCCATTACCACACTAGGGCCACATGTGGGACATTTCTAAAATCTGTAGAATCCGGCTAATAAATATTGAGTTGAATTTCTCTGGTAAAACCTTCTGTGTTACAGAAAAAAATTGGTTAAAACAGATTTTCTGCAAAAAAAATTACATTTGTAAATTTCACCTCCATTTTGCTTTAACCCTTTGAAACGTCTAAAGGGTTAAAAAAAACTTTCTAAATGCTGTTTTGAATACTTTGAGGGATGCAGTTTTTAAAACGGGGTGATTTATAGGGCCTTTCTAATATATAGGGCCCTCAAAGCCACTTCAGAACTGAACTGGTCCATAAAAAAAAAGGCTTTCGAAATTTTCTTGAAAATGTGAGAAATTTCTGCTAAAGTTCTAACCCTTGTAACGCCCAGAAAAAATAAAATAATGTTCAAAAAACCGATGCAAACATAAAGAAGACATATATATGTCATATTTGAACTAGTAACTATTTTGTGTGGTATTACTGTCTGTTTTATAAGCAGAATTTTTTACATCTAGTTCTGTAACTATGGCAAGAAGGCATTTTCTATGATTAAAGGTAAGAAGGTTTCACTATAATCACAATCAAGCAGTAAGACGTTGGAACTTGCTGCCACAGGCTGTTGTGATGGTTAATTCATTAAACAAGTTCAAGAAGGACCTTGATGCCTTTCTTAAAAAATATATTATTACAGGTTATGAGTACGAGATGAGTACTAGATACTAGAGATACTGGGCTGTTGATCCAGGGATTTATTGTGATTGCCATATTTGGAGTCAGGGAGGAATTTTTCCTCTAATGATGCAATTGGCATCAACCTCATGGGGGCTTTCGCCTCTCTCTCTGAATTAACACGGTAGGATTATAGATTAGACTTGGTCGACCTGTGTCTTTTTTCAACCATATCAACTATGGAACATGACCAACACCAGTGGCACCTGACGGAACCAATTGCCTTTTATAGCTTCCGCTGGGTCTCCACCATGGTTTTCATAATTTTGCCGGACAAGATAGCGATGCATTCTGCACTATTTTGTCCAGAGTTTTTGACAGAACTGCGACGGAGGCAGCCTTAGTTAGGAGATCACTGTAGACATCTTGCAGCACTATCATCACCATCACATACATTATAGAAATACTGCATAAGCGTACACAGCGATCAGCTCTGTGAAACATTTTATATTTACCTACACTACCGTTCAAAAGTTTGGAGTCACCCAGACAGTTTTGTGTTTTCCATTAAAACTCACAGTTACAGTGAAGCAAATAAGTATTTGATCCCTTGCTGATTTTGTAAGTTTGCCCACTGTCAAACACATGAACAGTCTAGAATTTTTAGGCTAGGTTAATTTTACCAGTGAGAGATAGATTATATATATATATATATATATATATATATATATATATATATATATATATATATAAAAAAAAAAGAAAATCACATAGTCAAAATTATATATATTTTTTTGCATTGTGCACAGAGAAATAAGTATTTGATCCCTTTGGCAAACAAGACTTAATACTTGGTGGCAAAACCCTTGTTGACAAGCACAACAGTCAGACGTTTTTTGTAGTTCATGATGAGGTTTGCACACATGTTAGATGGAATTTTGGCCCACTCCTCTTTGCAGATCATCTGTAAATCATTAAGATTTCAAGGCTGTCGCTTGGCAACTCAGATCTTCAGCTCCCTCCATAAGTTTTCGATGGGATTAAGGTCTGGAGACTGGCTAGGCCACTCCATGACCTTAATGTGCTTCTTTTTGAGCCACTCCTTTGTTGCCTTGGCTGTATGTTTCGGGTCATTGTTGTGCTGGAAGACCCAGCCACGAGACATTTTTAATGTCCTGGTGGAGGGAAGGAGGTTGTCACTCAGGATTTGACGGTATATGGCTCCATCCATTCTCCCATTGATGCGGTGAAGTAGTCCTGTGCCCTTAGCAGAGAAACACCCCCAAAACATAATATTTCCACCTCCATGCTTGACAGTGGGGACGGTGTTCTTTGGGTCATAGGCAGCATTTCTCTTCCTCCAAACATGGCGAGTTGAGTTAATGCCAAAGAGCTCAATTTTAGTCTCATCTGACCACAGCACCTTCTCCCAATCACTCTCAGAATCATCCAGATGTTACTTTGCAAACTTCAGACGGGCCTGTACATGTGCCTTCTTGAGCAGGGGGACCTTGCGGGCACTGCAGGATTTTAATCCATTACGGTGTAATGTGTTACCAATGGTTTTCTTGGTGACTGTGGTCCCAGCTGCCTTGAGATCATTAACAAGTTCCCCCCGTGTAGTTTTCGGCTGAGCTCTCACCTTCCTCAGGATCAAGGATACCCCATGAGGTGAGATTTTGCATGGAGCCCCAGATCGATGTCGATTGACAGTCATTTTGTATGTCTTCCATTTTCTTTCTATTGCACCAACAGTTGTCTCCTTCTCACCGAGCGTCTTACTTATGGTTTTGTAGCCCATTCCAGCCTTGTGCAGGTCTATGATCTTGTCCCTGACATCCTTAGAAAGCTCTTTGGTCTTGCCCATGTTGTAGAGGTTGGAGTCAGACTGATTAATTGAGTCTGTGGACAGGAGTCTTTTATACAGGTGACCATTTAAGACCGCTGTCTTTAATGCAGGCACCAAGTTGATTTGGAGCGTGTAACTGGTCTGGAGGAGGCTGAATTCTTAATGGTTGGTAGGGGATCAAATACTTATTTCTCTGTGCACAATGCAAATAAATATATATAATTTTGACTATGTGATTTTCTTTTTTTTTTTTTATATAATCTATCTCTCACTGGTAAAATTAACCTAGCCTAAAAATTCTAGACTGTTCATGTCTTTGACAGTGGGCAAACTTACAAAATCAGCAAGGAATCAAATACTTATTTACTTCACTGTATATTTATCAAATGAGTTGCAAAATGACTAGAAAATATAGTCAAGACATTGACAAGGTTAGAAATAATGATTTTTATTTCAAATAATAATTTTCTCCTTCAAACTTTGCTTTCGTCAAAGAATGTTCCATTTGCAGCAATTACAGCATTGCAGACCTTTGGCATTCTAGCTGTTAATTTGCTGAGGTAATCGGGAGAAATTTCACCCCATGCTTCCAGAAGCCCCTCCCACCAGTTCGATTGGCTGGATTGGCACTTCTTGCGTACCATACGGTCAAGCTGCTCCCACAACAGCTCTATGGGGTTGAGATCTGGTGACTGCGCTGGCCACTCCATTACAGACAGAATACCAGCTGCCTGCTTCTTCCCTAAATAGTTCTTGCATAATTTGGAGGTGTAGTTTAGGTCATTGTCCTGTTGTAGGATGAAATTGGCTCCAATCAAGCGCTGTCCACAGGGTATGGCATGGCGTTCCAAAATAGAGTGATAGCCTTCCTTATTCAAAATCCCTTTTACCTTGTACAAATCTCCCACTTTACCAGCACCAAAGCAACCCCAGACCATCACATTACCTCCACCATGCTTGACAGATGGCATCAGGCACTCTTCCAGCATCTTTTCAGTTGTTCTGTGTCTCACAAATGTTGTTCTGTGTGATCCAAACACCTCAAACTTCGATTCGTCTGTCCATAACACTTTTTTCCAATCTTCCTCTGTCCAATGTCTGTGTGCTTTTGCCCATATTAATCTTTTCCTTTTATTAGCCAGTCTCAGATATGGCTTTTTCTTTGCCACTCTGCCCTGAAGGCCAGCATCCCGGAGTCGCCTCTTCATTGTAGACGTTGACACTGGCGTTTTGCGGGTACTATTTAATGAAGCTGCCAGTTGAGGACCTGTGAGGCGTCTATTTCTCAAACTAGAGACTCTAATGTACTTGTCTTGTTGCTCAGTTGTGCAGCGGGGCCTCCCACTTCTCTTTCTACTCTGGTTAGAGCCTGTTTGTGCTGTCCTCTGAAGGGAGTAGTACACACCGTTGTAGATAATCTTCAGTTTCTTAGCAATTTCTCGCATGGAATAGCCTTCATTTCTAAGAAAGAGAATAGACTGTTGAGTTTCACATGAAAGCTCTTTTTTTCTAGCCATTTGGAGAGTTTAATCGAACCCACAAATGTAATGCTCCAGATTCTCAACTAGCTCAAAGGAAGGTCCGTTTTATAGCTCCTCTAAACAGCAAAACTGTTTACAGCGGTGCTACCATAATTGTACAAGGGTTTTCAAGTGTTTTTCTAATCATCCATTAGCCTTCTAACACAGTTAGCAAACACAATGTACCATTAGAAAACTGGAGTGATGGTTGCTGGAAATGGGCCTCTATCCACCTATGTAGAGATTGCATTAAAAACCAGATGTTTGCAGCTGGAATACTCATTTAGCACATTAACAATGTATAGAGTGTATTTCTGATTAATTTAATGTTATCTTCATTGAAAAAAACTGTGCTTTTATTTCCAAAATAAGGAAATGTCTAAGTGACCCTAAACTTTTGAACGGTAGTGTATGTACAGTATGTAAAGATGATAAATTCGCAGATTAGTGCAAACCGTCTCCAAACACAGGACTTTAGAACAAACCGTCTCCAAACACAGGACTTTAGAACAGTAGTGACATTCACACTGTAATACCATATCCAGCTGCCGACATTATGTTTTAACCTCAGATGCACAGTTGTCCTTCTGTTATTATAGTATTTCATCATACAAGGTGTGTATTCAGGGCCGGCTCCAGGTTTATGTGGGCCCTTGGGACGACACAGACTTAGTATTTACGGGGGAACTCACGGCGGCAGTAAAATGGCAGAAAACTTCACTTTGTGCCCACATAAAGACGTTAGGCCCTGTTTATGCCCCCATATAGAAGTTAGGCACCCTGTTTGTACCCCCATAAATAAAAACAGCGCAGGGTCCAATGAAAAAGTCCTATCTGTTACTTCACCTATCACCCATCTGACTTTTTCCCAAAAAGAAGATAGCTTTGGACAGGACCAAAAAATAAAAAAATATGTAAGAAAGTACCCTCCGCCCCATTACATCTCCAGCATTTATGTGAAATCTCTGGAAAGATCGAATGTAAGCTGGTTGGGGCTCTATACCATCTGGTCAGCAGTTTATAACTCGTCTCTTAATATCCAGAACTAATAGAGGACTTATGTGCTAATGTAAGAATACGAGTCTACTGTGCAGAAGATAAGGTGAGGCCCAAGTCCGCTTCCCATTTGAGGAGATATGACGGGGGGGGGATTGTTCTGGGGGATTTTGAAGCAAAGAGTAAATCATTGATAATGTACTGTATGTCTTAATAATCCTGAGCCAATACAAAGGGCCTCAAACAGTGTTTCTGCACCTCTAAACAGAGTGCGTTGAGTTAAAGAGGTACAAAAGTGACGGCGTTGGAGTGCTCTCCAGGGTCCCAATAGACTAGGGTCCTCTATGGCAGATAATTCCGGAATTGTAAACCAATCAGATTCTGAAATAAAATCTGATGCACAGAATTTCAAATTAGAGGTCCATAATCGAAAGATCGGACCTTCCTATCCAGGTACAAAGCGAGGATTCCCTAAAATAGGGTAGAGAGAAGAGTGTGTTGGAATAAATAATGTCTTTACTACTATCTTCGAGCAACATGCCATTGTTGCCCCTATAGTTGGATGAGCTCACAGACCTTTTAGGTATTTAGCTTCAATTCATGGAGAAGCCATAAGTGGGATTGGTGTACCAATCCAAAGCTCGTACTATAAGGGTGGCTAAGTAATATGATTTTATATCTGGGAGGGCAAGTCCCCCTCTCTCCTTTGATCTGCACAAAAGTGAATGCCTTATCCGTGGTGACTTCCCTGCCAAAATAAAGGTCGTATGTATAAATTTAATCATTTAAAAGAACGGGGCTGAGATCTTAATTGGAAGTGCCTGAAACAAATATAAAATACGCGGCAGTATATTAATTTTAAAGATTGTACATCATCCCATCCAAGTCAAGTTCAAGTTAAGTTCCCTTAGTCCATCTATTGCAGTCTGCCTGAATATTAGATAAGAGGGGAAGGAAATTCAGTCTGTAAATGTCTTTAGTATTTGGTGGGAGAAGCATTCCCAGATATTTCAGGGCCTTATTATTCCATTTGAAGCCGAATGGCTGTGACAGATTCCCCACCATAGTAGGTGAGAGGTTGACATTCATGGCCTCAGATTTGGTCAAATTGATCTTAAAGTTAGATAGCTGAAAGAACAGGTTGAATTTCCGTATAAGATTCAGGACTGAGATAATTGGGATGGTCACAAAAATAAAAGATCATCAGCATATGCAGTCACTTTATCTTTGCATGATCCTACTCGTAGCCCTGTTATGTCAGGATGAGCCCGTATTCGTCTGAGAAAAGGTTCTAGCGACAAAATAAAGATCAAAGGGGACAGAGGGCAGCCCTGTCTAGTACTGTTATGTATGGAAAAGGAATCTGAAAGGATGCCGTTCACCCAGACTCTAGCTGATGGGCCAGTATATAATGACATTATCCATATAAGCATATTCTCTTAATTGTAAATGACGTAGATGTCATAATGTCTCCATCATAAATACCCAGTTCACCCTATCAAAGGCTTTCTCTGCGTCAGTCGACAAGAGCATAAATTCTGTATTTGTAGATTTTGCCCTATAGATAAGATTAATTGCCCTAGTAGAATTATCTCTTGCTTCCCTCCCTGCTGTAAAGCCAGCTTGGTCCGGATGAATGGAATCCCTCAATAACAGTATCAGCCTAGTAGAAAGAATTTTTGCAAATAACTTAAAGGGAATGTGACGCTAGAAAAAATTTTTTTTTTTTTTTTTAGTTAAACAATTAGTGTATAGGTGATTAAACATTGTTCTAATTTTTTTAATTTTTTTCACGAGTCAGGAAATATTATTAATTAGATTCTAATTTATAATATTTCCCAGTGCTGGTCACTAGATGGAGCAATTCCCAAAATTGCAGCATTGCATGTGGTAAAGCAACCACATTGCTTTATGCTGCAAAATTTGGGAAAACTCACTCGCTCTAGTGAGCTCTCAAAATTCCCCCCTCCTTTATCCTGGCTAGTGACGGGAGAAACGAGGGGATTGAATGGTCAAACCTCCTACACTGTGTGTCGCCATTTTTTGAGCTAACACACAGTGTAGTAGGTTAACATACACTAGTAAACACACAGTAAAACACGAACATACATAGAAATAACTTACCTGCTCCAGTCGCCGCCGCTCCCTCCGGTCCGTCCGCTCCGTCTGCTACCGCCGCTCCAAGTGCACAAGTCCGGAAGCTGCGACCGGAAGTAGTAATCTTACTGTCCGGCCGCGACTTCCGGTCTACAGGAAAATAGCGCCGGACGGCGCACAGTTCAACTTGGACTGTGTGGGAGCGGCGCATGCGCCGTTCCCACACAGACGGCGTACAGCATAGTGAATGGAACGGGCCCCGTTCGCATTCACTATGGGACTGTAGCTGCCGTATTCCATGTCTGTATGTGTCGTTAATCGACACATACAGAAATGGGAAAAAAAATGGCAGCCCCCATAGGGAAGAAAAAGTTCAAAAATAAAAAAAAGTAAAACACAAACACACAAATAAATATAAAAGTTTTTAATAAAACACTAAAATCAAACTGATGTAAACAAAAAATTTTTCGTGACACTGTTCCTTTAATATCAACATTTGGCAGTGAGATCGGGCGATAATTAACACACTGAGTAGGAATTTGTAGTAGCAGCTTTGGAATTACCGTAATATGAGCCATAAGCGAATCGGTGGGAAATGTACCTATGAACGGTAAGTAAGAGACAGTAAATCCGTCAGGGGCCCAGTGCTTTACCCTTTTGGGTATCTTCTATTGCACATAATAATTCCTGATCAGTGATCAAGTTTTCCAACGCATTTGTTAATTCATTTGGTAGACACGGGAGGCCTGACTCCACTATATATTTCCGAACCCGAGATTGAAATTCTATTGATGCTGTAGCAGGGTTTTTTAAATCTATTGATTATAGGGCTGCATAGAAATCTCTAAAAGCGGCTGCTAACTCTAATGGGAGGTGGGATCTAGGCTTCGTCGAAGTAGATATTTGTGGTACGTATGTGTTTGCTTGTTGTAAGCGTAATTCTTTAGCCAGAGATTTACTACTTTTGTTACTGTATTCGTAAAAGTGTCTTCTGCATTTGGAAAGGGTGGATTTCTCTTTGGACACAAGCAAAAAGCTTAGTTCCCCGCATTTCTAAGTAGTGTTGTCTTAATCTCACTATCAGGTAAGTGTTTGTGAGAAAGTTTATAATTCTTTGATTTGTGCCAGCAGGGTGTTAATACCTAAAGAGCATTCTTTTTTTAACCGTGTACCCTGTTTAATAAAAAGCCCTCTGATCACACATTTATGGGTTTCCCAGAGTATACCTGGGTCTACATGTCCTTTATCATTAAGTAGGGAGAATTCTGTAATCGAATGATGAACATCTTCTACTATCATCTCATCTTCCAGTTATAAGGGGCTAAGCTTCAATTGCCACTGGGAAGGTATCGGGGATTTAAGTGTAATGGTGATTGGGATTAGAGCGGGATCTGGGAAAAATATTGCATCTATTGTAGCATCTTGTAGAGACGGCAAATTATGATGTTTGATTAAAAAAATAAGTCCAATCTAGAATATAAATCATGTGCTGTGGAATAAAATGAGTAGTCCCGTTCTGCAGGATGTAGTAGACGCCACGTGTCCACCAATTGATGATCATGAAATAATCATTTAATACGATGAAGTTGGGAAAGTGACATTGCCGACGAATTTGTCGACACATCCAAATTTGGTTCTAGTGGTACATTCAAATCCCTGCCCATAACTATAGTTCCCTCTCCAAAATCCTACAGGGTTTCCAGGCAAGTTGCTAATACCTTCCCCAGTTTAACATTTGGATATCAGAATAATAGTTCCTCTAGACTTGGGGTCTGGTGTATGACTGTGGTATGCTTTAGGGAAGCATGGTGTAATGACAGGGTAGGGAGACAGACAGGTGAGCCCTAATCTACCCACCACCCAGTCCCTGCCTACTTGCAACGACCCGTCCTAGGCGACGGCGTACAACTGGGCGACGGTCCCTACTCTCACTATGTGCATGACAGACAGACAGACAAGGGTACAAAGAAGCTAAGGGAAAAGGGGCAGATGTCCACGACAACACCGTGAGCTACAAGAGTAGTGAACGAGCCGAGTCAAACCAGGAGTGTACGAGGTACCAAACGCAGAGCAAGAGAGTAGTCAGTAAAGCCAGGGTCAAAATGAAGCAGAAGACAAATAGTACAAGCAGCAGCAGCAGAGCCAGGAAACCAACAGAATCACAGGCAAAAGAGAAGTAGGAAACGAAGGTATAAATAGACAGAGGGCGGGAGCTAGCTCCATCTGGTCAGGCTGTGATAGGCTCTCCCACTCCTCAGCCTCCCAGCCTGAGTGGTAGAAGAAGGAGTCACTCCATCATACTTAGGAGCAGGTGCAGACTGAGTAACCACGGGCGTCGACACAGAAGCTGTGTCTGGCAGATCCTTTACAGTACCCCCCTTTTATGAGGGGCCACTGGTCCCTTTCTAGGTGGACCTGGCTTATTGGGGAACCGAAGATGGAACCTCCTGAGCAATACCCCAGCGTGAACATCCCGGGCGGGTACCCAAGTCCTCTCCTCAGGCCCGTATCCTCTCCAATGGACCAGGTACTGGAGGGAGCCTTGGACCATCCTGCTGTCCACAATCTTGGCCACCTCGAATTCTACACCTTCAGGGGTGAGAACAGGGACAGGAGGTTTCCTCGAGGGAGCCAAGGACGGGGAGCAGCGTTTCAGGAGGG
This sequence comes from Rhinoderma darwinii, assembly GCF_050947455.1. Classification (NCBI taxonomy): domain Eukaryota; kingdom Metazoa; phylum Chordata; class Amphibia; order Anura; family Rhinodermatidae; genus Rhinoderma; species Rhinoderma darwinii. Next base: position 290,701,013 of record NC_134687.1, on the reverse strand, counting down.
AGGCATGAAACACGTTGTGTATTCGAAAAGACGGGGGTAACTCCAGTCGGAAGGAGACAGGATTAAGGACTTCAATGACCTTGTACGGCCTTATATACCGGGGGAGCAAATTTTTTGGACGGGAATTTAAGGCGCAAATTTTCAGAAGACAGCCACACCAGATCCCCGACCACAAACAAGGGGTTAGCAGAATGTCTTCTATCTGCCTGAGTCTTTTGTATGCTCTGGGACGCCTCTAGGTTCTTCTGAACCTGGGCCCAGACTGTGCACAGTTCCCGATGAACGACATCTACCTCGGGATTGTTGGAACCACCAGGTGAAACGGAAGAGAACCGTGGATTAAACCCAAAATTACAGAAAAAGGGGGAGACCCCCGACGAGTTACTGACCCGGTTATTAAGGGAAAATTCAGCGAGGGAAATGAAGGAGACCCAATCATATTGACAGTCAGAGATGAAACACCTTAAATATTGTTCTAGAGACTGATTAGTCCTCTCAGTCTGGCCATTAGTTTCAGGACGGAAGGCAGAGGAGAAGGACAGATAAATCTCCAACTTCTTACAGAAGGCTCTCCAAAACAATGAAACAAATTGTACCCCTCTGTCAGAAAAAATATTGACAGGAACCCCATAGAGACGCAGGATGTGTTTGACAAACAAGGTAGCTAACGTCTTAGCATTGGGTAGTTTCTTGAGGGGCACAAAGTGGCACATTTTACTGAAGCGGTCTACTACAACCCACACCACCGACTAGCCTTGAGATGGAGGCAGATCGGTGATAAAATCCATGGAGATATGGGTCCAAGGTCTCTGGGGAATGGGCAAAGAACATAGTAAACCCGCTGGTCGGGACCTGGGAGTCTTGGACCTAGCACAAACCTCACAAGCGGCGACGTAGGCCTTAACGTCTTTAAGCAACCCAGGCCACCAATAGTTTCTGGCAATGAGGTGCTTGGTACCCAGGATGCCTGGATGGCCAGATAGTGCAGAGTCATGATTCTCCCTGAGTACCCTTAGCCGGAATTGCAGGGGAACAAACAGCTTGTTCTCAGGAAGGTTCCCGGGAGCTGAACCTTGACCAGCCGCAATTTCGGAGACTAGGTCAGAATCAACAGAGGAAATGATTATACCTGGAGGCAAAATACAAGCAGGATCTTCCTCTGAAGGAGGGCTGGCCATGAAGATACGCGACAGTGCATCAGCCTTAACATTTTTAGACCCAGCCCTATAGGTAACCACAAAGTTGAATCTGGTAAAAAATAACGCCCAACGAGCTTGTCTCGGGTTTAGCCTCCGGGCAGATTCTAGGAAAACCAGATTCTTGACCGTTACCTGGTGCCTAGCCCCCTCCAGGAAGTGGCGCCATTCTTCAAATGCCCATTTAATGGCTAAGAGTTTGCGGTTGCCAATGTCATAGTTACTCTCAGTGGGTGAGAACTTCCTGGAGAAGTAGGCACAGGGACGGAGATGGGTGAGGGACCTGGTACCCTGGGACAAGACAGCACCCACTCCCACCTCGGAGGCGTCAACCTCCATGATGAACGGCTCCATTTGGTTAGGCTGAATCAGCACTGGGGACGAGATAAAGCACTTCTTAAGGACCTCAAAAGCCTGGACCGCCTCAGGAGGCCAGTGGAGGAGATCAGCACCTTTGCGAGTGAGATCCGTAAGAGGCTTAGCGATGACCGAGAAGTTAGCAATAAATCTCCTGTAATAATTAGCAAACCCCAGGAAGCACAGTAACGCCTTCAGGGAGGCATGTTGGACCCATTCAGCCACAGCCTGAACCTTGGCAGGGTCCATGCGGAATTCATGAGGAGTGAGGATTTGACCCAAAAATGGTATCTCTTGCACCCCAAACACACATTTTTCGGTTTTAGCAAACAGTTTGTTTTCCCGAAGGGCCTGGAGCACCTTTCTGACATGCTCAATGTGGGAGGACCAGTCCTTGGAAAACACCAGTATGTCATCAAGGTACACTACAAGAAATACCCCCAGGTAGTCTCTTAAAATCTCATTTATGAAATTCTGGAAGACCGCGGGAGCATTACACAACCCAAAGGGCATGACGAGGTATTCTAAATGACCTTCGGGCGTGTTAAACGCAGTCTTCCACTCATCCCCCTCTTTGATGCGGATAAGGTTATAAGCCCCCCGTAGATCAAACTTAGAGAACCATTGGGCCCCCTGAACCTGATTGGAGAGATCAGGAATCAACGGAAGGTGATACTGATTCCATACAGTGACCTTATTCAAGTTTTGGTAATCGATGCACGGCCTAAGACCACCATCCTTCTTCCCTACGAAGAAGAAGCCAGCACCTACCGGAGAAGTAGATGGGCGAATGTAACTCTTGGCCAGGCATTCCTGGATATACTCTCTCATGGCTTCACGTTCGGGACAAGAGAGATGAAATATCCTACCCTTAGGGAGCTTAGCCACTGGTACCAAATCGATTGCGCAATCGTACTCTCTATGAGGAGGTAACACTTCGGAGGCCTTTTTAGAAAAAACATCAGCGAAGTCCCTAATAAACTCAGGTAGAGTGTTCACCTCCTCAGGGAGAGAAATAAAATTAACAGAAAAACATGACGTCATGCATTCATTACCCCATTTGGTAAGATCCCCAGTGTTCCAGTTAAACGTGGGATTATGCATCTGCAACCAGGGTAGGCCTAAAACCAAATCGGACGATAATCCCTGCATCACCAGTACAGAGCACTTCTCCAAATGTATGGAGCCAACAAGGAGTTCAAAAACAGGGGTATGCTGCGTAAAATAACCATTAGCAAGAGGAGTGGAGTCGATACCCACTACCGGGACAGGTTTAGGCAATTCAATCAATGGCATAGCTAGAGACATAGCAAATTCCACAGACATAATATTAGCAGAAGACCCTGAATCCATGAAGGCATTGCCGGTAGCAGACCTACCACCAAAAGAGACCTGAAAGGGAAGCATGATCTTATTAGGTTTCATGTATATGGAAAATACCTGTGCGCCCAAGCGACCTCCCCGATGGTCACTTAGGCGCGGAAGTTTTCGGGCTGCTTATTCTTATGCCTAGGACAGTTGTTCACTTGATGCTTGTCATCCCCACAGTAGAAGCAGAGACCATTCTTCCTGCGGAACTCTCTACGTTGTTGGGGAGACACGGAGGCCCAGAGTTGCATAGGTTCATCCGAGTTTTCCGTGGAAGAACGAAGCAACGGCACCTCGGGAGCCATCATGGGGGAGCCAGAGGAGAAGGCACAAAAACGTTCAGGTCGTCTTTCCCTGAGACGTCGGTCAAGACGTACCGCTAAAGCCATTACCTGATCTAGAGAGTCAGAAGAGGGATAGCTAACTAACAGGTCCTTCAGGGCGTTCGACAGACCCAATCTAAACTGGCACCTCAAGGCAGGATCATTCCACCGAGAAGCTACACACCACTTCCTAAAGTCCGAACAGTACTCCTCAACGGGTCTCTTACCCTGACGTAAGGTCACCAGCTGACTCTCGGCAAAGGCAGTCTTGTCAGTCTCTTCATATATGAGCCCGAGAGCTGAAAAAAAAGGTCAACAGAGGAAAGCTCAGGGGCGTCGGGAGCCAAGGAGAAGGCCCATTCTTGGGGCCCGTCCTGGAGCCGGGACATAATTATACCCACTCGCTGGCTCTCAGAACCTGAGGAGTGGGGCTTTAGATGGAAATAGAGCCTACAACTCTCCCGAAAGGAGAAAAAAGTCTTCCGGTCCCCTGAGAACCGGTCAGGCAACTTGAGGTGGGGTTCAAGAGGTGAGGTGGGGGGCACTACCAGGGTAGCATCATGCAGGTTGCCCCTCTGAGTCAGGGCTTGGACCTGTAGGGAGAGGCCCTGCATTTGCTGAGCCAGGGTCTCAAGGGGGTCCATAGTGTGTCAGGGACCAGGGTAGAAAAGGTATATGGGCCTGTGATTAACTCCTCAGCCTCCCAGCCTGAGTGGTAGAAGAAGGAGTCACTCCTTCAGACAGGTGCAGACTGAGTAACCACGGGCGTCGACACAGAAGCCGTGTCTGGCAGATCCTTTACACATGGACTTGTTAATTTAAAAGGTTTTTGCTCGCCCAAGTGGGTTTCTTGTAAGAAAGTCACCCGTCATATTTTTTCCATTCATCATGTTCATTAGGATCGAGCGTTTCTCGGGGCTATGAAGACCTTTAACATTAAGTGATCCCACTACCAGGTCTGTCTGCTTAATTAAAGGCATTATTCTTGAAGATTAATCTGTTTAGAGGAGAAGAAAGAAGAAGAGAAAAGAAAAGAAACAGGTTCATGGTGGTGTAGCTTAGAGTGCGGACGTGAGAGCATACGCTCCTGGAGCTCCATGGTGTAGCGGCCTCCTGTTCCGGACTCAGCAGGGTCAGACCCAGTAGCCTAGTAGCATATCTGGGGTTTCCCCGTCTCCTCCTTCTACTATTCTTAATACTAACTACTGATTGGAATGGCTTACCCTTCACTGAGATCCCTTCTGCTGCCATTGTTAACTCTCTTTTTCTCTACCCTTATCCACTTCCACGCGGTCCGCTGCATTCTCGTTGTTACCTGCTGGGATGCCGGCAAAGCGTAGAGGAGGCTCCACAGGAACTACTCGCCTAACCTCCCGTCCATCTCGACCATCGTCACATGGTCGGGGGTTTGAGCATAGCTCAGAGCGAGCAGGGCACTCAGAATGGTGTGACGTTTCAGGCCGGTCGGGCTGCATGGACCACTTCCTGCCAGTAACGAACAACGGCAGCACCACCCCATTTCAGCTTATGGAAGCTCTAGAGGATACAGTGTTGCCGGTGGCTCTGGCTCTCCCATTCTCCGCAACGCAGTCCAGCTCTACAGAGAGAGCAATGGTTAATTTGAGCCAGCAGATACGGCAGGCACGACTGACGCAGCAGGCTCTCCCTCTCAATAATGCTAACACTACCAATGTTAGCGCTAATAATTTTTATGATCCCCCTGATCTCCATGCGGTTAGTGGAACTTGTGGATTCTTAAGACCACCTCGAGCTCTGGAAGCGATAGGAAACTACTTCCTGAAGATCTACAGGATTTCCAGGACCTCCAGGAATCACAGGATTTGCAGGTTATGGGAGAGACTTTGGGAGGGGGGCTAGGGGTTAATAATGCTAAAGGTGTAACAAAGGGTGTAAATGCTATAACTGCTACAAATGGTATAAATATTATAACTGATAAAACTAGTGTAACTAATGCAATTGATAGAACTGAAGATGGTGAAAGCATTAAGGTTAGTGGCATTTGCTGTGAGAAGGATGTTGGCTCAGGAGCATTTAAAGGTGCCTATGTAAATTATAAGAATATGAGGGATTGTAAGGGCGAAACTGCTACTGGTCCTGGTAACACGATAAGCAAAAAGCCTGATGAGTTACATGCAAAGGGGGGGGGGGTCACCGATGAAGGTATATACACCTCCTTTAATACAGGATGGTTGATGTTACCAATGATACCCATGAACATGACTATGACCGCACGAACTCCTGCGAATGCATCGGCTGCATCAACCTCAAACTCAATGATAACCCATGCTTCAACCTTTACTAGGGGGAAAATATGGGCTATACAGATTTACATATCCTGAGAGAACTCATTTAAGCTGTCCCAACGACACAAGATATAGATATCTTAGTGTCGCGTCTTGAATTCTCACAATAGGTCTTATTAGGTGTTCATACTGAATTTTAGCACCTAGATACTAGAACGGCCTTAACTGAGCAATCAGTTACCGCTCTAGATAACAGAGTGGTTGTCTTGGAGAGTTAAATTCAGGTTTCACAGGCCCAAATTCAGTGTATGGCCCTCCAATTGGACGATCAAGAAAATAGAGGACGTAGGAATAACATACGGTTGAAAGGACTTCCAGATCTGGGGACTCTGGACGATCTAGTGTATAGAGTGAGCAGCATTTTTAACATCGTAACCAGGAGACCAACGGATGCAAGTCAAGTATATCGTAGTGGTCCTCCGGATCCATGTAATTCAAAGAGTTTTAGTCTGTCGTATGCACTATTTTACAGATAAAGATCTCATTATAAGAGAGACTTGGGATTATTGCCCAGTGGCAGAGGAGGCAAAAATGGTTCAACTTTACCCTGATGTCTCCAATAAATCTCTCCAAATGAGACGCCTGGTTCAACCGCTCCTGGGAAGGCTTAAGGATATTTAATGATATCGGCGCAACATATCTCTTCCACGTGATCATAAAGAAGGACTCTAACATTTTTATTCTGAAGCATCCAGTAGATCTCGATGAGCTATTTGCATTTTTTCAAATTGATCCTTTCCAGGTTCCAAACTGGCTCAAATATTGTATCATCAGAGACGACGAAGAGGGAATAATCGTTCTCCTCCTAACCTGTCTCTCTCTTTAACCGGGAATGGAAGAATAGCCTGGATGACTAGGTTTAATAATATGTCCTCCTTGGAAAGCGCAGAGTTAATAGATCCAAGTAGAGTACATTCGAGAATATTCTCTCTTGGAAGTATAATACTAATTCTAATATTAATTCCTCTCGTCTATATTAAAGTTTATTATGGCTCTGAACGATTAAATGCTTTCTTTTTCTTTTTTTAACCGGCATAGTGGTGAGTGGAACACCATGGAGGTCGGTCCTAGGTCTTTCAACACCTTCTTTACTCTTTTGGAGTTTTTTCTTTTGTAACTCCCAGAGGAATTGCCTTTGGGTGTACGTTTTAGAGGGTTTTTTATTATTAAACCCTTCCCGCCGCAGCCCTTTTTCAGATTTTCATTTTAGTTTTTTCCTCCTCACATTCCAAAAGCCATAACTTCTTTATTTTTCCGTCAATATAGTCCTATGAGGGCTTGATTTTTTGTAGCACCATTTATTGTGCCATATAATGTACTAGGAAACGGGAGACATTATTTGTGGGGTAGAAAATGAAAAAACAGCGATTCCTCCATTGTTTTTTGTGCATAATTTTTACGTAATTCACTGTGCAATTAACACAACATGTTAACTTTATTCTGTGGGTCAATACAATTACGACGATACCAAATATATATAGTTTTCTATATTTTACTACTTTTACAAGAAAATTTATTTTGTGTCGCCAAATTCTGAGAGCCATAACTTTTATTTTTCCGTCGCTTAAGTGGTATGAGGGCTTATTTTTTGCGGGATAAGCTGTAGTTTTTAGTAATGCCATTTTGGTGTACATGTGATGTTTTGATCACTTTTTATTTTATTTTTTGTAGGAGATTAGGTGACCAAAAAATAGAGATTCTGGCGTTTACAATTGGTTTTTTTACGGCGTTCACCGTGCGGGTTAAATAATGATATATTGTAATAGTTCAGACTTTTATGGATGCTGCGATACCAATTATGTTTATTTATTTATTTTTTTAATATGCTCTAGGGGGAAAATGGGAAAAGGTTTTTTTTTTTAACTTTTAATATTTTTTACATGAAAAAAAACTTAATTTAACTAATATTTACTTTTTTTATTAGTCCCCCTAGGGGACTTCAACCAGCAATGGCGGACCTGGGGGTCTTCATTAGGCCCCCAGGTAGCCATAGCAACCATCGCCCCCCCACGATTGCGTTGCGGGGGACGCGATGAGCTGTTAGAGGGGGTCTCCCCCCTCTTTGTAACGATTTAAATGCTACAGTCGCTATTGACCACGGCATTTAACGTGTTAAACGAGCGGGATCGTGCTCGAGCGCGATGCCGCTCATTACTCTGAAGTGTCGGCTGTAACAAACCGTTCCATACTTGCCCTACTTGACTTTGGCGTATGGATACGTCAAATGTCGGGAAGGGGTTAAATTTCTTTATTTTCTTTATTTATTTTTTGCATTGTTTCTTGCCCTTCATTTCTACTTGCAGACTAGGAATTGTCGACACAGATGTAGTGGCAATTCACAGTATTGCAGACTTCTCCCATTGAAGTGAATGGGAGAAGAAGGCTGCAATAACTGTGAACTGCAGTTACATCTGTGTCGAAGATTCACAGTGAGCAAGTAGAAATGAAGGGGAAGCAGTGCTCGTACGAGTGCTGCACCCCCTTCAAAACAGCTGATCGGCAGGGTTCCCGGGACTCGAACCCTGAGCGATCAGCTATTGATGGCTTATCCTGAGCCATCAGTTTTTAGGGACAGGAAACCCCTTTATGGCAACAATGAATGCAATGTTGGATCAAAACATTTTACAGGAGAATGTAAGGGAAGCAGTCCTTGACCTCAAGCTCAAGAGATGTTGGGTGACACAAGAATGGTTCAAAAAACCAGATTTGTGTTTTGGAATGGCCAAGTCAAAGTCCTGACCTTAACCCTATGGAGATGCTGTGGCATGACCTAAAGAGGGCTGTGACTACAAGGCATCCCAGAAATATTGATGAACTGAAACACATTTGCAGGGAGGAATCGGCCAAAATAATTTTTAATGTGGTGCAAATCTTATTTATTGTAAAAGTCCATTTAATTGGATTGTACTTTACTTTGTTGTATATTTAAAAAAATCCTAACCACCAAGAAAAAGCAACACGTGTTGGTGTTTCTCTCCCAACCTTGGATTGTTTGGTCTGTATACACTTGCTTGCTTTACATGGTTTTGACTTCCTAATATGGGTATATTGTTCCATGCTATGGTTGCACATATATAACTAACAGTGAGGTAGCCATCCTTTTCACTACTAGCAATTTATCATTATACAGCTATGGTGGGATTGTACAATATAGGATCCTAGGTTGGGACAAATGTGTTATGTATGCACAATGATATATTGTTTTACTAATAGTTGTTTTACCATGTATGTCTATGGAAATTAATTTTAAAAAAATCTATCAATTATATTCCTGTGCATTAATTCTTTTTTGTTGGTGGTTATCATTTGCAGGCTGCACAGACTTTACATATAGTTAGACAAGCCATGTTTATTCAATTTAGTGCATTCAAGTTTGTGGATTTGTTGCGCCAAATATCCGCAACAAATCTGCCAAATTTGATTGTGCCTAAAGATTTTGGCTATAAAAATATTGGGACTGTTTAGGTAAAAGTTAAAGACTTATTAAATGACCACATTGCCCATGCCTCTTAATGTTCTGCATTACATTTTAGCATGTTTTTAAAACATTTTTAATTTCTATGGATTTACAGTTTTGCATTTACATGTATCTGTAAAGATATGTTTGATTAAGATGGTTTCAAGAGGCTATAAATGTCTGGTGAAATGTTTACTCTAGGTCCTAGTTACTAAATATTTAAGGTTATTTTATATTTTTGCTGCTGTTGGCCATGAGTGGGAGAGACTTATGGAAGTAATTTCTTAACACAAGTTTTCTGAGCAGGCTGCCAGCTGTACATGAAGTGTCAGCTGATGAAATAATTTACTGGAATTTCATAGAAACCTGCCAAGCCCATTTCCTCTATGAATCATTTTCTACTGTTGCGTAGCTGTCTCTGAGGAACATTTCCCAAAAATAATTTGAGAAACCTTTCATATGCAAATGCCCAGCTTTACTAAACATTTTGCCTCCAAGGCCTCATGCTCACTTCAGTTTTTTTCGTCAGCGTGCTATACGTTGTTTTAACTAATAGCACCCTGACACATTCAATTCAATGGGGCCGTGCACACTTCCGTTTTTTTAACGGAACCGTGCGGCCGTTCCGTATAGGGCAGGTCCTACTCCTGCCTGTTTTTGATGGAACAGTCTCGGCCTTTGCATTGATTTGGTCTGTGAAACAACGGACTGCACACGGAAGTCATCCGCGTACGGTCCGTGATTCACGGAACCGTCATTAGGGCCGTTCAACGGCCGACGGAAGTGTGCATGAGGCCTAAAGCAGGGTGAGGTAATGGCAATCTGAAGAAAAAAAACTTTTTTTGTTTAAATTGAATAAAAAGTCTATACTTACCCCCACTGGCGTTGTCATAGCAATGGCTCATTGTTACCCGACTGTTCTCCATGCAGCCAAGCCTCCTGGGATGACGTTTCATCCCTTGTGACTACTGCAGCCAATCACGGGCTGTACCAGTCACATGGGCTGCAGCGTCATCACAGGAGGCCGGGCTGCATGGAGAACAGGGGGGTGCAATTCCAGGGAAGGTAAGTATTGGCTTTTTCTTTTTCGTACTCTTCTTTTTGAAGCGGCATTACAATTTGATGTGGTATTTTAGTCAGAATTCCCTCAGTCGGATACTCTGTGTACGTCCATGCAGCAAATCTGATCTATGTGAATATACCTTTACTATTATCATTTATAAAAGTGACTTGTGGCATAAAAATATGCAACGAAATATGCAACAGTAATTCCAAAGCAAATTTCACAGTGGAATAACTTTCGCAGATTTTGTGGTGTATTTACTGCTTATCTGTGTTGCGTATTTAAGTGCAGAATTTGAAACAGCATTGAAGTCTATGAAGAAATTCTGTATCCACAATACGCAAACACATACAGAAAACACTGCGAAAAGTATTTCCCGCAGCACAAAAATTCAGCACAGAAATCTAAAACATGTATGCGTTGCTTCCACCAATGGGAATATATGATGCAGAATTTCTGCAGCAAATTTTTCCTTCTTCTCAAATTTTCCTCCTGCTTTGGTTCCCTTTCTTTGCTGTAGTCCCTTTATCGCACAGTTATGAACTATCAAGAGCCTTTTCTTCATATGCGTTACTTCCTACTGTCAGATACTGTAAGTTACTTATTGAACAAAAGCATAGTGTGGCAGACTTATCAATACTTTTCTAATTGTAGAAAGTGTTAATCTAGACCCGACGGACAGAAACTGCACCACATTTATCACACTGGCACACACTGTAAAATAAATTTGGCACATATTGCTAGATATGATATGACTTTTCATTTTCACTTTTTTCTCCATGTTTTCAAACTATCATAACTTTTTTATTTTTCTACATAGCCGCATGAGGGTTTTTTTTTTTTTTTTTGTGGGACGAGTTGTAGTTTTTAATGTCATAATTCAAAGTGGGAAACTGATAAACATTTATTTGTGAAATGGAATTAGAAAAAAACTTTGATTCCTCCATAGTTTATTGGGTTTTGTTGTCACCGTGCGGTAAAAATGACATGTTAACTTTATCCTGGATGGAGCTGTGTAAGGACTTGTTTTTTGCCGTTCGCACTGTAGTATTTATTGGCAGCCCTTTGGGGTGCATACGCCTTTTTGGCCACTCTTTATAAAAAATGTTTGCAAAAATAGCAATTCTGGCATTGCAGATTTTTGTTTCCACCGGCATCAACAGGGCTTTCAATATTTTTCATTTTTGTTCATTATTAAAAATGTTATTTAACTGTTCTTTATTTTAATTTTTTTTCGTCCCTCTAGGGGACTTGACAAGCAATCGTTTTATCGCTGGTAAAATACACTGCAATACCTAGGGCTTAATAAGAGCAGTAAATTGGCTGACCTGGGTGCCTTCTCTACGCCCCCATCTGCCATGACAACTATCGGCGTCCCACAATCGTGGAGGCAATGGAATGTAATTTGGTGCACGCCATTTTGTATATACATAGGGGAAACAATGCAGTACAACACATTAAAATACAGTGACTAACAATATGGATAGAAATACCTAGGCAACTTTCTTAAAATGTTATCATAGCATTTCTATTTGAGTTGCCATGGCAAACACGCCAGTTACTACTTAATGCAAAATTTTTGTGGCGACAGTCCAGGTTTGTTTTTCTTCTAATGATTTTTCATGGAAAATAATGTCATCTGTATCAAATTATATCTCTCTGCTATGTCTGTGATAGTTGACTACCAGTCAAAGATGCAATGAAGTCAGAATCCTAGGAAAAATGTGTGACAACCCCTACAGAAGCTTTAATGGCTGCAATTCCTGTTGAATTTTTTTTTTAAAAAACACACAAGGTAGAAACAGTTATAATAGAACAAGGTTTTAAAAAAAATTTAAAGGGAGAGACTAAATTGCGGGCTAAGAAATGAAAAAAAGATTGTTATCAGAGACAACCTCAACAGTTTGGAGCCGTAGTGATCAGCTGAATTTGCTGGGGGAAGCTGTGGCTGTGTACAGCATCGGACTGGCCCACCGAAGGACCTGAGGATCCTCTGGTGGGCCCAGGCATCGAACTGCATGTTTCCGGCCAAGGAGCACAGAGCCATTGGCTCCCTGCCCCACTGTTTACTCTTGTAGGCCACAGGCTGTTTAAGGCCTGTGGCCTACTAGAGGTTGGGCGGATTCATAGGACGTTGGCGTCCCAGCACAGAGGACGCAATGACGTCACAGTGCCAAACCACGGACAGCAGAATCAGGCAAAGAACCCATTTGCTCGCTATGGGAACGGGGTTAGGTGGGGCTTTCTTTTTTCATTTGTACAAATAGGAACCTAACTACTATATGGGAACGCAGAGGGGGTCCTAACTACTATATAGGGGAAGAACTAACATGGGGGCCCAAAGGGGGACCTAACAAATACAGTATATGGAAACACAAAGGAGACCCAACTTCTATATGTGGCAATGGGGGACCTAAATAATATATGGGGCACAAAGGGGGACCTAACTACCATATGGGGGGCACAAAGGGAGACCTAACTACTATATGGGGGCACAAACTGGGACCTTACTACTATATGAGGGCATGAAGGGGGACTTAACTACTATATGGGAAAAAAAGGAGGTCCTAACTACTATAGAGGGGCACAAAGGGGACTACTACCTAACTACTGTATGGAGGCAAAAAAGGGACATTTCTTCTGTGTGGGAGTCCATATAGAGGCATTCCCGTCTAGGGAGAAAACTGTTACTCTGTGAAGCCTAAATAGAGCACTATTACTGTTTGTAATGCACTATTACTGTGTGGGGTACAAAAGGTGGTACTGTTACAGTACAAGAGGGGGCATAATTTCCATCTGGGGCAAATGACGAGGTTTTGTAGAAGGTGAAGAAAAGGTGGGGAGGGTGCTGGAAAAGCAAGGAGCCAAAGATGTTTGTGCTGCAAATTCTGCAGAAGCCAGTTGTGGCTGGAAAAATTGATCATGTGTTCTGGGCTGGATGAAGAAGAGAAGGGAACGTGAACGACCGCAATCTGAGAAGATGTCACCTGTGAGTCGCTGGATGTAACTGTACTGTATTCAATTATATGGTCTGCAGAGCACTTGTGTAGAACTGGTATCTATTGCTATATGGTCACTATATGGTGGTAGTATTAGTTTAACTACACACATTTTACTACACAAATAAGAGTGGTCACAATATATCTATATATCTGAATGGGCCCCAAGTATTATTTCATCTGGTGGGCCTAAGGTACTCCAGTCTGACACTGTACATGTATGTCTCAACTCAATACGGGAATTGCTATTAGGGTAAGTTCACATGTAGCGTAAAAACTTCAGATTTTCCACAATTTTGGATTTCATTGCGGAAAATCTGCAGCAAAATAAGGTAGCAGCAAAGTGGATGAGATATGAACAAATCTCATCCACACGCTGCGTAAATGATGAGCGGAAAATCCTCTCAGAAATTGATTTGCGGTGCGTTTTTTTTAATCCGCAGCATGTCAATTGTATTTGCGTAATCGCTGCTTTTGTGTTGCGGGTTTTCCCCATTGACTTCAATGGGGAGGTAAAACCCGCAACAACAGACAGATGTTGCATTTTTTTGCGGTGGAAAAGCAGCAATTCCGCAATTCCACTGCAAAAAGCGTAACTCCGATTTTTTTTTTTATACTTACCCAGAACTCTGTGTTTCTTCATCAAGGCCTCCTGGGATGACGTTTGATCGCTGCAAAATGGCGAAATCGAAGATGTCCCTGTGCATCCACACACTACTGGCTCACGTCCCAGCAGCGTTATGACGCTACTGCTGGTGGGTATGTAATGCATAATTAGGCAGCTCAATGTCTGGTTATTAGGAGGAGAATCAGCCTCCAGCCCCCTCCGCAGCGCGCTGCCCATGTTCCTAACAAGTGTTAGGAGGAGGCAGCTGAGCACAATTATTGAGACACGCTGTAGACCGCTGCTAACAAGTGGGTCTGGAGATCCATCTCTCACACTCTATTTCTCTAGATACCGACTAAAATAGTCCCAAAAGTTTTTAAATGTCACTGGAATTGTAGTCATTTACGATCGCAGCTACACCTTGCTACATACTTATTATTCTTGTTCAAAGTTACCAGCATGGGACCGTTGAGCAGCTTCAATTGGCTTCTGAGGTATAAGGTATACTGAAACCGCTCAGCCATGCCACTTTGACAGTTTAGGAAAAGAGCAGTATATAACACAGCCTTTGCCTCTCAGGTTTCTATTCTAGGTACAAAGTTTTGGCAGAGATCTTACCAACTCCAGCGCCGCCATTGTGTCATACGACAAGCACACCGGATATGGGTTTTGTTCTTCGGGGAGATAGCTACCTAGGACCAGCTAATGGGTGCATATGGCAGCCTCCCCTGGCTGTCTTAGACGCAATCGCGGCAGCCAATAACAGCTGCGGTCATATGATCCTGGGGGAGTTCTCGCGAGAGCGAGGGAACTCTCAGAATTTTTCAGCTTGTTCTATAGCAGCCTCATTATCTGTGGAAATATCTCCACAGAAAAGTAACAAGGATTCCAAATGTCCTCTATCCTTCCCATCTTCCGTCAATTCATCCTCTGAGGAGGAACCAACAATAAAGAAAAAGTCTAGGGTGGCTATGGAATGCAGCACCCAAGTGTCGCCTCAGTCACTTAGTGAGACTAAGGCTTCTATACATAGCACCATTACACCTTGTTGGAGGCACAATTCATTGGCTGAAAAATGGGCCTGGATAGCACCCCACTTTCAGAAAACAGTACTCATTGGAGTTCCTCTTTTCCTCACAAGACACTTTTCCTTGCCATACCAGACACCTTAGAGGTGAAAGAAGTTGCTGAACTTGCCTTCCTTTCATCTCTAGTGAAGGAAGATGACCTAGTCCTTAGAACATTTGTGGGAATTCACGATATTCAGGCATTAATAGCACTTGAAACAGACCTGAATTTGCTTGCTATTACTGGGTCAGCATTCCCTTTTAATAATTTTGATCAAACCCTCCAATTTAAAATATAGGATGCGGTGGGTCCATTGGCCTTTATGTTATCAAAAGTGAAGCAAGAAGGGGAACTCTCCACAACTCTAAATGCTAAGGCTTTATTATCCTCCAAAATGGCATTACTAAAAGCGACCAGTAGGTCTGTATTATTAACCCTTTAAGGACAGAGCCTGTTTTCATCTAATGGACCAGCCCATTTTTTTCAAATCTGAGATGTGTCACTTTATGTGGTAATAGCTTTGGAATGCTTTTATTTTTTCAAGCGATTCTGAGTTTGTGTTCTCGTGACACATTGTACTTTAAGTTAGTGGTAAACTTTGGTCGATACATTCACTGTTTATTTGTGGAAAAACACCAGAATTTAGAGAAAATTTGCAAAAATTTTAATTTTTATAACTGTGAATGTATCTGCTTATAAAACAGATAGTAATACCACAAAGAATAGTTACTAATTCACATATCCCATATGTCTGCTTTATGTTAGCATCATTTTTTGAACATTCTTTTATTTTTCTAGGACGTTACAAGGCTTAGAACTTTAGCAGCAATTTCTCACATTTTCAAGAAAATTTCAAAAGCCATTTTTTTTTATGGACCACTTCAGTTCTGAAGTGGCTTTGAGGGCCCTATATGTTAGAAAACCCTATAAATAACCCCATTTTAAAAACTGCACCCCTGAAAGTATTCAAAACAGCATTTAGACAATTTCTTAACCCTTTCGGCGTTTCACAGGAATTAAAGCAAAGTGGAGGTGAAATTTACAAATGTAATTTTTTTTGCAGAAAGTCTGTTTTCATTATTTTTTTTCTGTAACACAGAAGGTTTTACCAGAGAAACGCATCTCAATATTTATTGCCCAGATTCTGCAGTTTTTAGAAATATCCCACATGTGGCCCTAGTGTGGTAATGGATTGAAGCACTGGCCTCTGAAGCAAAGGAGCACCTTGTTGATTTTGGGGCCTTCTTTTTATTAGAATATATTTTAGGCACCATGTCAGGTTTGAAGTGGTCTTGTGGTGCCAATACAGGGGAAACACCCCCCAAAAAGATACCATTTGGAAAACTACACCCCTCAAGTCATTTATCAAGGTATATATTGAGCATTTTAACCCCGCAGGTTTTTTGCTGAATTCAGTGGAATTAGGCCGTAAAAATTGAAATCTAAATTTTTTCCAATAAAACAACTAAATTTCAATTTTTACAAAGCATAAAAGAGAAAAAGCACCCCAACATTTGAAAAACAATTTCTCCCAATTACAGCAGGGCTCAGAAGGGAAGGAGCACCATTTGGCTTTTGGAGCTCAAATTTTGCTGGAATGGTTTGCAGCGCTATGTCACATTTGCAAAGCCCCTGCGTGACCAAATCAGTGGAAACCCCCCAAAAGTGATCTAATTTGGGAAAATACAGCCCTCAAGGAATTTATTGAGGGGTATAGTGAGCATTTAGACCCCACGGGTTTTTTTGCTGATTTTAGGGGAATTAGGCAGTGAAAATGAATATAAATTTTTTTTCCGATAAAATGTTTCATTTTTTCATTTCTACAAGGTTTAAAGGAGAAAAAGCTGCCCAACATTTCTAAAGCAATTACTTTCGAGTATGGAAATACCCCATATGTGATCATAAACTGCTGTTTGGACACACAGAAGGGTTCAGAAAGGCAGGAGCTCTACTTGGCATGCAGATTTTGCTGGAATGTTTTTTGGGCACCATGTTGCATTTGCAAAACCCCTGCAGGACCAAATCAGTGGAAACTCCCCAAAAGTGACCCCATTTGAGAAACTACACCCCTGAAGGAATTTATCGAGGGGTATAGTGAGCATTTTGACCCAACAGGCTTTTTTGCTGAATTTAGTGGAATTATGCAGTGAAATTTAAAATTATTTTTGTGCTGATAAAACGTGGAAATGTTCAATTTTTACAAGGAATAAAGGAGAAAAAGCACCACAACATTTGAAAAGCAATTCATCCAGATTAAGGCAATACCCCACATGTGGTCATAAACTGCTGTTTGGACACACAGCAGGGCTCAGAAAGGCAGGAGCGCTATTTGGCATGCAGATTTTGCTGGATTGGTTTTTGGGCTCAGTGTTGCATTTGCAGAACCCTGAGGTACCAGAGTGCAGTGGAAGCCCACAAGAAGTGACCCCATTTTAGAAACTACACTCATCAAGGGATTGATCATTTGCATGGACATATGACAGGGGGCAGAAGTGAAGAGCAACATGCGTATGTGAGGCCTATTTTGGTGATTTTCACAGCAATGGCCCATAATTGTAGGGCTCTGAGGTCAAATAGTAAAACAAAACCCCAAGTAGTGAGACCTATTTTGGAAACTACACCCCATAGGGCATTTTAAGGGATGTAGTGAGAATTTTGACCCCACTGTTTGTTTTTCATTAGAAATTAATATGCAGCGGATGGTGCAAAGTGAAAATTGCAATTTTCCACAGATATGACATTTTAGTTCACAATATCTTGTGCCCAGTTTGTGCCACTGAAGACAAATACCTCATTGAGTGCTAAGTGGGTTCTCCCGGGTATGGCGATGCCATATATGTGGATGGAAACTGCTGTTTGGGCACACTGTAGGGTTCAGAAGGGAAGGAGCGCCATTTGGCTTTTGGATTGCAGATTTTGCTTGGTAGTAGTTCTGTTTGTGGTTTTACTGGTATTTCAGTTTATAATGTTCAGTTTATAATAAGCTGTGCAGAGTACATCAGGGAAGAATAAGAGGGTACAATAAAGTGGTAAATAAATAATAATCTGCAGATGTGTGGCCAGTGTCGCACTGATAAATGGTGCCCAATCTTATCCAATTTTGAACACTCTGCACATTTCGTGTCGCCATATTCTGAGAGCCAGAACTTTTTTATTTTTTTCTCCAATGGCGCTGTGTTAGAGCTTATTTGTTGCGGGACAATCTGTAGTTTTCATTGGTACAGTTTTGGGGTACATGCTATTTTTTGATCACTTATCACTTTTTATTCCATTTTTTGGAAAGCAAGGTGACCAAAAATGGGCTTCCATACGTGGCAGACCTGGAGGCCATTGTTAAGCCTTCGGTTGTCATAGCAATAATCGGCACCCCTGCAATCACATTGCGGCGATGCCGATCGGCTACAAACCACTCTAACCACACCAGGAGAAAAGTGCTGGATAAGCCACATATTCCCGGTCTAAAAGTCAGACAGGCCCATAAGACCAGTCTTAAAACCCAAAAGATTCCGCATGGAGGGCATGTCAGAACTAAGATACCTTTTCAAGGAGGACATGTATCTAGTAAAAATAGATTTAAAGGATGCTTTCCATTCCATTTTTATTTCTCTAATACCCAGAAACCTTGTGAACTTCTGTGGGAGAAGACAAATTTACCATTGAAATGTGATATGGGTATTTGGCCTCTCCAATGCCCCTTATATATTTACAAGGGTCATGAAAGCATTGCTTTCATCTAAGGTCATCGGGCTTAACGTGACTTGTATATATCTACACGACTTTTTACTCTTCCATCCCAGTATGGACACACTTCTCTTTCAGAGAGATACCACAATGTCTCTGCTAGGGGAAGCATGATCTCCTTTACAATAGGAGTTTGAGAAGAAAAATGGTCAAAGGTGGTAGCCCATTTTTCGGAGATATTGTCCAAAGGAAAGGTGACAGTAAGAGTACTTGCTAGTCTTATAGGGAAACTAGTTGCATCACAACCGGGATTCTACACTGTTCCAATGATATGATGTCAGATGCAGTTTTGGCTGATCTCCCTTCTGAGACAGGGAAAAAATGGAGCTCGAGAGTCCATCTCACTCCACAAGTGTGGCTAGAAATGACAAAAGTTGTGAGACTAGCTTTTCCCTCAACCTCGTCCCATCTGACAAAGAGTAGAGTACTTAACAGTAACGTCTGATGCTTCCCTTACAGGATGGGGCGCCTTTTCACACAAGGCAGTAGTTTGAGGGAAATGGAATCCATTAGAGTCCAAACTACACATAAACATTCTGGAACTCAGAGCTGCTAAGCTGGGTCTCCAGAGGTTATATACCCCGTCACCAACATGTCACATGAAATTAATCCAAATGGACAGCAGGACTGCAGTAGAATATGTGAACAAGATAGGGGGCACAAGATCCAAGACCTTGTGCTCAGAGGCTCTGGAGCTATAGAATTTGGCTCTAGTCCTCCGAGCCCAGTATGTTCTGGGTCATTCCAACGAAGTTGCAGATGCATTGTTACGACAGAAGATGACGGTGACTCTGAAACTAGATCATTCAGAGAATAGAGCACACAGGGAAATAAATCTATTCACCTCAGCCAGCTCGGCTCAGACCAAATGGTTTGTTTCCAGGACTTGGTCTCAAGGGACATGGAGAGTGGATGCCTTGTCATTTACTTGGATCCACCTAAAGAAGCTTTATGATTTCCCTCCCCCAACACTACTGTCTCTAGAGTTGCGGAAGATCCAAGAGGATCAAGTAGAGGGGATGGTACTGGTCTACCCAGTTTGGCCTTCCAGACCATGGTACCCAATGACCACAATCTAATCCAAGGGAGCAAGGTTCCCCTTGGCTGGACAACAGAATGTTTTCAGAGATCGGAAGATCTTATGGTCCAACTTCCATGATTAATGTGGATAGTGGCTGTGATAGGCTCTTCTTCTTCTCAAACTTATCAGTTGAAGTTAACCAGAAAATCAACCACTCTTTGAACCCTAGGATGAAAAATAGATATAAATTTATTATTGCTGAATTCAGACCTGATACTCTACCATGTTATCCGGAGTTAATCCTCTCTCACAACTTGAGGCAGCCCTGGAGTTTCTTA
Organism: Rhinoderma darwinii; assembly: GCF_050947455.1. Classification (NCBI taxonomy): domain Eukaryota; kingdom Metazoa; phylum Chordata; class Amphibia; order Anura; family Rhinodermatidae; genus Rhinoderma; species Rhinoderma darwinii. The sequence continues at coordinate 290,681,151 of NC_134687.1, read as the reverse complement.
AACAATAATTCCTGGCAGGCTTTGCTTGCAACACACTTAAGTCCATGTGTTCTTCTTTAAACTTACTAATACCAAATCTTACAGCAGATAAGCTATACCTTAGGTTAATTAATGGGTACTTCTGCTAGAAGACCAATCGTTCCTAAGTAGTCATGCACCTGGGAAATTGATCTCCTATGACATTTTCTTGGCACCATGACCGAAGGTGACTGCCACCTTAGGAACAAAGGTATAAAGCTAGCATGTCTCCTTTCCCTAGCTATTGCAGCACCTACAGCAGAACTTACTCTTTTCCACATTATGGAACCTTGGCTATATGTCACACCAGGAGGTTTCCATCTTCATAGTTCTTTAGGGCAGAACTAAAACTTCTCATTTAGATGAGACACCAGTAGAACTAGACCTAGTAAAGGATCTAGAGGAATATTCCCTGTGTTTGGTTAATACCCTTCAGGAGTATCTTACCCTGTCTGCCCCTTACAAAGCGGAAATTACAAATCTCTTCAGCGTTTCCAGACCTCCGTTCCGAAAAGCATCGGCTAATTCAGTTAGAGGGTGGATCTTATTTACGATGGACAGCGCAGGCATAGATACCAATTTATTCAAAGCCCATTCAAAGCCTCCAGGGCTGCAGCCAAAGGGATTCCCCTTGATTGCATTCTCAGAGCAGCTATATGGTCCTCTAGCAAAACCTTTGTCAAGTTCTATTGGTGTCCTTCCGACACACAACATCTTGAATTTCTCAGAGCTACCACCAGGTTTGTGCTACTCTACCCATTAGCTGGTGCTAGGTGGCTGTCTCCCCGAAGAACAAAGAAGAGTTTGCAAGAATCTATGACCTGCAAATGGTATTTGTTCTAGGGGAAAGGACAGCCATCTAGAAACAGTGACCCGTTCATTCTCCCTCCCTAACAAGGTTGTCCTGTGGTAGGAGCCTTCTTAATGTCTCTATCTTCTAGGTCAAAAACCAGACAAAAGGGAGCCATCCCCAAGCCGAATCCAAGAAATAGATAATGGTGTTGAGGTTTCATTCCTAGATTGACGTTTACTTCATACCCTTAGAATCTTTACTTGTGTATTACTTGTTTCAACTTCATGTTCAGTTCCTTCCTTTTAAGCATTGTAGATGAGACAGACCTCCTCTTAACCGCTGTTTAACCTTTTATTGTTATTAAAGCATCGATTAACATTACTGATCATGTTTTCCATGCTTTATTGGGGTTTTGGACTAGCTATCTTGGCTCCTTAGAAAAATTCTGCGGAGAGTTCCTGCGCTCTCATGAGAACTCCCCCGGGAGCTGTCCTTTCCCCTAGAACAAATACTGTTTGCAGGTCATAGATTCCTGCAAACTCTGCAAATGTTCAAATTTTTAAACACCTAGCCCCAATCTGTGGCATTTGAGAGGGACATAAAAGCCACATTAAAAGCAAAGTTTTTTAGCCACATGAAACCTCAAAAATCAGATCAAGTGATGTGGGATGATTGTGCGATGCATCCTGTTCGTCGACGTGCCAGTCAATCCTTGAACGGATAGACCTTGGTTTATCACTCCGGCAGACCGCTACGCATTAGGCTGAGATGTCAGCACTGTTCAACATTGCGTGTCCTGGAGGTTGGGAGAATAACAATGAATGGGAATGACAGCAAGCGGTGCGCAGAGGCGAACCTCTGCACAGATGGATCGTCTGATTAGAAGAATGACGCGTAGTGATCCATTATGTACTGCAAGGGAAATAAGATATCACATCCCAAGCCTAGGGCGGCAACCAGTGTCAACACAAACCATCAGAAGGCGTTTGAACGACATTGGCCTACGAGCCAGACGTCCAGCTACAGGCGTGCCATAGACCACACACCACCGCTCTCAAAGGCTATCATGCTGCACAGCAAGATGGCAACAAAGGCTGGAACGGAGGTCTACCCTCTTCATCGATGAGTCCCGCTTTTTTCTAGGACGCAATGATAGCTGGAGATTGGTCTGGAGACCACGTGGGCTAAACAATGAAGAGGCCTTTACAAGGGAGCGTCGCACTGGTCCTACTCCCGGGATTATAGTGTGAGGTGGCATAATGTACGGAGGCCAGACCTCTCTAGTCTTCATTTCAGATGCACTAAGGCTGGGTTCACACGTGGCGGAATTTCACTTAAATTCCGCTGCGGACACTCCGCAGCGTTAATCCGCAGCGGAGCCGTTTCTGCATTGACTTCCACTTCTATTTAGAAGTGTTCGTTTAGACGATGCGTAACATTCCGCTGCGGAGCATAGGCTGCGGAGCGGAATTTGGTGTCCGCAGCATGCTCTGTCTGTTGCGGAGCAGTGGCGGACTCATGGCGGAATTTCTCCATTGACTTCAATGGAGATTCTAAGTTCCGCAATGAGGTCCGCAGCTGTCATGCACATGTTATGTGTGCTGCGGATGCGTCTTGCTTTTGAGCCATGACATTTCCTCATTCTGGCTGGACCTATGTATTTCTAGGTCTCCAGCCAGACTGAGGAAGTCAATGGGGCTCCCGTAATGACGGGAGCGTTGCTAGGAGACGTCTGTAAATAGTCACTGTCCAGGGTGCTGAAAGAGTTAAGCGATCGGCAGTAACTGTTTCTGCACCCGGGACAGTGACTACCGATCCCAATATACAGCAACCTGTAAAAAAATATAAGTTCATACTTACCGAGAACTCCCTGCTTCTGTCTCCAGTCTGGCCTCCAGGGATAACGTTTCATCCCATGTGACCGCTGCAGCCAATCACAGGCCAAGCACAGGCTGCAGCGGTCACATGGACTGGCGCGTCATCCAGGGAGGTCGGGCTGGATGCCGAAAGAGGGACGCGTCACCAAGACAACGGCCGGTAAGTATGAAAGTCGTTTACTTTCACTAGGGAAAGTGCTGTCCCTTCTCTCTATCCTGCACTGATAATAGAGAGAAGGGAAGCACTTTTCCCGCAGTCCGCAGCAGCTAGTCCGCATCAATTTTCTGCACATTTTGTGCAGATCCGCAGCCGTAATCCGCAACCCGGATTAGGTGCGGCATTGATGCGGACAGTTGCGGAGGAAATCCGCCACGTGTGGTCATGCCCTAACAGCTCAGCGTTACCTTGAATTGGTTATAGAACCAGTGGCACTGCCATTTCTCCGAAGTGTCTCAGAAGCCGTTTTTCAACAGGACAATGCCAGGCCGCATGTTGCTCGTGCTACTGTGAGCAGCCTGCATGGCCTAAATGTGGTACCATGGCCTGTAGCGCCTCCAGACTTGTCTCCAATTGAGCACATCTGGGACGACATCGGTCGTTAGGTGCAAAGATTTGCGTGCCCAAGTGTATTCAGCACGGCATAACATTCCTCAGACAACCCTTAATAGCATGCTAAGGCATGTAAGTGTGTGTATTTCTGCGCTCATACTCAATAAATGAAGATGTTTGGAATATTTTGTTTCCATTTTTTTACCATTCTATCAATCCTGGGATTTCCACAATTCCAAAACTTTTTCTTCTTGATGTTGCAATTTCAATTTTGAGGAGTGTGACTTCTCCAGTGCTCCTGTAACTTCCAGAATATAGGCCATATGGTGTAACAGCTGAGATGTAAAATGATCAAAGAGTCAGAATGTTGCACATGGGTATCTTCAGCACAGTGTGTCAATATAACCTAGTCCACAAGAATGATTTGAGCAATACCACTATTGTACCGATCAACACCAATGGCAGAGGTATGAAAAATTCTATTGCTAGACTAAAAGATTTGCTAAACAAAAGAACCAGGATGTAGTGGAATAAGGCTTTTTGTTTTTTTTTTTAAAAAAAAACACCTTATAAAAGGACTTATGCCAAGAGGTTTAACCCTTTCAGAACAAAGCCATTTTTTGATTTTTCATTTCCGTTTATGACTCCCCGCCTTCCAAGAGCCATAAGTCTTTTAATTTTCCATCAATGGAGTGGTGTGAGAGCTTATCTTTTGCAGGAAGAGTTGTAGCTTATATTAGTCGCATTTAAAGTCCCATATAATGTACTGGGAAACGTAAAAAAAATTATTTGCGGGCTGAAATTGAAAGAAACTGTGATTCCTCCATTGTTTTTTGGGTTTCGTATTTACGGCTTTCACCGTGCAGTAAAAACAACAACTTAACTTTATTCTGTGGCTCAATACGATTATAGTGATACCAAATTTCTATACATTTTTTTATATTTTACTACTTTTTTTTAAAAAACAACTTTTTGTTAAAAACAAAAAAAAATTGTTTTGTGTCACCGCATTTTGAGAGCCATAACTATTTTTATTTTTCAGTGGATTGAGCGATCTGGGGACTTATTTTTTGCGGAACGAGCTGTAGTTTTTTATCGTTACCATTATCTGGTACATACAATTTTTTAATCACTTTTTATTAAATTTTTTTGAGAGCTAAGTTGACCAAAAAGCGATTTTGGCGTTTTAAATGTTTAATTTTTTTACGGCGTTCACCATGCGCATTAAATAAGGCTATATTGTAATAGTTCAGAATTTTATGGACGCAGCGATACCAATTTTGTTTCCTTTTTTTATTTTTTACAATACTTTAGAGGAAAAATGGGAAAGGTTTTTTTTAAAAATTTTAATATATTTTTTTCATTACTTAAAACTTTATTTCACTTTTTTTACACATTCTATTAGTCCCGTTATGGGACTTAAACCAGCGATCGTTAGATCACTGGTGCAATACACTGCCACCAATGTATTGCAGTGTATAGTCATTTTTACAGGCTTCTATTAAAGGGGTTTTCCCATGAGAGACATTCATGACATATCCAAAGGATGAGTCATAAATGTCAGATAGATGCAGGTCACACCTCTGGAACCCGCACCTATCTCCACAATGGGGTCCCCTAAACCCCGTTCAGCTGCTCTGTGTTGCGGCTGAATGAGGTGAATACTCCCATAGTAGTGAATGTCAGTCACAGAAGCAGCGTAGCATGCGAACTACGCTGTTTCCGTAACTACCATTCAGTTCTATGGGACTTACGGAAAGTGCGTAGCTCAGCGAGCTACGCGGTATACGTAACTCACAACCATATAAAAAACACCTTTTTCATGGTTGGAATTCACCTCATTCAGCCGCAACACAGAGCGACTGAACGGGGTTTAGGGGGCCCCGTTCTGGAGATATGTGCGGGTCCCAGAGGTGGGACCTGCATCTATCTGACATTTACGACATATCCTGCAGATATGTTATAAATGTCTCTCATGGGAAAACCCCATTAAGTCCTGCCACAGGCAGGGCTTAACAGAGACAGAGTGAAGGCAGTCATGGGGTCTTCATTAGGCCCCCAGGTTGCCATGACAACCATCGGCACCCCCCCCATAGCGTTGCGGGGGGTGATGAGCTGTCGGAGGGGGCCGTCCCCCTCTTTTCAATGCCTCACATGCTGCAGTCACGATTGAGGGAATAAACAGCCAGGAACAGTGCGATCGCTGTTCCTGGCCATTAGACCTGGGTGTCAGCTGTAAACAGCAGCGTATGAAGCACACTCAGCACGTATCCAAGTATTTCTGTCATTGTAATTGACTAAGAAGGATAAATCTGGGGGGCGTGGCCTGGACACGGATGGCAGAGGACGCATAACTGCACAGCTCCTGCCGGATAGAAGCTTAAAACGGCATAAATAAACCAAAAAACCTATTTGGTTCAGTTGATTACGGTCCCCAGCCTCTCCGGATTACCCAGAGGATAAACGGTCCAAAATCGGAAGAGATCCTACAGAGGGCAGAGTTGTCCGGAGTGTCGCGGCCTTGCGTGCACTTTGCCTCCTGTGTAGCAGTTGAAGCTGAGCGACGGCTGATGAGAAGGTGAGAGCAGGGGAAACAAACAAAACACACTGCCACAATTAAGAGCTCAGACAAAGAAGTTTCCTCACACAGCAGACTGTGTCCCATTACAGCCCGATCTCATTTACGTTGTGAAAGTGCAGACAAGAAGGGACCCGCCGCCATTTTAGATAAATCAACGCAGCACATATTTACTTAGCCTCTGCTGGGAATTCACCCTTGCTGAGGTCTCCCTGGATCAATCCTGCACGGTCTGAAAAGGGACCCGCCGCCATTTTACACACATCCATGCAGCAAATAATTATACTAGCCTCGGATACATACTCACCCCTTCTTTATTCTCACTGGAGCATGTCTGCAGGACATCTATAGTATTTTCGACCTACCCAAAAATAGTCTAAGGGGAAAGGAGAGGAAAGAGAGCAAAAGAGGAAAAAAAAAAAGGGATATCAGAGGCTTGTGACAAAGTACTCAGGACGTGATCTTAAAGGGTCATACACATTTCTTCTAAACATCTGGCAACAAGATGGGTGGCACGTCAAAGAGAAATACGAAAACAAAACCGGCAAAGATAACAGAATTTTTTTCTAACTTCTCGTCGCAGCAAAGGGAAGTTAATAGACGAATTTCAATCCCTCCTACCTCTCCTACTCTCTCATCCAGAGCTGACTCGATAGATCAAGACATAGGTGATCATCTAGATGTGATGCCAGTTACGGAGGATGTAATAAAAAAATTACTAAATTCACTATGAGACTCTCTACAATCAGATATGAGACAAGTCATAGGAGAATTAAAAGCAGATATTCTATCTATTGCATCACGTACAGAACATATTGAGCATAAAATGGAAGTCTTTGCAAAATCTCACAACTCGCTCATTGACGCTAACTCCACCTTAGAAGAAGAAGTGGGACGTCTCTCAAATAAGGTTCTGGATTTGGAGGATAGGTCAAGGAGGAATAACATACGCATTAGGGGTGTTCCGGAATCCATCACGCCTGACCAGTTGTCTCAATATCTTACGGACTTAATGGCGCTTATGCTACCTCAAAAATCTACTCTGGATCTAACGATTGACAGGATTCATAGGATTCCTAAACCACGATTTATTGCACCTCATTTACCTAGAGACACTATTGCTCGGATACACTTCTTCCATGTTAAAGACGAATTCCTGAAGTCTCTCAAGTCTTCCCCGGACCTACCTGACAGATTCAAAGACATAGCAATTTACCCAGATCTATCTGCTGCAACGATGCTACGACGCAAAGAATACGTTCAATCTACTAAGATATTAAGAGAAAACGGCATCCTCTACAAATGGGGCTTTCCTGTAAAACTCATAATAACCAAAAATGGATCTCAACATATCTGCGTGACCCCAGAAGCTACTACGGTTCTATTACGCTCATGGGGATTGCTTCCACCTCCGTCGAGCCCTCCTCGCCAACAGGAGAGACGTCCGGAAATTATTACGCCACTTTGGTCCGAAAAACAAAGAAAGTCCACACAGAAAATAGGGGACTGATATCGCTGGACAATACACTCAGGTTTGATAACTTTTTCAGAGCTTCTCTTTGGAACTTGAGATGTCCGGCACTTTGTTTCCAATGCCAATGGAATGGCTGAACTGTTGCCTCCTTTTCTATTTCCTTGAAAGAGGGAATTTGTTCTTGTTTGAAGTTATTGTCTTTTTGATTTTGTTTTTGTTGTTTTCTTTTCCTGACATTCAGCTAATATTACTTTACGTGGCTCTTTATATTCATCTGACCAGGGGTTGTGTGAAATTTGCATCTATTCTGTTTCTATGCCTTGTAATGCCGCCTATTGGAAATGGGGGTTAAATTTATGTCTATAAATGCCCATGGACTGAATTCCCCTTTTAAGAGATCTATCTTATGGAGGGAGACGGCTAAGTCTAAATGTGATGTACTATGTGTACAGGAAACCCACCTAACATCCAAAGATACTCATTTAGTCAAACACAAACAATTTCCTCATATAATTCATTCTTCCACAAATGTAAAAAAAGCAGGGGTTATCATTGCAATTAAAGATTCGGTTACATATCAACAGTTAGAAACCTATATAGATCCTTTGGGAAGATATATAACAGTCGGGGGATCCTTGTCGTGGATTGCGAGCTTGCGTCCTTTTGGCCAAAATGATTACCAATACCCCAGGTATTTTTCATTATTATGTATATTCGCTTCTCTTGGACACAGCCGGGTCTTTGATGCTGGGAGAGCATGGTGTGTTGTTGTTTGGCATAGCAAGCAGGGTAGCCCGCTCTATGAATTATCAAGGCGTCACAAATAGGCTTCTACCTGGCTATACACGTTGTGCCTCATGACGTACACACTATCCCTCCATGTTTCACTCACTTGCACCCCATTATCCATTTATTTCTATTGAGGCACTTCATTTATTACTGCCCCCTATATTTCACTTATAGTATTACACTTACACACACACTATTCATTTATTATTTCTTACTACACATCCCATGCACCACACACCACTCCCCTCAAGACCAGTGGGAGTGGCTATTATCATTTAAAGCACCTGCTCGCCCTTTCATCAGCATTTCTGGCCTGGCTGTGTCCATTTGTAAGTATGGCCTTTTTCGGTGTTTTTGTATATGTCCCTGTGTTTTTATCGGTTCTGTTTGTGCATCAGGAACGTTCTGTTCCAGTTTAGGATTTAGGGACTCGCAAGTCTGGGGATCCTTGTCGTGGATTGCGAGCTTGCGTCCTTTTGGCCAAAATGATTACCAATACCCCAGGTATTTTTCATTATTATGTATATTCGCTTCTCTTGGACACAGCCGGGTCTTTGATGCTGGGAGAGCATGGTGTGTTGTTGTTTGGCATAGCAAGCAGGGTAGCCCGCTCTATGAATTATCAAGGCGTCACAAATAGGCTTCTACCTGGCTATACACGTTGTGCCTCATGACGTACACACTATCCCTCCATGTTTCACTCACTTGCACCCCATTATCCATTTATTTCTATTGAGGCACTTCATTTATTACTGCCCCCTATATTTCACTTATAGTATTACACTTGCACACACACTATTCATTTATTATTTCTTACTACACATCCCATGCACCACACACCACTCCCCTCAAGACCAGTGGGAGTGGCTATTATCATTTAAAGCACCTGCTCGCCCTTTCATCAGCATTTCTGGCCTGGCTGTGTCCATTTGTAAGTATGGCCTTTTTCGGTGTTTTTAAGATATATAATATTGGTATGTGTCATAGATAATGTGACTTACACGATCGTCTCCCTATATGCACCAAATAGAAGACAGATTCAGTTTATTAAAAAAGTAATCACTAAAGCTAAACAAATGCAAAGAGGGAGTCTGATTTTAGTCGGGGATTTTAATGAGGTTCCGGACTCAAATATGGACCGTACTCTGAGTCCGCGAAGACTGGGTGGGGATCTTAAGAACCTGATTTCTGAGGAAAATTGACATGATATTTGGAGATATCAACACGCCTCAGAAAAAGATTTTACATTTTTCTCTTCCCCGCATAATACTTACTCCAGGATAGATTTCTTTCTGGTGGATAGGGAGATCTTACTAAATGTTGTACAGTCCAATATTGGGGTGATTTCGTGGTCAGACCATGCGTCAATAGATCTTATTCTTGCGGATAAATATAACAGATCCCCACGTTTTCCGTGGAGACTTAATACCTATTTATTGAACGATAAATCTTTGCAGACTTCAATAGGAAATGCCTTATCAGAATTTTTCTTAATTAATTCCCCTACGGCTTCTTCTCCTGAACTTTTGTGGTGTACCCATAAAGCGTTTGTCCGAGGCCTATTCATACAAGCAGCAGCAAGAGCAAAGCGGGAAAGGACCAAACAAATAGACGCTCTTCTTTCTGATATTCATAAACGGGAAAATAGCATGAAGGTGTCTCCTTCAGTCGTTTTGAAACAAGAAATTAGAGATTTCAGGGATAAACTACGTTCCTTATATCTTTATGCATATGAGAAAAACCTAAAGAAACTTAAGTGGAATTTTTATGTTCAGGGGGACAGGCCTAGCAAAATTTTAGCCCGCAGAGTTAAACAACACACAGCAAAAACCAAAATACATTATTTAAACTCAGTCAGAGGGCAGAGAATTTATGATCCCCAACAGATAACGGATGAGTTTGCTGAATATTATAGAGCACTGTATAATCTTAGGGAAGATGCTTCCCTCCCTCCTATATCTCAGGAATCTATACAAGCTTTTCTGAGCAAAGTACAGATGCCCCAATTGTCTGAAGTACAACTATCCCAATTGAATGCTCCCATACGAGGGGAAGAATTAAAGAAGATAATTTTAGGTTCCAAACAAAATAAATCCCCCGGACCAGATGGCCTCCCTAATGAATATTTTAAAACGTTTACGGAAACTTTAATTCCATACATGGTAGATACTTTCAATGGAATAGTGTCTACTCAAGGTCCTCCCTCAGAAATGTTGTAGGCCATTATTGTTACGCTTCCCAAGCCGGGAAAAACTCCAGATTCCCCAGCCAACTTTCGACCCATATCTTTATTAAACAGCGACATTAAATTATTTTATAAATTGCTAGCTTCTAGACTAAATGATTGTCTACCTTCATTGATAGCTTTAGATCAAGTTGGGTTCGTTAAGGGAAGACAAGCTAGAGATGGAACTCGTCGGTTTTTAGATTTAATTCAAGTAGCTTCTCAATCTAAGGATGCAACAATTTTTCTTTCCCTGGATGCTGAAAAAGCATTCGATAGGGTACATTGGGGTTTCATGGATGCAGTCCTGGAAAAATTAGGATTTGGATCTTTTATAAAAACAGCAATTCTCTCTTTGTATACCTCCCCTTCAGCAAGGGTTTTGAATTCCGAGTTTATGTCAAGTACATTTCAGATAACTAATGGTACTCGTCAGGGATGTCCATTGTCTCCGTCTTTACTCTTTGCATGGAACCTTTCGCAGAATTGATCCGTACTACTCAGGAGATCTCAGGGATTAAAGTAGGTGCCATGGAGCACAAAATAGGCCTATACGCCGATGACGTGGTTATGACTTGTACTTCCCCCTTGAAGTCCCTGACTGCAGTACTAAAGGTTATCTCCCAATATTCCAGAGTTTCATATTATAAACTAAACATATCCAAGTCGGTAATGTTACCAATTAACATTTTGGATCCCCTGAGGGCAGTTCTATCAAAATTTCAGTTTGCATGGGCAGAAACAGGCATTCCATATTTAGGTATAAAGTTATTTTCATGTCCTTCCCAAATAATCTCTAAAAATTATTCTGCTCTTTTGTTGACTATAAAGGTTGTGAAAGGTTAAATAAGTTCCAATTATCATGGATAGCCAGGATAAATTTGGTTAAGATGTTCTTACTGCCTAAGATCTTATACTTATGTAGAACCATCCCATTTCTTATACCTGTCTCATTCACTTCACAATTCCAAAATGTTTTGCTTAAATTTATCTGGAATCACAAACGTGCAAGAGTTGCAGAGTCACTGCTGTATCGAAGGAATGGGGATGGAGGTTTGGGAGTTCCTGACATTGCTTTCTATAATGTGGCAGCGATAATGGAACAGCTGCGAGAGATGTGGCATGCTTCTCCTAAGCACCTATGGGCTCAAATTGAAGAAGTGCTTGTTCCTCATCACTCTCTCAAAACCCTGATGATAATAGCATATATATGGGAGATCCAGTTCCTCCTCTCCCCATACAATCTATGAAAGACTCCATACAGGTTTGGTCACAGGTAGTGTGTAAACAAAATTGGGTGCATGTCTCCTTACAAAGTATGCCAGTGATTTCTATTCAAGACTTTGTTCCTGCCACTCCAATGTTAGAATGGGAATCAGCTGGGGTGGAGGTTCTTTCTGACTTCTATGACAACAGGGTTTTTAGAACATTTGCAGATTTAGCCGATTAATTTCACATATCTCATAAGAAGTTCTTTCAATATCTCCAAATTCGGCATTTCTTGCAGGGCTTGAAACTTCCCACCCAACCGCCCCAACTCTCTACATTTCATAAGTTTATATTTCAATGGCAGGGTTTTCCGAAAGGCCTCACATTTAGTTATGATTTACTGCTTCATAGAGGGCGGGATTCAAAAGACCCTTATATGCTAAAATGGGAAGGAGAGTTGGGTACTTCATTCTCCTCAGAACAATGGATTAAAGCTGCTAATTGGATCTCCAAGCATTCTAGATGCATAAATCATATGGAGTTAGTTAAAAAAATACATCTTAGGTGGTACTTAACGCCTTCCAGATTCTCCCACTTTGGAGGGGGCAGCTCTAATATGTGTTGAAGAGGGTGCGGAAACAAAGGCTCCACATTACATATGTGGTGGACCTGTCCTTCTATTAGCTCTCTATGGAAAGAAGTGTTTCAACTGATCTCTGAGATCTCAGGTATACTTATCTCAGGGTCCCCAGAATTGGCCGTTTTGGACATGGGGTTGGAAGATATACCTCACCAAGTCCGACTGATTTCTCAACATATTCTCATAGCTGCAAGAATGTCAATAGCTAAATTGTGGAAGTCTTCCGTCCCTCCATCCATATTAGAGGTAATTAGAAGAGTTAACATAGATTGTAGACATGAAACGTCCTTCCTCTATTACTTTAACACACCTCATACTAAGGTGGCGGCGTGGGATTTATGGAAAAGCTCAAAATATTATAAATAAGTCATGAATATGTCTGAACAGAGTCACAGTATGTATATGAATGTCTTTTTTTTAAATTTCTTTTGTTTTCTGTTTAGTTGATTTTCTGTTATGTTGTTTTGTGCACTCCTTTGTAGGACTTCTCATGTTGAGAACCTTGGGTGCTGAAGCTTGGAGGTATTTTTCCTATGTAATGTGTTGAAAAAGCTCAATAAAAATTTCAATGATTAAAAAAAAAAGAAGGATAAATTTGTAATTGATTACGAAGGATTCAGTACAAATTTGAAGGAGTTGTCAAATAAATGTTCAAGAGGATTATGCCACTTCTAGTTTGATTGAACCAAACCATGTTGGGGAAATGAAGAATCAAGTAGAGGAATTACAAATCAAAATTAAAAGGAAACCTCTCTGAGGATGCATTGAATAAATTAAAAGAGGAACTAGATAAGGACTTAAAGTGGAACCAGAAGATCTGTAGTGATAAATCTAAAAAGTTTCATAGGATATGAGCGGTTACAACAAGATCGTGTGTATAAATGGAGACGGACTGGAAATCGTTTGCGATCTGTGTCTTGCTCCCGATCTAATTCATCCCATACACCACAAAGTAAAAGATAAGAGATCAGTAGAAAGTTGTGGCAACTCCCGCAAGGAATAAGAAAAGACAAGTAACTAAACCGAAAATGACATGACAGTATGAACAAGGGAAAAATGTATCAACTCATATCCTCTCTGATGCACAATGTGATATACTAAGTATGGGATTAAAATTTTCTCCCAGTAACAGATTTGAATATTTTACAGCCATGAAAGATTTACACATCTTTTCACGTAAACTAATTTTGAAGGAACTACACAGTAGGGGTGCAGTAGATACGGGCTTAAACAGTTAAGCTGAAAAGAACGGGATTTAACTGAATGAACAATCAAAGTTATGTTTCCTCAGTCAGTCATGCACAGATCAACAAGGTTTTCCCCTATCGCCTCAGGTAGAGATCTTTACAAAACTTGTAATTGAAGACTTCAGAACTTCTGTCAGACATAGACATTACAACTTGACAAACATCTAACGGAAAGAAACTGCAGGCATATTATGATGTCGTTTATAAGGCAGCTGAAAAAGGGGGAAACATTGTGGTATGGCCTGTAGAGACATACAAGAAAGGGGAATATCGCCAGTTTGAGAGATAAGCAAACCTTTCGCAAACTGTCCTATAACCCACTGAATACTTTCTCCTCAGAATTATATTCAATTTTAAACAAGGCCTATGAATTGGGGATTATCCCAAAGAAGGTTTGGACAGACTCATGGTCAAATACTCTAACTCTATATCTCCACCCTAATCTGTTTGTCGGCTTCTGGGAGGGACAGGTTTTTTTATGGGGACGATGCGCATGCTATGGACCATGTGCAGTACTGGCTGCGGTACATTGATAATTTGCTGCTAACATGGCAGGGCTCACATATGGAACGACAGAAATTCATGTCACAACTAAAACAAAATCAATTTAACATTAGACTTACATTCACATATGATTAACAGAAAGTGTAGTTTCAGAATGTGCTAATTAAGGTTGACGAGAATAGACAACTACATACTGAAGTGCATAAATTGAACACATAAGTAAATTCACTCTTCAGCGGGACTCTTCAGCAAGAAAATAAAAAAGAATCAGAGCATCTGAACACACTCCCTCAGATGACAAGGGAAGGAACAAAAGGAAAGATTATCTCTTCATTGATGTGAAAGACACTTTTGGAAGAAAATACAGAACACCAGGAAGGAACACCACTTTATCCTTATGGATAATTAGAAAAGGAGATTTGCAAGACACAGCATCTAATTCCCAAATCCGATGGATGTAGCAGCAACAAGAAAAGTAACTATCCAGGAAAGGAGATGCAGCAAAATTTCCTGCAAGGGTTCGAAAGGCAATACCTGAAGAGCCCCAAGGACCAAGCTAAGATCCCAGGGCTCAGGGGGATGTCTGAATCAAGGAACAATATGAGATACCCCTTGCAGAAAATTCTCCTTCTGAGAACAAAAGGCTAGCGTTCGCTGAAAAAGGATATACAGAGCAGAGAACTGACCCTTAAGAGAATCCAAATCCCTGCTCAAGACCTGATTGCAGTAAGGACATGATCCCAGTTATAGAACATACCAGCATAACTGCACAGTTTACACCAGTGGAAATAGGCCTTCCACGTACTGTGGTACACCATGGCAGATTGAGGTTTTCTGGCCTTTACCATTGTTTGGATAATTGGTTCAGAGAGACCCTGGACTCTCAAAACCGTGGCATGCAAAAGCCACGCTGTTAAACGCATCTGAGGTATAGTGGGGTGGAACTGCCAACCTTGGGAAAGGAGGTAACGTCGTAGCAGAAGACGCCAAGGTGTGTCCGCGAGCAGGTTGACCAGGTCGTTGGATCAGGCCCTGTGAAGTCAGTCCGGTGTCACTAGAATCACGGGATTGCCCAACGATTTTATTCTCTTGAGAACTCTGGGTAGTAGCAGATAGGGAGAGAAGAAATACAGAAGAGAGGACCCCTCGCAGAGAGTGACCACGGCATTCACTGTGATGGCCTTGGGATCCAACTCCCTGTCCATGTACGTTGGTACCTTGCGGTTAAGACAAGATGTAAAAAGATTCTCGTCTGGAGTGCACAATTTCTTGCAAATCTGAATAAATAATTCTGGGTGAAGAGACCATTCCCCCCCGATCCAGCTGTTCCCAACTAAGTTTGTGGCTCAATTGTCCACTCCTTCTACGTGGACCACAAACATAGCTGGCACATGATTCTCCATCCAGTGGAGAAACCGGGAGGACTCCCACAGTGCCCCCCTTGATGGTTTAGATAGGTGCCTGAAGTGGAGTTGTCCGTTTGTACTCTGACCGGGCAGCCCTGGAGAACTGGAGTCTAATGGCCCTCAATTCAAGACCGTTGATTTGTAAGGTTGTCTCCTCTGGTGACCAAGAGCACTGGACTTTGCAGAGGCCAAAAAACGTTCCCCCACCCAGATAGACTGGTATCCATCCAGGTAAATGAAAGTGACTGAAGGTGTCTGAAGGAAGAACTGCTCCTGAAGAATGGCAGGGAAAGTTTCCTACCAGATTAACTCCTGATGAACCCGAGAGGGTAAAAGAATCAACCTTTCCAGTGTGCCCTGCGTCTTGACCAGGTCATGAGAATTACCCTCTGGAGAGGCCTTGCGTGGAATTACGCAAAGGGAAATACCTCTAAGATCATACTGCCCAGCACCCGCATACAGAAACCAATTGGAAAAGGGAGTATTACGTCGAAGGAGACCAACTCTGACTCGGATGGCCTTGACCTTTTCCACCGGGAGATGAACCTGGTGTTTAAAATCAGTCCCAGAAATTCTATGAGCTGAGCTAAAAGTAAGGAGAACTCCTTTCTGTTGATGATCCTTCCAAATCTCTTCAATGTGTCCAGGGTGATATTGAGCCCAGAAAGGTTGTCCTCCCTGGCGTGGAGGAGCGCTATTAGTCGCTAGCACCTTGGTGAAGGTCCCTTAAGCCGTCGCAAAACTGAAGGTAAGGGCGATGAACTGGAAATGTTGAGAACTGTCAGCAACACTTCCGGACATAAACAAAGCAGTTAAGTCTCTTTAGATCCAATATTGGTCTGACTGATCTGTCATTTTTGGGATCTGTGAAGAGTTTCGAGTAGAATCCTTAAAGTAGTTACAACTGAAAAAACAGGATAATCACTTCCTTGAGGTGAAGAGAATGAACAGCCTGGAAATCAGCGGAAGTGCGATCCGGTGGAGTCAACTGAAAGAACCGATTTGGGGGAAGTGTGTAGAAATCTATTTTGTACCTTGTCAACACCACCTCCGAAACACGAAACACAGGCATCATCCACATGAGCAAGCCATACATCCTGAAAGGAAGACATACCCCCCACTCGAGCCTGCTGTCTGGCTGAAGATATCTATGAGGAGGAGGGTTTCTGGGGCCTGTGACGCTGTGGCCAGTCTTGAATGATAAGAATGGATCCATGGTATGGCTAGATCTCTTATCTGACCTCTGGGAGGAGAATGACCTCTAAGAGCAAAAGTTAGGAAAGGACCGATAACGTTTAAGAATGGGGAGAAGGCTGCGGACGAATCGGATGTTTCTAAGGCAGTAGAAGAACTCTTGCCATTAGTAGCCCCAGAAATTATTTTATCTAGATGTTTTCAAAAAAGTCAGCCCCAAACAAAAGTCAGTTCAACAAGGGCTTTTTTGGAAGCATGGCCTGCCCCCCAAGATTATAACCAAATTGAGAATTGGGTAGCTATTGAATTAGCTAATGCTCTGGCAGCAAAACAGCTGACTCAAGACAGGCCTCAAATAAGAATTTTAAAGTATGGATAACCTGAGAAGCGAGATTAGCTAGATCCTTTCATGGCGCTACGTCTGAGATAGTGTGGTGAAATAGTTTTGTCCATACTGAGCAGGCCTTGCTAACCCGAGAAGAAGCTAATGCGGGGCGCAGGGCAGAACCTGCTGCCACGAAGGTAGACTTGGCCTGGGAGTCAAATTTTTTGTCAAGAGAATCACTGAGTGATGCTAAATCATGCTGAGGGATGGTGGAACTTTCGAGAACCGTGAAAGTCATCCTTAACATTTAAGTTGTCCCTTACCATACGTATCAATGGTAGCCGTTAACTGTGTCTGCTGTTCAGATACTGAGTAGGAGTATCCTTCAGAGGAAAATGACTGATCCTGATGGGAAGCAGTCTATCCAGTACTGGTCCTTACTGGGGACCCTTGGGAATAACCTGAAGAGGAGCGTGATCTGTCCCTTGTTTTCCTGAGTCATTTATGCAACCTACCATGTAACGCAGACTTCATGGGATCTAGTGAAGAGGCTGGTGGAGCTTTAATCTGGGCTACTATTTAGGACAGCAAGCGCTCCAGACACTTAACCATAGTGAGTGAGAGTTTGAAGGGGGTGCATCCTGGCAGCTTTTGGATACCAGCCACTGTGGGCAAAAGGGTCAGGCTAGATACAGATCAAAAATTCTTTTTACAGTAGTCACAAGCATAGTATGTAGCCCAGCAACCAGATGCTTGCTGGGATCCTCCCGAGAGGAAGACATGCTACAAAGGAGAGAAACAGACATATACAGATTGTTAACTCCATTATGTTTTACTACCTGAAGATTTTGGACTCCATTAAGTATTCAGCCTCGCTCATTTCCTCCTTACCGACCCTGACACCTCTCTATGTTAATGCACTATTTCCGCGGAGGCCTTACATGTGTTTCGCGCTTGGACCTCCTTAGGTCTCACAAAGTTCATCATTTACTCTTATCTAGTGGGGTAAAACTTTTTTGTGCCCTACAGGAAAGATTTAATCTTTAAATATTTTGTTATCTACAACTTAAACACTTCCTGTTTGCCCTACTCCAACCTATCTCTTTCACTCAGTTTCAACAACGATGCCACCAAAACCCTAAATCTCCTGGGACTATGTCACGATCTGTGGGTATGTGGACCCACTGGACCCTACCACAGTAGTGGAATAGCAGCTGGCCAGAGTACCAAGTCAATGTCTATAGTCCGAGTAAGGGTACCTGTGGCAGCTCAGACAAGTAGTGATGGACCTTGGCAGCAGACACCAGGCATGACTGGTGGCACAACACGACTCCAACTTTCTAAGGCACAGGAACAAGGTAGCACGGGATACAGTTATGGGAACTGGAAAACACTAAGGCACCATTTGTAAAAACTAACATGGGTAAACACAATAATGCTCAGCCAATAAGGGAAGGGGCAGGGACCTTCTTATAGTCCAGGGTGAGAATGGGCTAATTAATGATTTTATTGATGTGCGCATGCACACTACAGGACACAGTAGAATGAAGTGGGCCAGCGCTCACGGATCCATGGCTGTGGGCGTCAAGGGGTGAGTAATCCCGACGGTCCGTGGCCATGGGCGTTACAGTATCCCCCCTCTTACTCCCCCTCTTCTTGGGGCCAGAGTGGGAGAGAAACTTCTTCACGAGGATAGGAGCATTGAGGTTCTCCTCTGGCTCCCAGGACCTCTCTTCTGGATGAAACCCCCTCCAATCCACCAAATAAAAAGTTCTTCCTCCTACTTTTCTGGTGTCCAAGATCTCCTTAACCTCGAATGTATCTGATAAACCGCTGGGGGCAACTGCAGGACTAGGAGTCTTGGTGTAGCGGTACAGGACCACAGGCTTCAGGAGGGAGACATGAAAGGAGTTGGGGATCTTGAGGGTGGGAGTCAGCCGAAGCTTGTAGGAGACAGGGTTTATCTGTTCCAGAATCTCGAAAGGACCAAGGAACCTGGGAGCAAACTTGTATGAGGGCACCCTCAGCCGGATATTCCTAGAGGACAGCCAGACCTTGGGACCTGGAAGAAACTGAGAAGGCTCTCTTCTCCTTGTGTTTGCCTTTTGTTTCATGTGGTCAACCTCCAGCAGAATAGAGGATTGGGTTTGCTGCCAGATCTGCAGGAAGTCCCTGAATGCAGAGTCAACTGCGGGCACCTGGGGCGTAACTGACACCGGGAGAGGAATTTGTGGGTGTTGGCCGTAAACTACGAAGAATGGTGTGGCAGCAGTGGACTCGCTTGTGTGGTTGTTATAAAAGAACTCGGCCCAAGGAAGAAGCTGCACCCAGTCATCATGCTGCATGGAGATGAACACAGTAGAATGAAGCAGAAGTGAGCGCTGGCGTCTCCTGAGGAGCGGATGCGGGCCAGCGCTCACGGATACATGGCTGTGGCCATCGGGGGGTGAGTAATCCCGACGATCTGTGGCCATAGACGTTACAGACTATTTTATTGCTATACACTCATCTAATGCATGCGCCCTATAGATGACACCTGACTTATGTCACCTGTTGGAAATCGGAGCTTGGCACTTCCCTGACGGATGAAGAGTGGGCCGAAATCTGGTCTACCTAATAAACTGATGCTTTCGAATAATTGTAAGGTATATAACGCCAGCTAGAATTGCAAAGCTGGTTCCCAACTACCCTACCGCTTGCTTTACAAGATGCCTGAACTCAGGTGATATGCTTCATATTTCGTGACATTTACCTAAAGTTCATAGACTTTGGATAAGTACCTATTTATTTTCTTTATTACAGGTCATACCTTTGTTAAACATGCCTGGAAAGTTCTACTTAACATTTGTATCCCAGCTTTCCCCAGACATGCTCAAACTCTTATCTCCTTTATATTCCTGGCTACCAAACAAACCATTGCTTATGTTTAGAATAAAACATCTTGAATTCTCTGAGGTCAAAAGACGCCTGTCATGGTACATGGTTAATGAGAAACTTACTGTCCTGTTGAACAACAAGGTGGAATGGTTTGAGTGAGTCTGGGCTCCTTGGGCGCAATATACAAGTCATACTCCCTCCGCTACGCATCCCATTAATCTTTCAGATAGGAGTTTGGCAGACTAGGTGCCTTCAAATATCCATCTCAGAATATCTCCCTCCGTCCCCTCTCTTGGGTAGGACACACATGTCTGTCTTGAGTTTTCCTCCCCTTTCCATTTTATTTGTTTTTCTTTTGTTTTTTTTTATTTGGAAGTCCTATACAGACTACATCCTGTAGATGTTTGGTCCCCCTCCACCTGGTTAACACTAATTTGACTAATTTCACAGGGTCTCACTTCTATCCTGACGTACCTTCAAATTATATGATTCTGTGTTTGACTTACTTTTGTCAAGGTCATAATTTTTGTACCTGCAACAGGGAAAAATTAGCACACAGGGCTAGCCTACCAGACCCCCAAGGTGCTGTGTACTGCCAGTCAAACCATAGAGAACGTCAACGAGCCCTTGAACAGACTGGAGGAGCTGTAATCAGGCTGGAACAGCATGGACGATAATAAGGTGAAGCCGGTGAACAGAAGCTGCAGGAAGCGACCACCCAGCGCCAGTGAGCCACCCTCAACCGAGCCTACCACTTACAAAGCCAGACCGGCAAACCAAGAAGTCTGATAGGCAGAGAAAAGACACGTGATATAATTAAGCTGGGTTACAGCCATGGAAGATGCGGCCTAGACCGCTGAGTAGCGAGGGGGGGGCTAAATTTAAGAGGCCAGGATGGCAGCATTGCTGGGTAGTGACAAAAACAGTCCCCAAACACATAGATGGCCATACAAAGCTTCCATACCCCCAATAAAAATGCCCCCTTCATTACGTTAGGCAAGTACCCTTAGAGCAGGTAAAAGAAAGGGAGGGCTATCGCAGTAATTTCTATGAGGAACATCTCGCACATATAGTGGGGCTACTGGAACTCTACCTGCAGATTCAGAAAATAGGCTATAAAATAATACAAATAAAAAAGACCTTACTCACTTACCCTGGTGTTTCCATAGCGTTGCGTCGATTCTCCCCAGGCTGGTCTGTGTTGATACAGACTCCTGGGATGATGTTTTGCACCATGTGACCATTGCAGTCAATCACAGGCTGTCACATGAGGCAAGAGGTCATCCCAGGATGCCGGCTCAACACAGACCAGCTGGGGAGTAGGAACTTTTCGCTACAGCCAAAATTTGCTCTGGGTTTTCAGACGGAATTCCCTGCGGAATATAGGTAAGACTTGCTCTGAAGTTTTCCGCAGCAAATCCGACCCATGTGAACATACCCTTAGGCATCTGTCATAGCCTCCATTTAACTTGTAAGTCAGGAAATTTTCGCAGCATATATGTTACAATGAGATGTGAATAGGGCTTAAGAAAACTATAATAGTCATGTTGTCTGCTTTAAGGAAATATATAGAGTTTGGGGGGGGGGGGAATGTGTCCACTTTTCAAAGGTGTTCAATCCCTTTCATTTATTACTTCTCCTAACTTTTTATATTAAAGCGGATTGGTCAGATATTTTTACTGCCCTCAGTTAGGCAATTGAGACATTGATGCCGCCCTCAGACAAGTAGGGAGAGACAGGCTGATTTCAGCGTGCTGTCATTTATTAATGGGGTTCCCTGGGAATTTTATATTCATGGCCTATCCTTAGTATAGGTCATCAATATCACATTGGTGGTGATGCCACTCCCGGCACCCCCTCCGATCAGCTGACTGAAGGGGCCATGGCATTTATTGCCGTGGCCTCTTCATGATTTACCAGGCAAAGCGCCATACATTTCTGTAGCAAATAAACCATATGGTAGGACAGAAGCGGACCCAAGCGATATAGGGATGCAAGTATGATAAAAATTGGAAAGCTTTCTGTTACAGGAGAATATTGTTCCCATCCAGACACTCTGTTTTATGACCACATAAAATATACCTGGTAAATAGATATAGTATATACTGATATTATTCAGTGGTGTTCACCCTTTGAGGTGGCAGTATGCTCAGAAGCCATTTGGTCATAGATTCTTATCTATTGCCTTATTAGCATTACAATGGACCTCAGTACAGGAAGGAGCCATTGTAAACTGGATGTAGAGACAGCTGAGCATACTGGGAATAGATTTACCTATACTGTACAGATGCACATTGGAAGGTGTATGGGTGGTCATAAGGCGGAGTCAATGGAATGGGTGGGTTCAACCCAGGGATAGGAACATATAGGTCATGGGAAGCTCTTGGTGCGGGCTCTTTCCTGCCAGCCCTGGACGCTCAGCACTTAACATCAGGAGCAAGCTAAGTTCTATTATATGTGTGCTTTCTGTGTATGTATATAAGTATAATTATATTACAGCAGACTTTATATGTGTACATAGAGATATTCTAGGAATCTTATGTGGATTATAGATGAGTAGATATATATATGCTGGTTATGCATGAGTCTCTATATGTACATGTACTAATGGTCAGGCGCTGTATGTGGCTTTGGTTATAGTGGTAGTACCAGGAGACCGTATAAGGTTGGGACCTGGATTTATATTATATATACATACACATTACTAGTCACATGTGCAAAGTGTTCAGGGAAGGTAGGAAGAGAGGCCGCTGTGTGTGGTTGTGTTGTCTATGTAATGTATTGTATCTTGATGTAGTGTATATTGGTTTGTCACGTCTATGTTATGAGTAAAGTATTTTTATATATTTAAGTATCTGCGAGGGTTGTATGTTACTCCTGTGGTGTGTGAAGGACTGGAGTGTGTGCACATTGTGAACAATACAAAGTAAGCGGACTATATGAGAAACAAAGGTAACGGACTAGGAACGGAGAAAAGGGAGATAATACAGATAGTCATTTGCCCCCTTTAACAATGGCGCCCGAACGTGGACTGTTTTAATTACTCTTTATTAGGATATCAAGTAGAAATCTTTGTTATACTGTGAACTTAGGTTATTATCCCTGAGAGGTTCGGACAGGTAGCACAGTTTCTTCTGAGGCCTAGTGTGAGCGATTAATTACAGCGAATCTAGTTAAGTTGAGTTCCTAGAATATTGGTTACTTCCTGTGTTTTTTGTGTTGTTTTTTTTTTTGTTTTTTGTGTTTCTTTGTTTTGTATTTTCAGTCCTTTGATAGAATCTTGCTGGTCGGGGAAAGAAGTTCAAAAGAGGATCTTTCCCATGCAGCAACCACTAGACAGCACTCATAGGAGTAGCACGGATCGCAGGATAACAATGAGTGACAAAGCAGGACATGTAACTTTTGAAAAGTTAAGTAAATGCAATACGTTTAACCCTGTAATACTGAACACGTATGAATCTACTAAGATTTTATGGGAATCACTGTTAGAACAGGCTGGTTCCTATGATAAGTTGCATATTGCCAAGCGTAGTGTGTTGAACCAAACCTCTAAACGCCTTCACATGCTTGCTAAGCTGGTGTGCGTTTTTGAGGACAGCATTTGTAAGCTGGAGGAGGTTGACCAGCACAATAGGTCAGAGACAGTTATCTCTGGAAATTTACATTGCTATTGTTGTACAGAACGGGTTAAACAGGTTTGCAGTTTAGAGACACAACTAAAAGAAAACAGTGAGGTAACCGTAGAGAAAGACAGCCAAATAATCAGGCTACAGTCTCAACTAGCTGAAAGAGAGAAATATTATGCAGATGTTGACAAGGTTTTTATACAGTTATATATGGACATAACTGAATATAAGAAAAAAGCAGCATCTACTGATGTGACTATTGCTGACCTGAAAAGCGAGCTAGGTAAAAGGGATGAGACTATCAGTGATCTGACAAAGACTATAGGTGAGTCATCACGTCAACAATATTTGCCCACAAAACAAATTTGTGTTTTGAGTGCAAACAGGGGGACTGAGGAGACTGCACCTATGACTACTGCAGACTATACAAGGTCTGCCCCAAAGGGGACTGCTTGTAATGCTGCCACAAGTATTGCTGGTGACACAGTTGGTGGATTGGGGGGGGGACGTGGAGAATTTTCAGGCCACCTCCAACTCACAAATGTGCCACAGTAGTACAGGAGAATTGCAATCTTTCCATAGCATGGAGAGGATGCAATTTCTGATGAAGATATACAAACTGATTCCTAGATATGATCCAAACGTAGATCCCTTCACTTCCTGTGACATTTTTGAGGGACATTGTAAGAAATTTTCTGTCCCTCAGGAATATCGCATGGAACTGTTTAAACTATGGTTACCTACACATCTTCATCAAAGATATGAGGTCATAGGGAAAACTGCCCCCAGGAATGGCTTATTTCATGATGAGGAAGACAGACTTTCCATCCTCATGAAATTGGTAACAGGGCATTTAGACGTCAACCCGGAAGTCCTAAGTAATTTCAGGCCTACCATCCATGATGAGCCCTTGTCTCTATGTGGGAGGTTTGAAGCTATGTATAGGAAAGTGACTAAGGATCATAGTATGGGAGTCCCACAAGGAATGGTACGCATGTTTGTGGAAAAGTTTCCATATCTTGACATCGCAATTCGTTTGTACGCGGCTAAAGCGCCATCACTCATTGAAGCAGCATTAGTGATAGAGCAGTCCAGGCAGGATTTGCTGAAGAAAAGAAAGTCCATAAATATCAGGAGACAGGTAGCAGCTAATAGCAAACTGCAACATGACCATGTGCTACAGGATACGGCTTCTAGCCAAATACCTGTGTATCCTAATGCATCCAAATTTGGGAAGTGGGGGAATGTCCGGTGCTTCCATTGCCTACAATTTGGGCACATAAAGAGATTCTGTCCACGAAGAGTTCACAAGAATCATGTGAACTTAGATAATAATGGTTTCACAATGAAATCTAATTATGTTAGGTGGACAGGTACTCCAACACAGACACAGAGAGAACATCTGAGCACACAGGCTACAGATAAAGTTGGGCTGGTACAAGACACTGGTACAACAGATGCCCATATTGGGATACTGGTACAGTAAGACTTGTGGTTGGGGATCCCTAAACATCTGGCCCTAATATGTAATATTCATTGATACCCCATAGAAAATTGCCCACAATTTATTATTCATGTAAACCTAAATAACTCTCAGTTGGTGGTGATAAGACATGATCACCAACAAGGGGGGGCGGGGGGGGGGGAGGGATTTGGTTTACTGTTACAGAACCTCTTTGTTGTATTGTTTTTCTTAGCAAAATGTAAATGTATTACAGTCCTGTTTGCCCAGTGGATGGGGGTTGTCTACACAAGAGATATCTAGAGTTGCCTTGGCTTTTATGGCGTTTTTACTGTAGAAGCCATTCTATTCACAGGTGTGCCCCCCAGGGGGTAAGGCCATGCAGCTTTCACATACATTGTGACTCTTGATTTTGCCAGATGCAACAGCAGTGGCAATGCGCATATAAACTTTGTGAGTTCCTAACTAGTTTATGCACATTCATTGTAGTACAATTTTGTTATACTGGAAAACATAGCATGAAAACCCTTACTTTACACACACATTTGGTGTTTTCTGTGAAAGGTATGCTCATGAATATCAATCTTTTACTTGTTAAAATGCAAGGTATTTTTATTATTTTGTTTGTCTCTTGGTATCTAATGGCAATAGTGGTGTTGATGGTTCTCAAACTATTGTAGTGCACAGAACTCCAAGCACTATAAGTTCTTGTAGAATTGGGCTGTTCAGTTCATGCTGGGAGTGCTAAAATGTTAATAACACCCCCAGATCATTGAAGAATGGTAAGGCAGATGCATAATGTACCTAAAAGACAAGAGTATGATGCAGAACACACCTAGCAGCAGAACTGCATGTGATACAGGCTGCGGTCTTGAAGATGGTGGTGTTGGGTCTTGATACGCTTTTTCCAAGGTCTATTGCTTATTCTCCTGTGTCTCTTACTAAGGTAAACCCTGTACGTAGGCGGTTGGTCAGGCCAACAATTGCCAATCAATTGTGTAACCGGTCCAAAGAAATGTAGCGGATAGCTTCCACTAGGACCCATGGAGGCGTGTGGTGTGATTTGGGCGCAAGCCTACAAAGTCTGCGGCGCAGCCAATAGGCCGTGGAGCATAGCTCTCGCTATTGGGGATTCTGTGAGGGAGTGGATAGCCCCACTGTGTACCACAGAGGCGCATTGAAGGAACAACGACCGCCCGGTCGGACGCAGGTCTTTGTCGCAGCCGGTCCAAGGGGGAACTCCAGAGGAGTCATGATCCCAAGCCTCTGTTCATACTGTAACTACTGAGGGTGCCAAGTGTTGTAGTCTGTTATAGATACCGTCCACAGGGGGAGCATCAAATCTCCTGATGGATTCTAATCATGTAAATGACAGATAACTGAGACAACAATGATAGGTGAAGGAAAGCATGGACAACATGCAGAGATGAAATGTCTTGAACCTTGTGTTTGGTACTAACTGCAGCTATTGAGGAGACCTCCTCCGAGGAGCATACTGTTCTCTTAATATAATTTCAGGTACAGAAATGCACAAAGAAACAATGAATGCCTTGGACGGTAAAAGTGACCTAACATCTGCCCAAACAACCCATTTCTGATGGACTCCAAGATGGGGTGACAACCAGAACTGATGATGCCCAAGAAGATGAACCAACAGATTGGCCAGAAATGCAAAATGAATAAACTTATTCTATGTCTTATGTGCTTGCAAGAACATATGGACTGCCTCTAAGATACATGTTCTTGTGGACAATCTTCTTTCTCACATCCAAGGGAGAAGTAGTGATTTTTATTTTTCCACTGTGGACTTCCTAGGTGTTTTTCCTGCTGTGTGCCAATTACACAGATGTTTTTTTATACCTCCTCCACAGTGGTTGACAGAAGATCTCACCTTTACTTGTTTTTGCAATGAAATGTAAGCACCCCACACACAAAAGACCAGACTTCCAACATATTGTGTCGGTATACCGACAACAGGGGGAATGTTACAGGAGAATATTGTTCCCATCCAGACACTCTGTTTTATGACCACATAAAATATACCTGGTAAATAGATATAGTATATACTGATATTATTCAGTGGTGTTCACCCTTTGAGGTGGCAGTATGCTCAGAAGCCATTTGGTCATAGATTCTTATCTACTGCCTTATTAGCATTACAATGGACCTCAGTACAGGAAGGAGCCATTGTAAACTGGATGTAGAGACAGCTGAGCATACTGGGAATAGATTTACCTATACTGTACAGATGCACATTGGAAGGTGTATGGGTGGTCATAAGGCGGAGTCAATGGAATGGGTGGGTTCAACCCAGGGATAGGAACATATAGGTCATGGGAAGCTCTTGGTGCGGGCTCTTTCCTGCCAGCCCTGGACGCTCAGCACTTAACATCAGGAGCAAGCTAAGTTCTATTATATGTGTGCTTTCTGTGTATGTATATAAGTATAATTATATTACAGCAGACTTTATATGTGTACATAGAGATATTCTAGGAATCTTATGTGGATTATAGATGAGTAGATATATATATGCTGGTTATGCATGAGTCTCTATATGTACATGTACTAATGGTCAGGCGCTGTATGTGGCTTTGGTTATAGTGGTAGTACCAGGAGACCGTATAAGGTTGGGACCTGGATTTATATTATATATACATACACATTACTAGTCACATGTGCAAAGTGTTCAGGGAAGGTAGGAAGAGAGGCCGCTGTGTGTGGTTGTGTTGTCTATGTAATGTATTGTATCTTGATGTAGTGTATATTGGTTTGTCACGTCTATGTTATGAGTAAAGTATTTTTATATATTTAAGTATCTGCGAGGGTTGTATGTTACTCCTGTGGTGTGTGAAGGACTGGAGTGTGTGCACATTGTGAACAATACAAAGTAAGCGGACTATATGAGAAACAAAGGTAACGGACTAGGAACGGAGAAAAGGGAGATAATACAGATAGTCATTTGCCCCCTTTAACACTTTCAATCCCAATACGATATCCAAAATAGTAGTAGAGGCAACAGCATCCAATTCAATAGTCAAAAATGTATTGTGCCGAGTAGTCATACAGAGGAAAACAGCAAAGTTTTGACCCATAGTAGTGATTTGGTCTTTCTCAAGCTTAGTCAATAGTTACAGACACAATTTATTTAAGTAGACATTAACCAATCAGCATGTCTGAGTGATTAACAAATCAAATCACTCCAGGCAATAAAACATCGAAGTAACGATGTAATGATAGTACATTACATATATTAATCCCTTCCCCCTGCATGCATATTCTGGGCCTTAACCCCTTCCCGAAATTTGCCGTATGGATATGTCATGGAAAGCTAGAGCTTCCCGCATTTTGCCATATACATACGACAAATGGTTGACACCGGCTCAGAAGCTGAGTCGGTGCCACCATCGCCGGATGTCAGCGGTATCTTACAGCTGACATCCGGCTGTAATGGCGGGGACCGAAATTAGCTTCGATCCATGCCATTAACCCCTTAAAGGCAGCGCACAAACCCGATCGCTGCATTTAAGCTATTTGCAGCTCATCAGAACCCCAGCAATGAAATTGCTGGGGTTCTGGTGGCTGCAATGGCAACCAGAGTCCTAATACTGGCCTCTCGGTCTGCCTAGCACGGAAAACTTCCAGCCCCCGCCCGGCAGCGGGGCCTGAAAGGCTTCCATAGCCGACGGCAAGATGGCGCCGGCTCAGGAGCTGAGCCGGCGTCCTCAGCAGTGGATGTCAGCTGTATGTTACAGCTGACATCCACCTGTAACGGCAGGAACCAGTGCTAGCGCCGATCCCTGCCATTAACCCCTTCGATGCAGCGATCGCAAGTGATCGCTGCATCTTAGAGGTTGCTAGCAGATCGCCAGCCCTGCCATCAGGGATCACATTTGTGATATTAACAGGAAAGAAGATACTTCAGTCTCCAGACATGTGTGGGACTGTCACTCAGGAGATTCTATGGTTTTCAAGTTTCAGGGGATGGAACACATCGAGCCACCTGTTAGAGGGGGTGACTGGGACAGGAGAATTCTACAGAAGGAGGCACAGTGGATTTTTAGGATGAAAACTGTTAGTCCACTGGGGCTCAATGAACATCTATCATTTCTTCCCTTTTTATAGTCCAATATAACCCAGTAAGCCCTTTAGCTCTATCTCCTGGTTCAATTAATTTCCCTTTACTATTCATCTTTCTACCTCAAACACTGTTTACAGAACATCTATTATCCGTTACCGATATAAATATTTGGCCCTCCTTATTATAATTCCTATCTGGTTCTGCGTTGCGTTCTGAGTGCCCCATTTCTCCCCTACATCAGCTATGCATTTGTTTGCATCTGTTTGTAATGTCTTTTGGCATCATTTGGGAGATTTTGTTGTGATACATCCGATACCACAAATTATTTCCCCCTTGCTTCTACTTTATATATATTTTTTAATTAAGAGCTTCTTTAGCGAGCATTTCACACTTACCTTGTTCTTGCAGCGATGTATGTTCAGACCGCCTGAAACTCCCCTAGCGACCTTCGATGCGTGATGCATCTTTTCTATTGGATGTGATGTTACCAGGAGGCCGTTCTAGTTGGTGGGCGTCACTGTGACGTTCGTTGATTGGTTTCAGCTCCACATGACGTCTATGATGTGGGTGGGGCTAGCCCTATAAGGCTCTTGAGTTTCTCCGGCGCGCTAGACCAGTTATCAGTGTCTCAGAGCACGCCGGAAAATACAAAATAAACAGCATAATATGTGCTGATCGGCAGTTGTTAAATAACTAAAGCAATTTAAAAGCCCTGAGGACGCTCCCCTGTATTTACAGGGGTGCAGAAACGTGTTGGGACATTTGCTTATTTGTGGTTTACAGACCATTTTTATAATTGCTAGGGTCCTCTGTGAATGTCTAAAGTGGTGCACGTTTGTATCAGTGCGTATAGGACATCTCAATGAGGCTTGGTGATTTTGTATCACTATGGCAAATGGACTAGTGGTGTAAATCACTACACCTGTTTAGTGTTGTATTGATGTAAAGGTCTACCAAACATTACTTTTTTACCTAAACACTTTATCAGGGATCTTTGATCTGTTTTGCCTACGCCTATACTCAGATTTTTTGGCATCAGTGCCCTATCTTTTAGTATTAGGCAGGACTTCATATTTAACAATTTAAACATACACTACCTACACTGATTCAGTTGGAATTTTACAAACTGGGGGCCCAACTTCTATATGGGGGCATAAACAGGCCCTAACGTATATATGGGGGCACAAAGTGAAATTTTCTGCCATTTTAGTGCCGCCGTGAGTTTCCCCGCAAAGGGGCCTACTAAGTCTGTGTCGCCCAAGGGCCCACATAAACCTAGAGCTGGCCCTGTGTGCATGTTTACTGTACATAGGCATAAGTGGCATGCTTGAACTCTCCTGTTGTGGATAAATAAAAGGCTGTTTCCGTCATTTCCATAGACTTTAAATGGACAGGAAGTGTGCATGCACGAATTCCACTCCCTTCAATATCCTCCTCACTGTTACTCGAGCAGTGAGGAGAAATGGGGGTTCAGGAGCGGTTCCAGCGGTGGGGCCCCCAGCGGTCAGAAAATGGTCACCTATATGTTTATGGGAACTCATGTTGACGCACCATGACAACAATGTATGGGGTGCGTCGGCTACTAGTAAAAAAAAAATAAAAAAAATAGGAAAAAACGCAAAGCCAACCGGAAACCTTACGGAACGGAAACCAACTGCAACTGAAGCATTACCATTGAAATCAACGGTAATGCATACAGAAGCTATGGTTTCTGTTTGGCTATGCATTCATCGGTTCCTCCGATGAACGGAAGCCTGACGCTGATGTGAACAGTAGTAAATGGTATCAGTAAAAACTACAGCTCCCTCACAAAAAATAAGCCCTCACACTGCAGAATAAATGAAAAAATAAAACTTATGGCTCTCAGAATATGGCGACACAAAACAAATCATATTTTTAACAAATAGTTTTTTCTTTGTGAAAGTGGTAGAACATAAAACCTATATAAATTTTGTATCGCCGTAATCGTATTGACCCGCAGAATAAAGTTATCGTTTTTACAATACGTTAAAGGTCGTAAAAACGAAACCCAAAAAACAATGGGGGAATCACAGTTTTTTCCAATCCACCCCACAAATAAATTTCTTTCAGTTTCCTAGTATATTCTATGGTACTTTAACCCCTTAAGGACGCAGCCTACACCGCGTTCCAAATTATTATGCAAATGTTATTTTTCGCTGATTTTCCTAAATAGTCGATGCAAATGACAGTCAGTATAATCTTCAAGCCATCAACCGTTGGAGTATAATGCAAATTTAATTTAACAAATCTCCTAATGAGAACAGATTTTTTTTTAGAAGTAAAAAACTCAAAATGCACTGTTTCAAATTATTATGCACAACAGAGATCTAAACATTTTAAAGGTTGTAAAGAGAACTAAAATAGTAATTTGTTGAATTTGCAGCATCAGGAGGTCATATTTACAGAAATCAAAAGCTCTTTCAATCAAAAAAAACTTAACAGGCCAAATTACATGTTAACATAGGACCCCTTCTTTGATATCACCTTCACAATTCTTGCATCCATTAAATTTGTGAGTATTTGGACAGTTTCTGCTTGAATATCTTTACAGGATGTCAGAATAACCTCCCAGAGCTTCTGTTTTGATGTGAACTGCCTCCCACCCTCATAGATATTTTGCTTGAGGATGCTCCAAAGGTTCTCAATAGGGTTCAGGTCAGGGGAACATGGGGGCCACACCATGAGTTTCTCTCCTTTTATGCCCATAGCAGCCAATGACACAGAAGAAAGTGGTCAGTCATAAACTCTACGTACTTTGCAGAGGTCATTTTCACACCGTCAGGGACCCTAAAGGGGCCTACCAGCTCTCTCCCCATGATTCCAGCCCAAAACATGACTCCGCCACCTCCTTGCTGACGTCGCAGCCTTGTTGGGACATGGTGGCCATTCACCAACCATCCACTACTCCATCTATCTAGAGCATCCAGGGTTGCACGGCACTCATCAGTAAACAACACGGTTTGAAAATTAGTCTTCATGTATTTCTGAGCCCACTGCAACCGTTTCTGCTTGTTAGCATTGTTTAGGGGTGGCCGAATAATAGCTTTATGCACACTTGCAAACCTCTAGAGGATCCTACACCTTGAGTTTCGCGGGACTCCAGAGGCACCAGCGGCTTCAAATACCTGTTTGCTGCTTTGCAATGGCATTTTAGCAGCTGCTCTTCTAATCCTATTAATTTGTCTGGCAGAAACCTTCCTCATTATGCCTTTATCTGAACGATCCCGTCTGTGCTCTGAATCAGCCACAAATCTTTTCACAGTACGATGATCACGCTTAAGTTTTCTTGAAATATCCAATGTTTTCATACCTTGTCCAAGGTATTGCACTATTTCACGCTTTTCGGCAGCAGAGAGATCCTTTTTCTCTCCCATATTGCTTGAAACCTGTGGCCTGCTTAATAATGTGTACCGTCCTTCTTAAGTAGTTTTCCTTTGATTGGGCACACCTGGCAAACTAATTATCACAGGTGTCTGAGATTGATTACAATGATCCAAAGAGCCCTAAGACACAATACCATCCATGAGTTTAATTGAAAAACTAATAATTAAATGTTTATGACACTTAAATCCAATGTGCATAATAATTTGGAACACAGTGTAGTTTGGGCCTTAAGGCTCAGAGCCCATTTTTCAAATCTAACATATTTCACTTTATGTGGTAATAACTTCGCAATGCTTAAACCTATCCAAGCAATTCTGAGAGTGAGACATTGGGCTTCATGTTAGTGGTAAAATTTGGTCGATATATTCAGTGTTTATTTGTGAAAAATTGCAAAATTTAGAGAAAATTTGGAAAAAATTGAATTTTTCTGAATTTAAATGCATCTGCTTGCAAAACAGATGGTTATACCACCAAAAATAGTTACTAGTTCACATTTCCCATATGTCTACTTTAAATTGGCATCGTTTTTTTGAACATTCTTTTATTTTTCTTGGATGTTACAAGGTTTAGAACATAAACAGCAATTTCTCATATTTTTAAGAACATTTCAAAAGCCTTTTTTTCAAGGTGCCTGTTCAGTTCTGAAGTGGCTTTGAGGGGCCTATGAATTAGAAACCCCCATAAAACACCCCATTTTAAAAACTAGACCCCCTCAAAGTATTCAAAACAGCATTTATATTTTTTAACCCTTTATGCATTTCACAGGAATTAAATCAAAGTGGATGTGAAATTTGCAAATTTCATTTTTCTTGCTGAATTTCAATATTATTCCATTTTTTTTCTGTAACACAGAAGGTTTTACCAGACAAACACTACTAAATATGTATTGCCCAGATTCTGCAGTATTTAGAAATGTCCAACATGTGGCTTTAGTGTGCTCGTTGACTAAAACACAAGCCCCAGAAGAAAAAAAACACCTAGTGCATTTTGGGGCCTCTTTTTTTTATTAGAATATATTTTAGGCAGTATGCCAAGTTTTAAGAGGTGTTGAGGTGCCAAAACAGTAGGAATCCCCCAAAAGTGACCCCATTTTGGAAACAACACCCCTCAAAGAATTAATTTATGGTTGTTGTTACCATTTTGACCCCACAGTTTTTACACACTGCGTATTTGAATTGGGCTGTGAAATTAAAAAAATGATTTTTTTTCCAATAAAATTTAATTTTTCATCAACATTTCATATTTTCACAGGGAACAAAATACCCCATTTTGTTGCCCAATTTCACCCGAGTGCAGCAATACCCCATTTGTGGCAATAAACGGCCATTTGGGCCCATGGGAGGTCTCAGACGGGAAGGAGCGCTGTGTGTTCTTTGGCGTGCAGCTTTTGCTGGATTGGTTTTCGGTGCCATGTCGCATTTGCAGAACCCCAGAGGTATCAAAGCAATGGAAACCCACTAGAAGTGACCCCATTTTGGAAACTACACCCCTCAAGGAATTCATTTATGGTTGTTGTGACCACTTAGACCACACAGTTTTTAAGCAGAATTTATTTGAATTGGGCTGTGAATAAAAAAAAAAATTTAATTTTTTTCCAATAAGATGTCGTTTTTGCTCAAAATGTCTTATTTTTACAAGCAATAAAATACCCTATTTTGTTGCCCAATTTGTCCTGAGTGCGGCAATACCCCATTTGTGGCGATAAACTGCAGTTTTGGCCCATGGGAGAGCTCAGAAGGAAAGGAGCGCTATGTGTTCTTTGGAGTACAGATTTTGCTGGATTGGTTTTCGGGTGCCATGTCGCATTTGCAGAGCCCCAGAGGTATCAAAGCAATGGAAACCCACCAGAAGTGACCCCATTTTGGAAACTTAATCTCTCAAGGAATTCATTTATGAATGTTGTGACCATTTAGACCCCATAGTTTTTTCACAGAATTTATTTGAATTGGGCTGTGAATTAACAAAAATTAAATTTTTTCCAATGAGATGTCGTTTTGGCTAAAAATTTCAAATTTTCACAAGGAATAAAATACCCCACATGTCCTGAGTGCAACAATATCCCAGTTGTGGTTATAAACTGCCGTTTGGGCCCATGGGGGGGCTCAGAAGGAAAGGCCCACCATTTTGCCTACTGGAGATTTTCTGGTGCTAAGTCATGTATGCAGAAGCCCCTGTAACCAGTACAGTTGAAACCCCCGAGAAGTGACCCCGTTTTAAAAACTACACCCCTTAAGGCATTCATCTAGAGATGTAGTGAGCATTTTGACCGGAGACATACACCCCATAAACTGTAATGTGGGTTCTCCTGGGTACGGCAATACCCTCAATGTGGCTGTTATCAGCTGCCTGGGCACACAGCAGGACTCAGAAGGGAAAGATGAGGGGGATAAGCTGTGCGGAGTGCATCAGGGTAAGTAAAACTGGGGTAGATTAAAAATCAAGGGATGTATGAGCCCTGGTTTTTCGGGACACGTGTCATATTGATATATTGTGTCCTTCCTTATCCCCCTCTTATAGCAGACTTTGAACCTCTTTTGACTTTTTCCCTTCTTGCCAGTTTGGGGAACTTCTCCTGGAAAGTGTTGCCCTGATACGATGCGTGTGGCCTCGCTCCCAGAAGTACTGGGTGTCCCCCTTCTTGGTCCCTAAAGATTAGGTTCTTGATAACCACCTCTTGAAATTCCAGGAAAGTTCCCCTCTGCCTGTACATCGACGTAGCACGTACGCATTGTACAATGCCATCTGTATGATGTGCCCAGCCAGCTTCTTATACCACAACGCGTGGCGCTGTAGGGCTTCAGGACTTGATCTGACAAGTCCACCCCTCCCATGTATCTATTGTAGTCCAGGATGCAGTCTGGTTTAGGGGTCTCTGTACTGGCACCTCGTACTGGTACATGGGTACTGGTGTAGCCATGTATTGTTGTCAATACAACGACATCTCTCTTGTCCTTGTACTTGACACACAATATGTTGCTGCTAGATTGTGCCCTGCTCTCACCCCTTCTGAGTGTTTGCCCAAGCAGAGTCTTAGGGAGGCCTCTCAGATTTCTTCTAGCAGTGCCGCATGCTGCAGTACTTCTGGAAGCGAGGCACTTGAAGAGTGGGACGCTGGTATAAAAATTATCCAGGCAGAGGTGGTAACCCTAGTACAGCAGTGGGTGCACCAAATCCCACACAATTTTTGCATTAACTCCCAGTAACGGGGGGCATTCTGGGGGCTGAATACTGGTGTCCTTCCCTTCATATATCCTAAATTTGTAAGTATACCCTGATGCACTCTCGCACAGCTTATACATCTTCCAGGGGCGTAACTAGGAAAGACTGGGCCCCATAGCAAACTAATGACCAGGCCCCCCCCCTGGGTGCCACAAACAGCCCCCCTTATAAATAGTGCCCCCTGTAGAATGTGCCATACAGCCCCCCTGTAGACAGTGCTATATAGCCCTGCCTATAGACAGTGTAACACCCCATTTGTAGATAGCGCCCCCACCTCCCCCTTGTAGATAGTGCCATACAGCCCCCTGTAGATATCGCCATAAAGCCCCCACTGTATATAGCGATGTACAGCTCCCACTGTATATAGTGCCACACAGCCCCACTCCCTTGTATACAGTGCTCACAGCCCCCCCTTAGTAGAAAGTGCAGCACACAGACCCCTGTAAATTGCGCCACACTCAGCACCCTGTAGATAGAGCCACAGCCATACAGTTCCCCCATGTGTATAGTGCCACACAGCTCCCCCTTGTGTATAGTGCCACGCAGCTCCCCCTTGTGTATAGTGCCACACAGCCCCCCTTTGTGTATAGTGCCACACAGCCCCCCCTCCTTGTGTATAGTGCTACAAGGCAATGGCGCATCTGAGAAAGTTGTATCAACCAGGGAGATGTCACTCAAACATAAAAAGGTGGGTTGGGAGGCAGTATTGTGTGACTCTTCAGTATAGCGGCACCGCCCCATGACCCTCTAATGAGTAATTAGCATATAGTGTGCGCCGTTTTAAAAGTGGATTTTAAGGATTTTGCTGCAATGTTTGGAAATATTATCAGGTCATGTATTACCTCATGGTGGCGTTTCAAGGGGTTAAAACTACCTGACAGATTCCCATTAAATATACAATGAATTGAGAACAATTCCATCTACGCTGCAATTTTGTTATCATAAATATAACCTATATAATTAAAGCAGCAGGACCAAGCTCTGACATGTATAAAGTACCAGAACCAAGCTCAGTACATAAATACAGCACCAGAACAAAGCTCAGTACATATATACAGCACCAGAACAAAACTCAGTACATATATACAGCACCAGAACAAAGCTCTGACATATATACAGTACCAGAACCAAGCTCAGTACATAAATACCGTGCTAGAATCAAGCTCAGTACATAAATACAGCACCAGAACCAACATCAGTACATATATACAGCACCATAACAAAGCTCAGTACATATATACAGCACCAGAACCAAGCTTTGACATATATGCAGCACCAGAACAAAGCTCAGTACATATATACAGCACTAGAACAAAGCCCATACATATATACAGCACCTGAACCAACCTCAGTACATAAATACAGCACCAGAACCAACTGCAGTACATAAATACAGCACTACAACCAATCTCATACATATATACAGCACCAGAACCAAGCTCAGTACTTACATACAGCATAAGAACCAAGATCAGGTTTGTACGGCGTAAAACTACAGCTCCCAGCATGGCCCGAACAATGGTAAGGATATGCTGGGAGATGCTGTTTCACAAAAAATATCATACCACCATCATCTCGCTGCAGATCACACAGTGACTACAATACTGATTAGAGGCAGAATAAACATTTACATTAAGTGACTCACCGGTGGCATCTCAGATTCTAGTTCTTTTCTTATCCCTGCGGTCCAGACATCTATGAAGGATTTCTACCGACCATGACCCATGTCTGCAGTTTTCCGCTCAGATGTCTTCAGCTTCTCACTTTTAAAACATTTCTGTACCTATAAACAAAGTTAATATTCTCAACACCTCTAAATATAATAAAGCACCATACACTGCACCCCTAACTATAATAGCGCCATACACTGTGTCCCTGATTATAATAGTACCATACACTGTCACACACACACACACCGTGCCACCTGTAGATAGTGCCCCATAGCCCCTGTAGATAGTGACCCCCCCATAGAGCCTCTGTAGATAGTGACCTACATAGAAGCCCTTGTAGATAGTGTCCTACATAGAAGCCCCTGTAGATAGTGCCCACATATGGACTCCAGAGCTGCAAAGCAATAGTGCTAACCACTGACCCACCGTGCTGCCCTACATATAGCTTCCCCTATAGATAGTGCTCCACGTATAGCCCACCTCTGTAGATAGTGTCTCACATATAGCTCCCCCTGTATATAGTGTCCCACATATAGCCCACCCCTGTAGACTGTGCACTACATATAGCCACCCTGTTGCTAGTGCCCAACAGGTAACCCACCCCTGTATATAGTGTCCCACATATAGCCCACCCCTATGGAAAGTACCCTAAAAATAGCTACCCTATATATAGTGCTCTACATATAGCCCACCCCTGTATAGTGTCTCACGTATAGTGCCCTACATATAGACCCCTCTGTAGATAGTGCCCCACATCCCCACATGTAGACACCCCTGTAGATAGTGGCCCACATCGCCACATATAGACCGCCCCTGTAGCTAGTGTTCCACATATAGACCCCCCTGTATATAGTGGCCCACATATAGACCCCCCTGTATATAGTGGCCCACATATAGACAACCCCCCTGTAGATAGACCCCCACTATAGATAATGCCACTCACAGTTTTATGAGAAAAAATATATAAACTTGACATACTCTCATGATCCCGTTCCCATCCCACGCTGTTCACTGGCGATGCAGACATGCTCTCTTCTGAGGATGTCTGCTGGAGCTGAACGAGCGTCGTCCAATGACACTGATTGGTGGGGCGGAATGACTTTCCCCGTCAATCAGCACCTTTCAAGCATGGAAGCGGCGCGATGATGTCATCGTGCCGCTAGCCAATCAGCATCATTGTAAGGCACTGGATGGTCAGTGCTAATGATTGTATTTGGCTGTCGCTAGCACCGGGGCCCCCTCCGGTGCTAGCGGCACCTACAGGCATGAGAGGGCCTGTGTCGTACGGCCCATAATTGTTGGAGGCTCGGCGGCGCGGGCCCCATAGTAGCGGCGCTACCGCTGTAGCAGCCATAATGGCTGCTAGCAGCGCCAACGGGCATATGGGGTGGCGTGTCGGCTGGCGGCACGGGCCCCCTCAAGCCCCGTAGTAGCCGCTACGGCTGCTACCGCGGAATTTACGCCACTGACATCTTCTACCTTGCCCTCTTGCTCGGCAGGTACTGGCGGAATTGAGGCCTCCCTTTAAAATGTACCAAGGACTCATCAATAGAAATACACTTCTCGGAGGTGAATGCTTGGGAAAACCGGGCACTGAAATGGTCTAATAGGGGTCTCCGTTTATACAAACGGTTAAAACTGGGGTCATCTCGGGGTGGGCGCTGCTCATTGTCAGTATAATGTAAGAAGCGAAGAATTGCCTCATTTTTTTTTTTTTTTAGGTTCCAGTTCAGTTCTGAAGTTGCTTTGAGGAGCCTATATATTAGACACCCCTATCAAACACCCCATTTTAGAAACTAGACGCCTCAAAGTATTCACAACAGCATTTAGAAAGTTTATTAACCCTTTAGGTGTTTCACAGGAATTTAGAGCAAAGTAGAGGTGAAATTGACATTTTTTTTTTTTGTCAGAAAAGCCTTTTTATTCCATTTTTTTCTGTAAAACAGAAGGTTTTACCAGAGAAACGCAACTCAATATTTATTGGCCAGATTCTGTAGTTTTGAGAAATATCCCACATGTGGCCCTAGTGCGGTAATGGACTGAAGCACCGGCCTCCCAAGCAAAGGAGCACCTAGTGGATTTTGAGGCCACCTTTTTATTAGGCACCATGTCAGGTTTGAAGAGGTCTTGTGGTGCTAAAACAGTGCAAACCCCACAAAAGTGACCCTATTTTATAAACTCCTTGAGGAATTCATTGTAGTTTTCATGAGGTTCATGCGACTTTTTGATCAGTTTTTATTCTATTTTTAAGAGGCGTGGTGACTAAAAAACAGCAATTCTACTATTGGTTTTTATTCTATTTTTTTTTACAGCGTTCACCTTGCGCTATAAATGACATATTCACTTTATTTATGGCGTTTGCACAATAAAATACTTTTTGTAATAAATCATTTACTTTTTGTGTTAATTTATTCTAAGAGCCATAACTTTTTTAGTTTTCCATCAAGAAAGCCATGCGAGGAGTTGTTTTTTGCGTAACGAACTGTTGTTTCAATCAGAACCATTTTTAGGTACATGTGACTTTTTGATCTCTTTTTATTCCATTTTTTAGGAGGTGAAGTGACCAAAAAATTGTGATTCTGGTATGGTCTATTATTATTTTCTTTTATGGCGTTCACCGTGCGGGATAACAAAATAATTTTGTAGTTCAGGCCGTTACGGACGCGGCGATACCAATTATGTATAGTTTATTTGTTTATTTTAATAATAAAGACTGATAAGGGAATCTTTTATCACTTTTATGTTCTTATTTTTACACAACTTTTTTTTTACTTTTTTTTACTTTGTCCTACTAGGGGACTTGAGGGCAGGTGGCCCTGATCGCAATTCTAATACACTGCACTACATGTGTAGTGTATTAGAGTGTATTAGAGCTGCCAGGAACCACTAGGCTTCCGTAGATGGCATAGCCGGAGTTAATTGTTAGGACTCTGGTTGCCATAGTAGCCATCGCCGCCCGCTATCATGTAGCGGGCCGTCGATGGCGTTTTAACCCCTAAGAAGCCGCGATCGCTATTGAACGCGGCTTCTGAGGGGTTAATCTGCAGGGACCACCGCGAATGGTCCCTGCACACTGAGATATGATAGCCTGCTGTCGGAAACAGCAGCTAGCACAGCTCATGAACACGCCCCGCGCGAACGGCGCTGTGTTTCATCCATGACATACTATTATGTCATGGTGCGCGAACAATGCAGTTACCATGACATAATAGTATGTCCTGGAGCGTTAAGGGGTTAAATAGTGCCAATAAAAACTACAGACTGCAAATGGCATGGCTCTTAAGAGGTTAAGCAGGGTGTGACAAATAAGGTGACATGTGTCACCTACAATGACATGCGCCCCTCCATCAGATAAGGGGGGGGGGGTTGGTAAAGCATAAGGGTATGTTCACACGCAGTGTTTTCAGGCGTATTTCGGGGCGATTACGCCTCGAAAAACACCTGAAAAATGGAAGCTGAACGTCTACAAACATCTGCCCATTGAAATCAATTGGAAAAACAGCATTTAGTTCATACGGGGCGTCTTTTTACACTGCTGTTTTAAAAAACGAAGCGTAAAAAGACTCTCCGTAAAAAGAAGTGCATGTCACTTCTTGAGGCATTTTTTGAAGCTGATTTTCCATAAGGGTATGTGCACACGATGAGAGGCTTTTACGGCTGAAATGACAGACTGTTTTCAGGAGAAAACAGCTGCCTCGTTTCAGCCGTTAGGGTATGTTCACACGCACTAATTACGGACGTAATTCAGGCGTTTTTGCCCCGAATTACGTCCGAAAATAGCACCTCAATAGCGTTGACAAACATCTGCCCATTGAAAGCAATGGGCAGACGTTTGTCTGTTCACACGAGGCGTCTATTTACGCGCCGCTGTCAAATGACGGCGCGTAAATAGACGCCCGCGTCAAAGAAGTGACCTGTCACTTCTTTGGGCGTAATTGGAGCCGTTATTCATTGACTCCAATGAATAGCAGCGCCAATTACGTCCGTAATGGACGCGGCGTTCAAGCGCCTGCACATGCCGTTGCGGCTGAAATTACGGGGATGTTTTCAGGCGGAAACATCCCCGTAATTTCAGCCGTTACGTACGCCCTCGTGTGCACATACCCTAAAAGCTCCTCCTCGTATTATGCGAGGCGTCTGTGACGCTCGTAAATCTTGAGCTGCTCTTCATTGAGTTCAATGAAGAACGGCTCAAATTACGCTGCAAAGAAGTGCCCTGCACTTCTTTGCCGAGGCAGTCAATTTACGCGTCGTTGTTTGACAGCTGTCAAACGACGACGCGTAAAAATACAGCCTCGTCAAAAGAAGTGCAGGACACTTCTTTCAGAGGTAATTTGAGCCGTTCTTCATTGAACTCAATGAAGAGCAGCTCAAAATTTACGGCTGTCAGAGAAGCCTCGCAAAATGCGAGGAGGAGCATTTACGTCTGAAACGAGGCAGCTGTTTTCTCCTAAATGCCTGCTATCGTGTGCACATACCCTTAGGCCGTGTTCAGACGACCTATTCATGCCTCGTTTTACGTCTGAAAATAGGGCTACAATACGTCGGCAAACATCTGCCCATTCATTTGAATGGGTTTGCCGACGTACTGTGCAGACAACCTGTCATTTAGGCTGGGTTCACACAATCTATTTTCAGACGTAAACGAGGCGTATTATGCCTCGTTTTACGTCTGAAAATAGGGCTACAATACGTCGGCAAACATCTGCCCATTCATTTGAATGGATTTGCCGACGTATTGTGCAGACGACCTGTAATTTACGTGTCGTCGTTTGACAGCTGTCAAATGACGACGCGTAAATTGACTGCCTCGGCAAAGAAGTGCAGGGCACTTCTTTGCCACGTAATTTGAGCCGTTCTTCATTGAACTCAATGAAGAGCAGCTCAAGATATACGAGCTTCACAGATGCCTCGTATATTACGAGGAGGAGCTTTTACGGCTGAAACGACGCAGCGTTTTTCTTCTGAAAACAGGCTGTCATTTCAGCCGTAAAAGCCAGCTAGCGTGTGAACATACCCTTACGCGTCGTCATTTGACAGCTGTCAAACGACGACGCGTAAAAATACAGCCTCGTCAAAAGAAGTGGAGGACAGGCCTTAGGCTGGGTTCACACGACCTATTTTCAGACGTAAACGAGGCGTATTATGCCTCGTTTTACGTCTGAAAATAGGGCTACAATACGTCGGCAAACATCTGCCCATTCATTTGAATGGGTTTGCCGACGTACTATGCAGACGACCTGTCATTTACGCGTCGTCGTTTGCACTTCTTTGCCGAGGCAGTCAATTTACGCGTCGTCGTTTGACAGCTGTCAAACGACGACGCGTAAAAATACAGCCTCGTCTAAAGAAGTGCAGGGCACTTCTTTCAGACGTAATTTGAGCCGTTCTTCATTGAACTCAATGAAGAGCAGCTCAAGATTTACGGCTGTCAGACAAGCCTCGCAAAATGCGAGGAGGAGCATTTACGTGTGAAACGAGGCAGCTGTTTTCTCTTTAAAACAGTCTGTCTTTTCACACGTAAATGCCTGCTATCGTGTGCACATACCCTAAGCGTGTGAACATACCCTTAGGCCGGATTCACATGAGCGTGTGTGTTTTGCGCGCGCAAAAAACGCGCCGTGTTGAGTGCGCATAAGGCACTTAACACTGTGTGTCATCACCATATGATGCGCGGCTGTGTGATTTTCGTGCAGCTGCCATCATTATGACACTCTGTTTGTATGTTTGTAAACAGAAAACCACGTGGTGCTTTTCTGTTTACATTCATACTTTTCACTGCTGTTGCGCGAATCACGCGCGTCACACGGAAGTGCTTCCATGTGCTGCGCTTGATTTTCACGCACCCATTGCCTTCAATGGGTGCGTGATGCGCGAAAAACGCACAAATATAGGACATGTCGTGAGTTTTACGCAGCGGACATACGCTGCGTGAAAATCACTGACAGTCTGAGCGGCCCCATTGACTGACATAGGTCTGTGCGAGGCGCGTGAAAATCACTCACGTTGCATGGACATATTTTACGTTCGTCTGAATAAGCTCTTAGACTGAACATTGCTAACATAGAACATTATATCTTGAGCTTGAAATTCTACCAATCCGGGAGCAGCATTCATTCTACATAGTTGTCTGCTTATCTTCTTTCTACAGCAGGGTGTGGATTGCGTGGTTGGGTGGGTCTTGTATGGTTTTGTAAGCAGCAAAATATCTTTATATTGAAGACGAGAGAGTATAGGATAAGACGGTGGACTTAGCTAATGTCTTTCACGCTGCGTCAGACTTTTACCTATTTTTTTTTACAAAAAATCCTATTTTGAAGCAAAACTACACGATGGCACTTGTGTGTACAAAGCACTAAGTGGCTTTTTGACAATGTATTGATTTGTAACGCCTGACTGACCATTTATAAGTATAGGAGTTTAGTTACAATTTTTTATTTTATTTCAGTTTTTAGGATAGGAATACACTGAGACTTCTAGTCGCACAACACAAGATCGCAATGTTGCGCTATTACATCGCACCTCATGCCAATAAGGAAATGTGGTCGCATTGCAATCCGCTAAATGCTGCGATGTGGAAGTGCTGAGTTTCTGTGCCAGGTGTAACTGGCAGCACGACATATGCGATCTTAACGACGCAAGTCACCGCGTAGCCTTAGGCTGGGTTCACA
Organism: Rhinoderma darwinii; assembly: GCF_050947455.1. Lineage (NCBI taxonomy): Eukaryota > Metazoa > Chordata > Amphibia > Anura > Rhinodermatidae > Rhinoderma > Rhinoderma darwinii. The sequence goes on along the minus strand of NC_134687.1, from coordinate 290,637,315 downwards.
CGAGCACATTAACGTCCGTAATGGACGGACGTATTTCGGCCGGAAGTCCCAGACCGAACTCAGTGCAGGGAGCCGGGCTCCTAGTATCATAGTTATGTACGATGCTAGGAGTCCCTGCCTCTCCGTGGAACTTCTGTCCTGTACTGAAAACATGATTACAGTACGGGACAGTTGTCCGGCAGAGAGGCAGGGACTCCTAGCATCGTACATAAGTATGATGCTAGGAGCCCGGCTCCCTGCACTGAGTACGGTCCGAGACTTCCGGCCGAAATACGTCCGTCCATTACGGACGTTAATGTGCTCATGTGAACCCAGCCTTAATTGTACACATCAGAAGGGTAAAAATTGTGTTGTCACCTGTCCATATATGTGCATTTGTGGCAAACTTTTTTCTTTTTTAGCATGCGATTGTGGCATGGCTCAGAATATAGTTTTAGGGTATGTTCACACGGCCTATTTACGGACGTAATTCGGGCGTTTTAACCCCCGAATTACGTCCGAAATTACGGCTTGAAAGCGTTGACAAACATCTGCCCATTGAAAGCAATGGGCTGACGTTTGTCTGTTCACACGAGACGTATATTTACGCGTCGCTGTCAAAAGACGGCGCGTAAATAGACACCCGCGCTAAAGAAGTGTCATGTCACTTCTTCAGACGTAAATGGAGCCGTTTTCCATGGACTCCATGGAAAACCAGCTCCAGTTACGTCCGTAATGGACGCGGCGTTCAAGCGCCTGCACATGCCGTTACGGCTGAAATGACGGGGCTGTTTTCTCCTGGAAACAGCCCCGTAATTTCGGCCGTTACGGACGCTGCCATGTGAACATACCCTCAAGGGTATGTTCACACGCTTAACAAAAAATGTCTGAAAAATATGGTGCTGATTTCAGCAAAAACAGCCTCTGATTTTCAGGCATTTTTCACACACACTAATTACGGACGTAAGTCGGGCGTATTAACCCCCGAATTACGTCCGAAATTACGGCTTGAATGCGTTGACAAACATTTGCCCATTGAAAGCAATGGGCTGACGTTTGTCTGTTCACACGAGGCGTATATTTACGCGCCGCTGTCACAAGACGGCGCGTAAATAGACGCCCGCGTCAAAGAAGTGACCTGTCACTTCTTGGGGCGTAATTGGAGCCGTTATTCATTGAGGGTATGTGCACACGGGAACTGTCTTTTACGTCTGAAAAGACAGACTGTTTTCAGGTGAAAACAGCTGCCTCGTTTCAGACGTTAAAGCTCCTCCTCGCATTATGCGAGGCGTCTTTGACGCTCGTAAATCTTGAGCTGCTCTTCATTGACCTCAATGAAGAACGGCTCAAATTACGTTGCAAAGAAGTGTCCTGAACTTCTTTGACGAGGCAGTCATTTTACGCGTCGTCGTTTGACAGCTGTCAAACGACAACGTGTAAATGACAGGTCGTCTGCACAGTACGTCGGCAAACCCATTCAAATGAATGGGCAGATGTTTGCCGACGTATTGGAGCCGTATTTTCAGACGTAAAACGAGGCATGATACGCCTTGTTTACGTCTGAAAATAGGTCGTGTGAACCCAGCCTTAGGGTATGTTCACATGGCAGCGTCCGTAACGGCCGAAATTCCGGGGCTTTTTTCAGGAGAAAACAGCCCCGTCATTTCAGCCGTAACGGCATGTGCAGGCGCTTGAACGCCGCGTCTTTTACGGACATAATTGGCGCTGCTTTTCATTGGAGTCAGTGAATAACGGCTCCAATTACGTCCCAAGAAGTGACAGGACACTTCTTTGGCGCGGGCGTCTATTTACGCGCCGTCTTTTGACACCGACGCGTAAATATATGCCTCGTGTGAACAGACAAACGTCAGCCCATTGCTTTCAATGGGCAGATGTTTGTCCACGCATTCAAGCCGTAATTTCGGACGTAATTCCAGGCGTAAAACACCCGAATTACGTCCGTAATTTGGCCGTGTGAACATACCCTAAGGGCATGTTCACACGCTTAACAAAAAACGTCTGAAAAATACGGAGCTGATTTCAGAGAAAACAGCCCCTGATTTTCAGGCGTTTTTGAAGCTGAGAATGAAATTTGGAGCTTCTTTTGAGGCTTCTTTTCAGATCGTAATTCCCATTGAAAGCAATGGGCAGATGTTTGTAGGCGTATTAGGGGCGTTTTTTCAGGTGTAATTCGAGGCGTAAAACGCCTCCATTACGTCTGAAAAGAGGTTGTGTGCACATACCCTTAGGGTATGTTCACACGTGCACGTCCGTTACGGCTGAAATTACGGAGCTGTTTTCAGGAGAAAACAGCTCCTGAATTTCAGACGTAATGGCATGTGCAGGCGTTTTTCGCAGCGTCAATTACGGAGGTAATTGGAGCTGTTTTTTTGTGGAGTCAATGGAAAACGGCTCCAATTACGTCCCAAGAAGTGACATGAATTACATCCCTAAATAGTGCGTGTGAACAAAACCTTAGGCCTCGTTTACACGAGCGTGTTATACGTCCGTGCGACGCGCGTGAATTTCACGCGTGTCGTACGGACCTATAAGGCTGGGTTCACACGACCTATTTTCAGGCGTAAACGAGGCGTATGATGCCTCGATTTACGCCTGAAAATAGGGCTACAATACGTCGGCAAACATCTGCCCATTCATTTGAATGGGTTTGCCGACGTACTGTGCAGACGACCTGTCATTTACGTGTCGTCGTTTGACAGCTGTCAAACCACGACGCGTAAAATGACTGCCTCGGCAAAGAAGTGCAGGGCACTTCTTTGCAACGTAATTTGAGCCGTTCTTCATTGAAGTCAATGAAGAGCAGCTCAAGATTACAGGCGTCACAGACGCCTCGCATAATACGAGGAGCAGCATTTACGTCTGAAACGAGGCAGCTGTTTTCTCCTGAAAACAGGCTGTCATTTCAGCCGTAAAAGCCTCTCATCGTGTGCACATACCCTTATAGTCTATGGGGCCGTGCAGACAGTCTGTGAATTTTGTGCAACGTGAGTCCGTTGCAAAAAACTCATGACCTGTTCTATATTTGTGCGCTGTTCGCGCATCACGCACCCATTGAAGTCAATGGGTGCGTGAAAACCACGCATGTCACACGTTAGCACTTCCGTGCGAACAGCGTGATTTGCGCAACAGCAGTGAAAAGGATGAATGAAAACAGAAAAGCACCACGTGCTTTTCTGTTTACAAACATCCAAACGGAGTGTCATAATGATGGCGGCTGCACGAAAAGCATGCAGCCGCGCATCATATGGTGATGACACACGGAGCTGTTAAGTGCCTTATGCGCACGCAAAACGCCGCGGTTTTTTTGCGTGCGCAAAACGCACACGCACGTGTAAACGAGGCCTTAGACTGGACTTTCAAACTGTTTTGTTTTTTTTCTGGGATTCGTGGCAAAACCAGTCCAGATAACGGTAAAAAAACGCATTGCAACATGTAGCGTGTATTCAAACAGTGCTGTCAAATTGCAGTTTATTGCCACAATTGCAATAAACAACATGTGAATATACCAATAGTAAAAAAGTGCCGCTGAGCATGAAATAAAGCTACTTAGGAAGTTGAAAAAAGGTTTGGTACTCAGCAATGTAGCGTGGGACCAAAAACCACAAGGACTACTATGAAAACAAGGCATATTTTACTGAAATAGCGCAAACGCTGCAACACCAGTGCAAAGGTTGAGACCTCATACTACAGCGTGAAACTCGCTCTCTTCCCCTCAGTTTCTCCTTCCTACTCGGACACTCCTCCCCTAAACCGCAAGACTTTGTCACTTCTCCAATGTAGGCACCTAAAGAAAGAACCCGAACAAGGTACGTGCAGCGGTTCTCACTCTGAGGGGGACGATGAGGGCGGGAAAAATAAAAGGAAAGGACGAAGACCCTATACGCTACACTACCGAAAAGTGCGCTGCTCGGAAGCTGTGGGGAAATAGGGGCTGCTTGTAGTTCTAATGAGAGTTGCTGAGTCTTTTTTCCCCTCGTTCCGACGTGAGGTAGAGGAAACTGTCATGATAGGAGTGATGGAAATCATGGTCGTGGAAAAGGGATGTGTGTGTCACAAGCAAGGAAACCGCTCTGAGGTGGAGCCGTCCGTTCACTCGCTGCAAAAACTGTACAAAATATATCAACGTGCGTCCGCCCCCACATTTAAGTGAAACAGCTGCATGTGTATAATATAATGTAATATAGGTGTCAAGTATTCGACAGAAAGGACATGCTGTAATGTTAGAAATCTGAAAAACAAATTTTCCCCACAAAATGGGGTCTTGAAAGATGTAATTTGACTAAATGGAAGAGAAAATGTAAACTTTTTGCACGCAACGTGCCCTATGCTGTTGTACTATGGTCAATAGAGCCGAATAAGGCTGCATTAGCGTGTCTTTTTTTGCGTGTTTTTTCTTTTTAGCGCTTTGGAAAACAATTTTACTGCAAATTGCCGCAATTTTGCAATGCTGTTTTTATTGGTGAAGTTTGTTAAAAAAAAATATTTCGCCTGTAAAAAATGAGCAGCCAATAACCTTATTGCAAAACTTGTGCGGTTTTTCAAATGCGTTTTTTTCCAGCCTTTTCAAACAGCAAAAAAAATGAAAAAAACAATTGCTGCAAGTGAACCTAGCTTTAGGCGCAAGACGATATAAGTGGGCCAGAACAAGATCGAGACTCGGAATAACTTGCAAAAAATATATCTAGGTCTCCTTGTTTCCTTTTATTAGTTTTTAATGTATATACATTGAACACCTGTGTGCGCCGGCCGAGTCCCGTCAGTGATTCGAGGAAAGATAGAACATGTCCTATCTTTCCTCGGATCGGAGACTCGTATAATTTTTCACGGACCCAATTCACCCGCTAAAGTGAATGGGTCCGTGAAGACTATCGGGTGCCACTCAGATGCCGTCAAAAACGGCCCGAGTGGCACAACGGTCGTGTGCATGAGGCGTAAGGCTAAATTCACATCTCGTTTTGTGCACACGTTTGTGGTATACGATGACGTATACGTTTTTAAAGTTCCAAAAACGTATGCGGTTTAAGACTGCATACGTCGACATTGACTTCGATGCAAATAAAAACGTATACGTGTGGTATATGTTTTGGAATAATACTGAAAAGCGTAGTAGACTACGCTTTTCAGGACAATTGGAAAAAAAGGATAGAACGTAAGCACAGAAAATGTATGCACAAACTACACCATTAGGTCATCCGTCCTGACCATAGAAATCAATGTACACGCTGTGGTGCACGTTTTGACACTGTTTTTTTTCGTTTCAAAACGTGGACGTCAGACGTCCGGTAAAAACGAGATGTGAACTTAGTGCACACGACCGTAAAAACACCCGTTATTGCGGGTTGTAATTACGACCCGCAATAACGGGCTCATAGACTTTTGTTAGCCACGGGTACCTTCTCGTTTTCTCACGAGAAGGTGCCCGTGCCGTTAAAAAAATAGAACATGTTCTATTTTTCTATTTTACGGGCCGTGCTGCTATACTTTATAATGACAGCACGGCTCGCAAAAGCGGCCGGCTGCCTGCGGCCGGCCGTGCCCGCCCGTGCTCGTAATTACGAGTCGTAATTACGAGCACGGTCGTGTGTGTAATCAGCCACCCGGATAGTCAGCGCTGGATTGCCGGTGGCAAGGATAGGTAAGAATTGCTTTTTGGTTTAATTATTTAATTTCCAGCCACTACTAAGAAAATTCACATCCCCGATAACCCCTTCAAGGCCCTATTAGACCGAACGATTATCGTACTAAACAGTGAAAATTTTCAGTAACAACTAAACAGCGAAAATCTGTATAGATTATTGTTACATGTAGTCGGCCATCTTTCGAATGCAAACGACTCGCTAAATCATTGCTTGTTCATGAAAGAATATCTGCCCGTTTAACCCCTTCCCGACATCCGCCGTATATATATGGCGCACGCCGGGTGGGGGAATATGGACGGGCTCATCGGTTACATGTGTGTTACAGCCGACACTTCCTTCCAGATAACGAAGGGGATCCCGTTCAAGCGCGATCCCACTTGTTTAACCCGTTAAATGTCGTGGTCAATAGCGATGGGCAGGGCTTCATAGGAGACTGTCAGAATCGCGATATACTGCAATACATTAGTATTGCAGTATATCGTGCAAGCGATCTAACGATCGCTGGTTAAAGTCCCCTAGGGGGACAAGTAAAAAAAAAAAGTAACAAACAGTAAAATAAAGTTTTTTTTTAACAAATAAAAAAATTAAAAGTTAAAAAAAACAAAACCTTTACCCACTTGCCCTCAAGCACAATGTAAAAAAAAATAAAAAGGCTAATATAACTGGTATCGCCGCGTCCGTAAAAGTCTGAACTATTACAATATATAATTATTTAGTCCGCACAGTGAACGCCGTAAAAAATTAAAAACAGCAGAATTGCTGTTTTTTGGTCCCTTCATCTCCCACAAAAAATGAATTAAAAAGTAATCAAGAAGTCTCATATACCCCAAGATGGTACCAATATAAACTACAGCCCGCAAAAAAATAAGCCCTCACACGGCTAAATCGTCAGAAAAATAAAAACTTTATGGCTCCCAGAATATGGCGACAAAACTCAAATCTTATTTTTAACAATCAGTTTTTTCCTTGTAAGGGCATGACCACACGTGGCGGATTTCCTCCGCAACTGTCCGCATCAATGCCGCACCTAATCCGGGTTGCGGATTACGGCTGCGGATCTGCACAAAATGTGCAGAAAATTGATGCGGACTAGCTGCTGCGGACTGCGGGAAAAGTGCTTCCCTTCTCTCTATCAGTGCAGGATAGAGAGAAGGGACAGCACTTTCCCTAGTGAAAGTAAACGACTTTCATACTTACCGGCCGTTGTCTTGGTGACGCGTCCCTCTTTCGGCATCCAGCCCGACCTCCCTGGATGACGCGCCAGTCCATGTGACCGCTGCAGCCTGTGCTTGGCCTGTGATTGGCTGCAGCGGTCACATGGGATTAAACGTTATCCCTGGAGGCCGGACTGGAGACAGAAGCAGGGAGTTCTCGGTAAGTATGAACTTATATTTTTTTACAGGTTGCTGTATATTGGGATCGGTAGTCACTGTCCCGGGTGCAGAAACAGTTACTGCCGATCGCTTAACTCTTTCAGCACCCTGGACAGTGACTATTTACAGACGTCTCCTAGCAACGCTCCCGTCATTACGGGAGCCCCATTGACTTCCTCAGTCTGGCTGGAGACCTAGAAATACATAGGTCCAGCCAGAATGAGGAAATGTCATGGCTCAAAAGCAAGACGCATCCGCAGCACACATAACATGTGCATGACAGCTGCGGACCTCATTGCGGAACTTAGAATCTCCATTGAAGTCAATGGAGAAATTCCGCCATGAGTCCGCCACTGCTCCGCAACAGACAGAGCATGCTGCGGACACCAAATTCCGCTCCGCAGCCTATGCTCCGCAGTGGAATGTTACGCATCGTCTAAACGAACACTTCTAAATAGAAGTGGAAGTCCATGCAGAAACGGCTCCGCTGCGGATTAACGCTGCGGAGTGTCCGCAGCGGAATTTAAGTGAAATTCCGCCACGTGTGAACCCAGCCTAAAAGTAGTAAAACATAAAGAAAACTATATACATTTGGTATCGCTGTAATGGTATTGACCCGCAGAATAAAGTTAACATGCCGTTTTTACCGTACGGTGAATGGCGTAAAAACAAAACCACCCAAAAGATTGAGGAATCGCTGTTTTTTCCTATTCCACCACATATATATTTTTTTTTTTTTCTCGTTTCCCACTACATTATATGGTACAAAAAATGGTGCTGTGAAAATCTACAACTCGTCCCGCAAAAGACAAGCCCTAAAAACAGCTGAAAATAGCTCATGTGAACAGACTAATACTCTTACATGTCACAGCCACTCCCTATAGCCATAAGCAGTATGACATCTAGTATATTGTAAAGGAATAATGTCTGTTATCTTATGACACTAGATGTGACCTTTGTTCTCTAAAGAGTGTTGTAGCTATTGCTGACTTCGTAATTCGCAGATCCCTCACCCTATATAGTAATCAACTGCTTTACGTAGTTTTTGAAGGTTACAGTTTGAAGTTGTTATATACTGTTAAATACTGATTCTGTGTTTTCTGTCAACAGAGACCGGAAATGGTTTGCAAACAGATTCCAAACTACTTCACCTCACAACCAGCCCAATACCATATAATGAGGCTGTGTTCTCTTTGTAGGTTCTGTCAATTTTGCTGGACAAAAAAAAAAAAGAACGCAGCATGTCTTGCTATATTGTCTGGCAAAATGACGGAGATCTGGAGCTTCCGGTATTTTTGTGGTTCTGCTTCTAGAACGGTTCTTCCTAATAAGTGTTATAGCTCACCCTAGTGCTGGATTCATAGCTACACTTCTCAGTACTGCTGTATAATGTCCTTCATGCTGCTGCTTCTACACAGTCGAGTCACATTATTATGACCACCAGCTAATATCCAGAGTAACCGCTGTGTGCAGCACAGACAGCTAGACGGGGGTGACACAATTAGGCCTCATGCACACGACCGTGTTTTTGCGTCCGCAATTCCCCCGCAAATCCACGGGAGAATTGCGGACCCATTCTTTTCTATGGGGCCGTGCACACGACCGTAGTTTTTGCGGTCCGTGCACGGCCCGGGAACCCGGACCGCAGAAAGTACGGACATGTCCTATTATGGTCCGGAGTTGCGGTCCGGGCTCATTGAAAACAATGGCCCGGCCATGTGCATGTGCGGGCGGCTTGCGGCTGACAGTCCGCTGACAGTCCGCAGCCGGCCGACACGAAAATCACGGGCGTGCACACGGCTACGGTCGGGCTACGGTCGTGTGCATGAGGCCTAAGGTGCTGGTAGGTTGTCTCAGGTATCTGGAGCAATGCTGACTGCAGAGCATCCCACATTTGCTGGATGGTGCGTGGGGGAGGATCCATAGAGCGAACAGGACGATCAAGGTGGTCCCACAGATGCACAATTGGGTTCAAGTCTGGCAAATTAAGGGGCCAGGGAAGTACTCGGAAGTCTTGGTCGTACTCTTCCAACCACTGTTGGACATTTTGTAGCTGTGTGACATGTCGTATTGTCTTGCTGGAAGATTCCATCTGCCCCAGGGAAGACAAACCGCATGTATGGGTGGACGTGAACTGCGACGATGGATTCATATCCAAATCGGTTCAGAGTGCCTTCCACATGGATGTGTGGGCCCAGAGAACACCATGAAAAAATTCCCCAAACCATAAGGGTATGTGCACACGACCTCTTTTCAGACGTAATGGAGGCGTTTTATGTCTCAAATTACGCCTGAAAAGACGACTCCAATACGTCGGCAAACATCTGGCCATTGCTTGCAATGGGTCTTACGACGTTCTGTGCAGACGAGCTGTCATTTTATGCGTCGCTGTCAAAATACAGCGCAAAAAATGACGGCTCGTCAAAAGAAGTGCAGGACATTTCTTGGGACGTTTTTTGAGCCGTTTTCTCATAGACTCTATTTAAAACAGCTCCAAAAACGGCTGTAAAAATCGCAGCGAAAACGCAGTGAAAAACGCGAGTTGCTCAAAAGACGTTCGAAAATCAGGAGCTATTTTCCCTTGAAAACAAACAGCTCCGTATTTTCAGATGTATTTTGTTAATCGTGTGAACATACCCTAACGCTGCCGCCACCAGCTTGTGTTCTTCCAGCAATGGTTGCAGGGTGTTTGTTCTCTGATGTTTTTCAACTGACACGCCAACGTCCATCCGTTCGATGAAGCAGAAAGCGGGACTCATTGGAGAAGGCAACTCTTTGCCAGTCATCGATGGTCCAGATCCGAAACTGCTGTACAAACCGAAGCCTTTTTTTCCAATGCACCTTTGTTAGCATGTGATCCCCATACGCAGTAGGGTTTGCTGAACTGTTGTTTTAGACACACGTGTGGTAGCCCACTTGTTGATTTTCACGTTGAGCTGCTCCACTGTAGTTGTTCGGCCCTCTCGTACCTTAGTAGCAGACGTTCACCACTCACAACAATGACACGTGGTGCTCCGCAGTTTCCATGTCGGTTATTCCCAATGGTGCCATTTGTCCACAAATGATACTTTCACCACAGCAGCACGCGAACAGTTTACAAACTGCGCTGTTTGAAAAATACTCCCACTCTTGGCTCAAAAGCCAATGATCATCTCTTTCTGCAACTCTGATAAATCGCCCCTTTTAGCCATGGCAATAACGAGTGATGTGTGTTCAGACAGCCTATCGCCACCTTATATACCCACCAGGACAGCCCACAACACATCACTTTCTTCATGGGCTACGCGTCGCCGACGTCGAAAGTATTAGGTGTTCATAATAATGTGACTCGACGTGTATGCTACAAAGAGATTTGGGAGCAGGTTGTTCTCTATGTGTGCTTTGTATAGCAGACATAAAAGGAGTTAGACTAGCTCAGGGAAAACAGAATTAAAGAGTAAGCCTGCAGAGCGGAAAACCGCTAAAAAATGCCATATTCAACTTGTAGGGTAAATACTGCAGATTTTCTGTAACGGATATCGTTGCAGAAAGTCCACAGCATAATACAGTAGTTTGATTTGCACAAATCTCATCCACATGCTGTGCAAATCTTGAGAGAAAAAAACGCTCAGAAATTGACCTGCGGTGCGGATTCTTAACCTACAATTAGTCAATTGTATTTGCGTAATCGCTGCTTATTTGTTGCAAGTTTTCCCCATTGAATTCAATGGCAAGATAAACCCACAACAAATAGCAGATGTTGCATTTTTTTGCGGTGGAAAAGCAGTGATTCCGCCGCAAAAAACGCAACTTAGAAAAAAATAAAATCTTATACTTACCCATAATTCTGTGTTTCTTCATCCAGGCCGGTCTCCTGGGATAACATTTCATCCCATGTGACTGCTGCAGCTGTCACATGGGATGAGACGTCATCCCAAGTGGCCAGCTTGCAGGACGTCAGAGGGACACGTCGCCAAGGCTACTTAATTATCCAATGTTTTTTGTTTTTTTTTCCTAAGTGCAGTTTTCTGCAGCCAACATTCCGGACAAAAAACGGCACCATAATTCGGTGCGGTTTTTCGGCCGGAATTCCCTGCAGCAAACAAGGCGGATACACTGTGAAAAAGCCCTATAATGGCCAGAAATAGTGTTATTCCTCATGTACACACATATGACAGGTTATTATGAAAACTCACTCGAAGCGGCAGTTCATACTTTGAAATTGTTGCGTATATTTACCATACGCTTCTCTTCTGATGCTCCCACCTTCACAGGCTGGAGCAGTCACATGGGGCAGATCGTCATCACAGGAGGTTAGCCACATAGAGATAAGCCAGGGGAGCGGGGACATGTCATTATGACAGCGCCAAAGGAGATGAGTATGGTCCTTTTCTATTTATTTTTTGGTGCAGGCTTTTTAGACGGATTTTGTTCACACGGAGTATTTTGGGGGAGGAATATCTGCCTCGAAATTCCGTTTGGAACTTTGAGGCAGATATTCCTCTCCCTGCACGCCGATTTTCGCGGCAATTATCGCGCCGATTTTCGCCCGCGGCCATTGAGCGCCGCGGGCATAAACAGCGAGAAATACGCTTTCTCCTGCCTCCCATTGAAGTCAATGGGAGGTCGGAGGCGGAAGCGCCCGAAGATAGGGCATGTCGCTTCTTTTTCCCGCGAGGCAGTTTTACTGCTCGCGGGAAAAAGACGCCGACGCCTCCCATTGAAATCAATGGGAGGCGTTCTCGGGCCGTTTCTGCCGAGTTTTGCGACGCGGTTTCCGCGTCAAAAAACTCGGCAAAATACCCCGTGTGAACATAGCCTTAGTGTGGAGATTGTTTGTTTAGGCTCACCATGCAACAAACTGGTCGGTATAGGTTCTGGGGCTTTTATGTCTGGTGATTCCCTGATGCTTATGTAACTGCAGTTGCACTTGTGCTTCTTTGACCGATTTTTGTATATACAACTTGTCTCTCTGAGTAGTCCACTTGAACGGCATTATGCCTTATGGTACACTTGTGTTCCTTAGGCCTTATTCACACGGACGACATATGTGCGTGCGCAAAAGGTCCGTGTGGCATCAGCATATGGTGCGCGGCTGCGTGATTTTCGCACAGCCGGTATCATGATGACACTCTGGTTTTATGTTTACTAACAGAAAAGCACGAGATGCTTTTCTGTTTTCATTCATTTATCTTACTACTGTATCGCGCATCACGCGCGGCACCTGGAAGTGCTTCCGTGCGCGATTTGCACACACCCATTGACTTCAATGGGTGCGTGCTGCGCGAAACACGGGCAAGTATAGGACATGTCATGAGTTTCACGCAGCGGACGTATAACACGTTCGTGTGACTAAGGCCTTAAATTGATCCATGTATATACAGCGTGTCCTGTTGAGTAGTTCTCTTGAACGGCATCACGTCCTATGGTGTCTATATGACAATTGCATATTAATTGTGTAGTCCTCATTTATCTCCACACTACTGTATTTTAATTGTTTGTCTATTTTTAGGTCTTGATAGCCAATATGTTCTTATGATCATTGTAATAAAGTATTTATATTTTTGCATGGTACATACATTGTACTTTGTTATTTCTTCCTTTTGGATATTTGATATGTCCCCACGTATAGTAATAGGTATTGAGTTTCAGATTTCTCTGCGGAATCAGGGTCAGATTTGCTGCAGAATTTTCTGCAGCAAATCAGACCTGTGTGAGCATTTAACCCCAACCTGTATTCAGGCTCATTTTGGTGTAAAAGCCTCATTTTACGCTCCAAAATACATCTGAAGTAAGCCTGCAAACAGCTTAAGGGTATGTTCACACGGCCAAATTTCAGACGTATACGAGGCGTATTATGCCTCGTTTTACGTCTGAAAATATGGCTACAATACGTCGGCAAACATCTGCCCATTCATTTGAATGGGTTTGCCGACGTACTGTGCAGACGACCTGTTATTTACGAGTCGTCGTTTGACAGCTGTCAAACGACGACCCGTAAATTGACTGCCTCGGCAAAGAAGTGCAGGGCACTTCTTTGCCACGTAATTTGAGCCGTTCTTCATTGAAATCAATGAAGCACGGCTCAAGGTTTACGAGCGTCTCAGACGCCTCGTAAATTACGAGGCGGAGCTTTTACGTGTGAAACGAGGCAGCTGTTAACAGTCTGTCTTTTCACACGTAACTGCCTCTCAGCGTGTGAACATACCCTTAGACTGGGTTCACACAACCTATTTTCAGACGTAAACGAGGCGTATTATGCCTCGTTTTACGTCTGAAAATAAGGCTACAATACGTCGGCAAACATCTGCCCATTCATTTGAATGGGTTCGCCGACGTACTGTGCAGACAACCTGTCATTTACGCGTCGTCGTTTGACAGCTGTCAAACGACGACGCGTAAAAATACAGCCTCGTCAAAAGAAGTGCAGGACACTTTCAGACGTAATTTGAGCAGTTCTTCATTGAACTCAATGAAGCACAGCTCAAAATTTACGGCTGTCAGAGAAGCCTCGCAAAATGCGAGGAGGAGCAATTACGGCTGAAACGAGGCAGCTGTTTTCTCCTGAAAACAGGCTGTCATTTCAGACGTAAAAGCCACTTCTCGTGTGCACATACCCTTACATTCATTTCAATGGAAAATACACTGTTGTTCACATGAGGCGTATTTTTATGCTGCTGAGTTAAAAGAAAAAAACGTCTCGTAAAAAGTAGCATGTCACTTCTTTTTCCATTGACAGGCTAGGTTCACACGACCATGTTACGTCCGTAATGTACGGAACGTATTTTACAGTACGGGACAGTACGGGACAGTTGTCCTGCAGCGAGGCAGGGACTCCTAGCATCGTACATCACTATGATGCTAGGAGCCCGGCTCCCTGCACTGTGTTCGGTCCGGGTCTTCCGGCCGAAATACGTTCCGTACATTACGGACGTAACATGGTCGTGTGAACCCAGCCACACTATGAAAAACGCCTTAAAATAAGCTTCAAAAACGCCTTGAAATCAGAGGCGGTTTTCCCTTGAAAACAGCCTCATAATTTTCAGCCACTTCTTTTTGTACGTGTGAACTTAGACTGTCCTGGTTGCCTATAGAAACCAATCGGAGCCCATCTTTCATTTCTTAAACTGCTCTGGGAAAATAAAAGCTGTACTTTAACACACTCTCAAATCCGTGGATTGCCTCGTTGTAAGGGCGGTCGCCTTTTGAGGCTACTTAACTTAACCCATTATGTTTGTGTAGTGATAGAGAAAAATTACAGATTTAATTTCTAAATATAAAGTTGATTACTGGTTCTTTAACCCCTTACCAACATTTGACATATGGCTACGTCATAGTCTGGTAGGGGAAGTATGGTGCTGGCTGACACTTCACAGTAATGAGTGGGATCACGCTAGTTTAACCCGTTAAATTATGCGGTCAATAGCGACTGCGGCATTTAAATCGTTAGAAAGAGGGGGCGACCCCCTCTAGCAGCTCATCGTGCCTCCACAATGCAATCGCGGGGTGGCAGTGGTTGCTATGGCAGCCTTGGGGCCTAATGAGGGCCCCCAGGTCCGCCATCTTTGTGCACCTATTAAGCCCTGCCTCTGGCAGGGCTTAACTGGTTCCCGACCGCTGGCTGTGTTTTTACGGCCAGCTGTCGGGGTCCTTAAAACCCGAGCCATAGACTTTTTACGGCTCCGGTTTTAACTTGCTGCCCGAGCGATCGGGCCGCTGAATGTCGGGTCTCCCGCTGTCAGTGACTGCCGGGGACCCTGAGGAGAGGATAGAAGCTGCTTCTGTCTTCTCTGATCACTTGTACACAGCGCTCAATCAACGCTGTGTATAGGAATAGAGGCAGCGGCCGCGCCGCTGTCTCTATTCCTCCCGATGTTCATGTGAATAGTCACATGATCGCCGGGTGCCGTTACTGACAGACTGCTGTCATCTGCCGTTACTGACAGACTGCTGCTCATCGTCACTATGAGAGGGCTGATTTCCCCTGTAACTGGGGCTGCTATGCAGCTCCATTTACAGGGGAAAAGCATGGTGTAAAAGAAAGAAAAAAAAATATATAAAGTCCCCCAAAGGTCTTTTTTGACCTTTGAGGGACAGACCATAGTAATAAAAAAATAGTAAAGTAAAGTGCAAAAAAAATTAATAATAAATACACATAGAATACCCACGCCCAAAAAAAAGTTACACCCCGCCAATCATTGTTGTAACGCTAGCGCTGACCCAATTACCCTAATATAGACATGTAATATATTAAAATTTACGGTAGACAATCACGATCACAAATAAAAGGCCTATTTTAGGGTAAAACTATGTCATTACCCAAAAAAATAGCTGAAACGTAAAAAAGCTTATTTTTTTACTATTTTCAAACTTTATGAATAAAAATTCTAAAATTGCAAGAAGGATGTGTGTAAGGCTGGATTCACACGAACGTGTATTGCGTCCGTGCGGGCCGCATGGTTTTCACGCGCCACGCACAGACCAATACAAGTCTATGGGGCAGTACAGACAGTCCGTGCTTTTTGCGCAGCGTTTGTCCGCTGCGCAAAAAGCGCGACACGGTCAATATCTCCGCGTATTTTGCGCATCACGCACCCATTGAAGTGCGAACTGCCTGTTTCGCGCACCAGCTGTCAAAAGGATGAGTGTAAACAGAAAAGCACCACGTGCTTTTCTGTTTACAAACATCCGAATGGCATGTCATAATGATGGCGGCTGCGCGAAAAGCACGCAGCCACGCATCATATGATGCTGCCTCACGGAGCAGGTAAGTGGCTTTTGCACAGGCAAAACGCCGCGTGTTTTGCGTGCGCAAAAATACCACGCACGTCTGAATCAGCCCTAAAAATGATAAAAAACGTAACCTGCATTGTCTACGGAAAAAACATTGCAAAAACACGTCGTTAGCCCAACAAATAAAAAAGTTATAGCCGTTTAACACGTGCTAAAAAGGGCTAAACGGTGTCTGGTCCTGAAGGCTCAAAATAGCCCGGTCCTGAACTGGTTAATAGAAGGGTTCTAATTTCTATAAATAAAAATAATTGGTATCGGCGCATCCGTAAATGTCTAAACTATTACAATATATCATTATTTAACCCGCACAGTGTACGCCATAATAAAAAAAATAAAATGTAAATGCCAGAATCTCTATTTTTTGGTCACCTCATCTTCCACAAAAAATTGAATAAAAAGTGATCAAAACTCGCATGTACCCCAAAATGGTATCATTAAAAACTACAGTTTAGCCCGCAAAAAATAAGCCCTCATACCACTTAATCGACGGAAAAATAAAAAAGTTATGGCTCTCAGAATTTGGCGACACAAAATAAATTTTATTTTTTACACTTAGTTTTTTCCTTGAAAAAGTAGTAAAACATAGAAAAAACTATATATGTTTGGTATCTCCATAATCGTATTGACCCACAGAATAAAGTTAACACGTTGTTTTAATTGCACTGTGAATTCCGTAAAAACTAAGCGCTAAAAAAACAATTTCGGAATCAATGTTTTTTTTCATTTTCTACCTCACAAATAATTTTTTTCCCATTTCCTAGTACATTATAAGGCACAATAAATGGCGCTATGAAAAACTACAACTGGTCCTGCAAAAATCAAGCTCTTATAGGACTATATCGACAGAAAAATGAGAAAGTTATGGCTTTTGGAAGGTGGGGAGGAAAATCTGAAATTTGTTTACAACATGAAGGGGTTAAATGTAATAAAGCTTTTTAAAAGATCACTCCATGTGCACAGCTCATTTATTTACCAATACAATGCATCGGGGACATACTATCCCAACTTATACTATTCAGAGGGGCTCTTATCACTAGTGATAATAATTGAACCCCTTCGGGACTGAGCCATTTTTTTGATTTTTCATTTTAGTTTTTCACTCCCCGAATTCCAAGAGCCTTAACTTTATTTATTTTTCCGTCAATAGAGTGGTGTGAGGGCTTATTTTTTACGGGAGGAGTTGTAGTTTCTATTGGTACCATTTATAATTCCATATAATATACTGGGAAACTGAAAAAAAAAATCTTTGCGGGCTGAAGTTGGATAAAAACTGCGATTCCTCAATTGTTTTTTGGGTTTCGTTTTACGGCTTTCACCGTGCGGTAAAAAAGACAACTTATCTTTATTCTGTGGCTCAATACGATTACAGTGATACCAAATTTTTATAAGGTTTTTTTTTAATTTTACTTCTTTTATTGATAAAAAATGTTTTGTGTCGCCACATTCTGAGAGCCATAACTTTTTTTTATATTTTCATCGATTGAGCGGTGTGATAGCTAGTTTTTTGCGGGACGAGTTGTAGTTTTTATCGGTACTATTTTTTGGTACGTTGAACTTTTTTGATCTCTTTTTATTACAGTTTTTTTTTTTAGAGCTAAGTTGAAACAGCGATTTTGGCCTTTAACATTTTTATTTTTTACGGCGTTCACTGTGCGCTATATTATAATAGTACAGACTTTTACGGACGCAGTATATTGTCATTTTTACAGGCATCTGTTAAGCCCTGCCACAGGCAGGGCTTAGCAGAGGCACAGTGAAGGCAGTCCTGGGGGCCTTCATTAGGACCCTGGGCTGCCATGACAACTGTCGCCACCCCCGATCTCGTTGCAGGGGGGCGATGAGCTGTCAGAGCGGGCCGCCCCCTCTTTTCAATGTCACAGATGCTGCTGTCTCGATTGACGGCAGCATTTGAGGGGTTAAAAAGGAAGGAGCAGCGCGATCGCTGCTCCTGGCTGTTAGTACTGGGTGTCTGCTGTACAATACAGCCGACACCCGCAGCATATGGAGCGTGCTCAGCGCGTGAGCGAGCTCCGAACATCAACTCCGCACCCGGATGTAATAGCACGTCTTGGTTAAGTATTAGGGTTTGTTCACACGCAGTGACCAAAAACATCTGAAAATCAGGAGCTGTTTTCGCCTGAAAACAGCTCCTGATTTTCAGATGTTTTTGTAGCAACTCGCGTTTTTCGCTGCGTATTTTACGGCCGTTATTGGAGCTGTTTTTCAATGGAGTCAATGAAAAACGCCTCCAAAAACGTCCCAAGAAGCGACATGCACTTCTTTTTCGCGGGCATCTTTTTACGCGCCATATTTTGACAGCGACGCGTAAAATGAAGGCTCGTGGGAACAGAACATCGTAAAACCCATTGAAAGCAATGGGCAGATGTTTCTAGGCGTTTTTTCAGGCGTAATTCGAGGTGTAAAACGCCTGAATTACGTCTGAAGACACTGCGTGTGAACATACCCTAAGTAAACTCAGCAAAGCTCCCTTAAGGGTACGAACACGCACAACGTGTTCAGGAGGGATATGCTGCGTCAAGCTGCGCATTGTGGTGCATTTTCCCGCCGGAATTTCCGCTGCGTGAATTAGCACCGTAAAAAAAACAAAAACTTTCATACTTACCCCCTCCCTCTTCTCGGTGCGTAGTCCGGCCTCCTGGGATGATGTTACAGGCAATGTGATCGTTGCAGCCTGTGATTGGCTGCAGCGGTCTCATGGGATGAAATGTCATCCCAGGAAGCCGGACTGGAGAAGAAGCCGGGAACTCTGGTTAAGTATAACTTTTTTTTAACATTTTCTTTTTGCGGTGGAATCGCTGTGATTCCACTGCAAATATTGCGGCGCACACACCACTTTGTTGCTCAACCCAATTGAGCATCTGTGGGACCACCTTGATTGTCCTGTTCGCTCTATGGATCCTCCCCCACACACCCTCCAGCAAATGTGGGATGCTCTGCAGTCAACATGGCTCCAGATACCTGAGACAACCTACCAGCACCTTATTGAGTCACTCCCAGCCCGTCTAGCTGTTGGCTGTGCTGCCAAAGGTGGTTACTCTGGATATCAGCTGGTGGTCATAATAATGGTATGGATGCTATGTTGCTAGTATACTAAGTATTTATGGTGCGGTGCGTATATGATCCTATATGCTGCAACCTTCCTTCCCCTAACACTGTTGCTGTTCAATTTGAGGTTAAATACACATATAAAGGCCACTTAACTATTTACTGTATGTGGAATCAAGGTCCTACTTTAAAAAGTTTCCTGCAGGACGTTTAATAAAACAGATGTAAGGAGAGTTCATAAGTGAGAAGAATAGGAGGACACCTATGGATGATAAGCCAGCCTCATAGAGAGGAGCAGGACACCAGGTGGAGGTAACTGTCTACCACATGCCAGTGTGGTCATGTGGGCATATACGTCCATGGGGAACCTTGCTGTTGTTTCTGCAGCAGAGCTCCAGTAATTGTCAGCCCTGGAGGATGAGCCGCTGTGTATAGCAGACTAACTGTGATGAGCGCAGCATTTTCCCTTTGTGCCTCTCTGGTGCCACCTCCTACAGCCTCTACTGCAGTGTGTGCTGCCTCACGGATTCCCTTACTTCACCGCCAGTGTTCTCAATCACCAGACATGGTTAGGTGGTTGTGGCACACCCACATGCATGGCCACCTTTCCATTCATTCTCTGTCTGGATTTGGTGGCATGTTGGTATTAGGTGGCAGCAAAAAACTCCATGCGGGTTTCAAGGCGTGCTCATCATGTTGCGGTATTGTTGGGGATTTTTACAGCGGATTTGACTTTCTGCAATGCAAAGGGTGAAAGAAGTGTCAGAAAAACTGCCAAATATGAACCCACCCTTTATATTAACATGTAGCTGATGTCTAAAAATTCTGCCAGACATCTGCAGTTTTTCAAAGCTGTAAATTCACATGTTTTTGCATACAGATGAACATGTGAACTGAGAGGTGGTTTGAAATGGACGAAAGACTCAATATATCCATGTGAAATTTGCAACAGATAGGGCATGCTGCAGATTTACAAGGGGTAGTTCACGCTGCGTTTTTAAGCTGGCAGAAAATATCTGCTTCAGAATTCCTTCAGTAATTTTGAGACCGATTTTGAAATGCCAGTGTATTTTTGTTTTTTTTCCCACTGTATTTGCGTCTTTTTTTTTTAGCTTAACTAATCTAATACAAAAACTATGGCAAAAAATGCTCTAAATGAACCACGCAGGGTTTTTTCTGCCTCCTATTTCAATGGGGGGCCAGAGGTCGGAAACCGCTCGAAGAAAGAGCATGCTCCTTTTTGTTGTTTCTGCGAGCGCCCCAAAAGCTGCCTGTGGAAAAAAATACATCTGCGTCACATTAAAATCAATGGGGGGGGGGGGCGATTTGTGGCGTTTCTTGGCACTTATTCTGACAGCACCAAAAAACGCTGTGTTAACAACCCATAGGGTATGTGCACACGATGAGAGGCTTTTACGTCTGAAAAGACAGACTGTTTTCAGGAGAAAACAGCTGCGTCGTTTCAGACGTAAATGCTGCTCCTCGTATTATGCGAGGCGTCTGACGCCTGTAATCTTGAGCTGCTCTTCATTGACTTCAATGAAGAACGGCTCAAATTACGTTGCAAAGAAGTGTCCTGCACTTCTTTGCCGAGGCAGTCAATTTACGCGTCGTAGTTTTACAGCTGTCAAACGACGACGCGTAAGGCTGGGTTCACACAACCTATTTTCAGACGTAAACGAGGCGTATTATGCCTCGTTTTACGTCTGAAAATAGGGCTACAATACGTCGGCAAACATCTGCCCATTCATTTGAATGGGTTTGCCGACGTACTGTGCAGACAACCTGTCATTTACGCGTCGTCGTTTGACAGCTGTCAAACGACGACGCGTAAAAATACAGCCTCGTCAAAAGAAGTGCAGGACACTTCTTTCAGACGTCATTTGAGCCGTTCTTCATTGAACTGAATGAAGCACAGCTCAAAATTTACGGCTGTCAGAGAAGCCTCGCAAAATGCGAGGAGGAGCATTTACGACTGAAACGAGGCAGCTGTTTTCTCCTGAAAACAGTCTGTCTTTTCAGACGTAAAAGCCTGCTACCGTGTGCACATACCCTAAATGACAGGTCATCGGCACAGTACGTCGGCAAACCCATTCAAATGAATGGGCAGATGTTTGCCGACGTATTGTAGCCCTATTTTCAGACGTAAAACGAGGCATAATACGCCTCGTTTACGTCAGAAAATAGGTCGTGTGAACCCAGCCTTAAGGCTTACCTAAAATAAAAAATTTTAGGACTTTGCTAATGTGTTCGACATCATGCACATAACCGCTGTATAACACACATCCTGAATATAGCACTCATATCCTGTGTACACATATATGTGCGCGTACTGTACCTTAAACGTCTTTAAATGTATACTCAAGCACATTGAGGGTTTTCTATTTCATGGATTTCATGACTATCCTTGAGAAGAAAATTTACGTTTTATGAAATATTGCTCACAGCCGCAAAAAAAATACGAGGCTGTTTTCAAGAGAAAACAGCCTCTGAAAAAGTTGTTTTTGAGGCAGATATGCCAAACGCTTTTAAAGCGTTTTTATCAAAGCGTTATTGACATTGCCTATAGGAAATGGTCAAAATCTACGCTTCGTTTTTTTATAAAGTGGCGTAAAATGATGCCTTTTATGCACCACCCAGCTTTTAACCATTGAAAGCAATGGTTTGCTGTTTGCAGGCATTTTCAAGGCGTATTTCAGAGTATAATGCAACCGTTTTATGCTCTGAAAAAACCCTACCCTTACAGATCTGAGCACACGCCATTGCCCTGACTTTGATTCTTTCTGTTACTGGTGGGAACGTCCGCTCAGCCATGAGTAATATTGCGACATTTGTCACAGTCATAGCTGATCTCATTCTTATTATAGTTGGTATCTCTTACTCAATAACGTGATGACGAGAGAATACAAGGTTCTTTCTACATTGGAAATAATCATGAGACCAGGAACAGTTTTTAAGAGATTCTCTTTGTTTTGTTTTTTAGAAAAATATGGTTACAATAACCATGAGACTGCTCCACTTTCTGTGCCTTATATTCCGTGACCATTAGCTAAAGACCTGACTAATCTAAAACTTTGTTCACGTTTAGCTTTTTCTTTATGTTTAGCGCACATGACTGAAAAATCTCCCGACGTATGCACTAAAATGAAAGCCCCGATGTATGCAACTGTATATCCTTCAAAGGGCATTATTGTAAAAACATATACTGCTTAGTATATGTGTTTTTTTTGTTCAGGAAACCTGCCTGGTGGATGCCAAAAGAAAACTTTTTTTGGCATCCGGCATGCCCATACAGTGGATGTCTACGGACCAACTTGGCATATGCGCAAGGAGATTTTTCCTGGCACATATGCAGAAAGTACAAACTGAACATGGTATGAATGTAGCTGAAGACAGACTGGTGTCTACCAATGCTTTTCCTGACAACCCCTTTAAAAAGTTTGTGGTTGTTAGGCAGTGTATGCTTAGCAACAATATTGTCAGACATGACTCTTCATGA
Source organism: Rhinoderma darwinii (assembly GCF_050947455.1). Lineage (NCBI taxonomy): Eukaryota > Metazoa > Chordata > Amphibia > Anura > Rhinodermatidae > Rhinoderma > Rhinoderma darwinii. The sequence goes on along the minus strand of NC_134687.1, from coordinate 290,614,966 downwards.
TTTTTTAGCTCAAAGCTGAAGTGGCAAACGGCAGAGGAAAGGCAACTTGGCAGCAGTCAATAAGGGCAATTGCTAATATAGCACTATAATTGTGTGTGTGTGTGTGTATATATATATATATATATATATATATATATATAATGCTCGCTACCGTTGTCCTTTTACAGTGTAGTTTTAGCTATTTCATCAATTGTCCTTCTTTTTTTGTTCTTTCCCTTAGGGCTTATTCAGACGAACGTGTAATACGTCTGTGCAACGCGCATTATTTTCACACGCCTCGCACGGACCTATGTTAGTCAATGGGGCCGTGATTTTTACGCAGCGTGTGTCCGCTGCGTAAAACTCACACGACATTTCCTATATTTGTGCGTTTCTCGCGCATCACCCACCCATTGAAGTCAATGGGTGCGTGAAAATCAAGCGCAGCACATGGAAGCACTTCCGTGTGATGCGCGTGATTCGCGCAACAGCAGTAAAAACTATGAATGAAAACAGAAAAGCACCACGTGCTTTTCTGTTTACAAACATACAAACAGAGTGTCATAATGATGGCGGCTGCACGAAAATCACGCAGCCGCGCACCATATGCTGATGACACACGGAGCGGTAATGTACCTTTTGCGCGCGCAAAACGCACACGCTCGTGTGAATCCGCCCTTACCATGCTGAGACTACTCGGGAAAGGGGTGGAGGGATTGCTGTGGCTACTGAGTAAGTAAGGGATCATGTGACTGCTAAAGATTTTTTTTGCACAGAATATGTATATGTACCACAGCTATGAGGTCGAATAAAGAAGAGTGTCTGACATGTCTGACATGTCTAGCATGTTGTGCCAACTATATTATGCCATATGTGCCATTTTGATAAACTTGCTTTGATGAGTGATGGGTGCTGCTATCATATTGTTTTTCAATCTGAGTCTCACAATTGGTTATTTCTGCTAAGTCTTCGGTTTCTGTTCTTGTGAAATTATTTCTTGCAGTTCTGTGGCTGACTTAAAGGAATGCATATATCTATTTATGAAAAGGTTTTCCACACATCATTCACCAAGTGCTCTGTCAGGAGCTTTTTGAAGCAACAGATGATCCAAATAACGGAGTACAGTGAGATCATTAATAATGTTCATATAACATTTTGACCCAAACACTTTCCTGATTCTGTCTGTCTATATATTCTAAAGTGTAGTGGTCCAGGATGGACACAAGCAAACCAGTTTTTCAAGTAGTACAAAACTCCTCCTATAGAAGGTGTTTTGTATTGACCATCCCTGATACTTGTCAATGTGCTACCTGTGAAACCAGTCAGGTTGGAGATTTTATATTTGTCTTGGGACACTGAGAGAAGTTCTCTGCTTTTCCTCTATGGGATAACAGTAAAATGTAAGTAAGCAAAATTTGACACTATTGTTCAGCAAGGAGCATGAAAGTACAGTTTAGGTTGTGCTTCTAGATGATTTATTGTGCTCTGTTGTGTGCTTATGTTTGGATTGCATTTGTGTTCTAATACTGATTTAGTCACTACAAGGCAAACCGTGCGGTTGGCAGCAGTGTGTGCATTGGCTTAAGCATCTGTGCTTGCCACCTTGTAGCTTTTGAAAAAAGGGCATTCCAGCACATTCTGTTTTGGGAGTTATTGTATTCCACCATCATTCTTATAGTATAATTTTCAATATATTCTTGTTTTTTTTTGTGACTAATTTAATTAATACAATATACTATAAAGTAAAAAGACAGTCCAACGTTATCAGCAGTTTTTATTGCCTGCTATCTCCTTTTAATATCCCAATATAAAAGGAAGACATTCAAAATAGTCACAGTACATTGGTTGTTCTTCTTCAAAGGTCATTCACAGGGACTGGCGATAATTGTATGTGCATAGCTATTCACCTGAACAGAATTCATTGCGTTCCAGTCTGTAGAGCAAAGGTTGATTAGAAAACGGATTCTTAAAAGCCAAACCGTAGTATTGAAATAACATTTAATTAATAACGCCAAAAAAATGCGTTTTTATCGTGAATCAGCTTGGATCTCTTAAATTCATAGCCAAGAGTAAACATTTGAGGATTGAGCTTTTATTTTTTACAAAGTTGTGTGGTATTGTAGATGAATATCTCCGACCTCTGCTGTGAATATTACAGAGCTAGTTAGGAAGCAAGCTTACAATATTTCTTCTTGTTTGGCGTGTTTCTTAACTATTTGTGTTTAGATATCCTGTGATAACACGTGTACCTTTAAACTGGTAAAATACATCTTACCTGGTATTATAGGATGTGTGTATTATTGTTGATGATTTTGCTGGTCATATTACTATAGAGCTATTAAGTAGCAGCTTTCTCAGTGTCGGAGACCAAAAACATTTATTTCCTGTAGCTTATATAGTGGCACCACATCCTGCTGTACTGCACAGAAATTGTCATCACTCACATCAATGCCTGTCCCCATTGGGGCTCGCAATCTAATTTCCGCTAATTTTTTTTCAGCTTAATCATAATGCCTAATTCACATGACCAGTGTGTACAAAATCTTATTGCGGTCCGTATAGTTTAGTATTGTGTGTCTCATATCACACTGTATTCCACCCTAAGGCTCAGTTCACACAGAGTTTTTTGATGCGGAAAACACATCGGAAAACGCGCCAAAAAACGTTCAAAATGCCTCTCATTGATTCCAATGGAAGGCGGAGGCTTTTTTTCCCCGCGAGCGGAAAAACCGTCTCGCGGGAAGAAGCGACATGCCCTATCTTCGGGCGTTTACGTCTCTGACCTCCCATTGACATCAATGGGAGACAGAGAAAGCGTATTTTGCGGCGTTTTTTGCCCGAGGCGCTAAATGGCCGCAGGCGAAACACGCCACTAAAATCGGCGTGCAGGCAGAGGAAAATCTGCCTCAAAATTCCAAACTGAATTTTGAGGCAGATTTTCTGCCTGCAAAAAAACTCAGTGTGAACCCAGCCTAAAAGCGCTGATCTGCAGCATATCAGGCTGGGTTCACACAGCCTATTTTCAGACGTAAACGAGGCGTATTATGCCTCGATTTACGCCTGAAAATAAGGCTACAATACGTCGGCAAACATCTGCCCATTCATTTGAATGGGTTTGCCGACGTACTGTGCCGACGACCTGTCATTTACGCGTCGTCGTTTGACAGCTGTCAAACAACGACGCGTAAATTGACTGCCTCGGCAAAGAAGTGCAGGACACTTCTTTGCAACGTAATTTGAGCCGTTCTTCATTGAATTCAATGAAGAGCAGCTCAAGATTTACGAGCGTCTCAGACGCCTCGCATAATACGAGGAGGAGCTTTTACATCTGAAACGAGGCAGCTGTTTTCTCCTGAAAACAGTCTGTCATTTCAGCCGTAAAAGCCTCTCACCGTGTGCACATACCCTTATGGAGCTAGGTGTGTTTTTGTTGTGTTTTTTCTTCTTTGTACATGCGAATTCCACATAAAATAAATAGAAATAAACAGTATATGAAAATACAGCGGTACTCATATCTTCAAAGGAATGCATTACCACCAAAATCAGGATCTGTTCATGTTCATATGCAACACTTTAGGCATCAGAACGAAATAGTTGGGTGTGATTTTTTTTTTTTTTTTCCAATCTCTGTGACCTTTACAAGTTTCATCTACATTGTCTTTGGTTTACACCTGAGGGTATGTGCACACACACTAATTACGTCAGTAATTGACGGACGTATTTCAGCCGGAAGACCCGGACCGAACACAGTGCAGGGGCCGGGCTCCTAGCATCATAGTTATGTACGATGCTAGGAGTCCCTGCCTCTCTGCAGGATGACTGTCCTGTACTGTAATCATGTTTTCAGTACGGGACAGTAGTTCCACGGAGAGGCAGGGACTCCTAGCATCGTACATAAGTATGATGCTAGGAGCCCGGCTCCCTGCACTGTGTTCGGTCCGGGACTTGCGGCCGAAATACGTCCGTCAATTACGGACGTAATTAGTGTGTGTGCACATACCCTTATTGTTTTGTCTTCTCACCACAGTGACTCGTTTTAGTTACTCATCTTTGACAAAGAAATGCAATGATAATTTGCCTACTATTGTTGCAAAATCTATCTTCATTTTTAATAACTATTTACTTTAACAAAATAAACCTGCAAAAAACCTGAACAGTTTAAAGGCTGGGTTCACACTGAGTTCTTTGACAAGTTTTTTGGTGCGGAAACCGCGCCACAAAACTCGCCAAAAAACGTCCGAAAATGCCTCCTATTGATTTCAATGGGAGGTGGAGGCGGTTTTCTCCCGCGAGAAACAGGCAACAGGTTAATGACCAGCTAAAACTTTTTACGTTTTTGCCTCTCTTTCAGCAGCCATAACTTTTTTTATTTTTTCATTGACGTAACCGCGCGAATATAGGGAATGCCCCTTCTTTCTCCCGCGTATGAGGCCTTGTTTTATGCAAGAGAAATCGTTTTGGTTTTTTTTCCCCCGCAGTTTTTTCCCCCCGCCATTTGGGGGTAAAATGTTTGGCTTTTTTTTACGGCATGAATATAGGAAACAGCGATTCTCTGCATTGTTTTTCTTGTTTATTTTTTATCCCGTTCACGTTTCACGCTAAATAACCTGTTAAATTAATTCTTCAGGTTCTTACGGTCGTGTAGGTTTTTTGTTTTTATGTAATGGGGCAATAAAATATATTTTATGCAAAATAATGACTTTCTTTGGGCCTTTTTTTAATTAATTAATTAATTTATTTTTTTAAACCCATTAAGGGATAACTTTATTTTCTACTTATAAAGTATTAGTATACTCCTGTATGCTAATACATTACACTGTGTCACTATGACACAGGCTGCTGATCGGGCAGCACATAGTGTGCCCGAACAGCAGGCAAACGGAACAGACAGCCCTGGGGTCCTTTGTAGGTCCCCAGGGCTAACTGCAGAGGGATTCTCCGGTGTTTGATCGCATCACCGGAATCCCGTTGATGCTATCAAAGAGGGGAATTCCCTTTGATCATGCCGTGGTTACGGACCGCGGCAATCGAAGGGTTAAACAGCTGGGGTCCGAATGTTTTCCGACCCCAGCTGTGTTCAGGAGGCTGCTCTAAGATCAGGAGCTGTTAGTTACAGCTCCTGCTTAGAGGATGAGCGCTCACACGAGTGCTCATCAGCCTCATCTACAGCGACACCAAAAGAAGTCGTTGTAGACTTAGCACATGCACCGCCTGCCGTCAAAAGATGGTGGGCGGTCGGGAAGGAGTTAATCAGATTTTTGTTTCTTTTTACTAAATATCAATTATGTCAAAGCACACTCGTACAGTATACTGTTTTTGGTTTCTGTGAATATCTTAGTTTATCAAATTTACAGTCTTCTGGTGTTATTGTATGAAATAGCATGGCATTCATACCAAACTACTTATGAGGGCCTCTAGAAACCTTTACAGGCCTAAACGGTGACTACCATTGTTTGTGTTGATGAAAGAAAGCATGGCTTTTACGTGGAAATTATTTATAAGAGCTTTCCACCACCAACCTGGCATTGTTTAGCAGCCTGCACCATATCTCCCAACAGACATCCAACTTGGGGGGGATTTTTAGTGATTTCAAGAAATGTGCACAATTTCTTTCAAATAATGCAGTATACTTTTTTTTACTTTTCTGCTTCTTAATGCTTTAAACACATTTTAATATCCTGTTATTTGACTTGTTTTATCTTTTTATTTTTATTTTTCTTGTAGACTGTCATTATGAGGCTAACCTTTGGCAAGTTCGAGAGCATTCTCCTTCTAAGTGTCGGTTTTGTTGGACTTCTGTTTATCATGCAGGGGGATGGAGATGAACAACTTACATTGGACGAAGAGGAAGATCAGCCTGCTATTCCATCCCGCTTTACTGTTGCCCCAGCTGAATTTAAAAAACTTGAATGGCTCCCTGCATGCCAGGATAACACATCAATGCAAAGTATTGAGGGTTTTTCAAAACTACCTGCACATATTCAGGATTTTCTGCTGTATAGGCATTGCAGGAGCTTTCCCCAGATCCTTAAGTCACCAAATAAGTGTGGAGGTGCAGCAGTGTCTAGAAACGTCTTCCTTCTACTTGCCATAAAATCTTCTCCGGGTAACTACGAAAGAAGAGCCATCATTCGTCAAACATGGGGGGAGGAAACCAGTTATCAAGGTGCTCATGTCAAAAGGATTTTTCTCTCTGGAACTTCAAAGAATGAGCGCGAAGACCGCCATTTAAGACAGCTTCTAAAAATTGAGAGCGAAACATACGGGGATATCCTACAGTGGGACTTTCATGACACATTTTATAACCTGACACTAAAACAGTTGCTGTTTTATGGGTGGATAAATGAATACTGCCCAGGAGCAAACTTCATTTTTAATGGAGACGATGATGTATTTGTCAACACCTTTAATGTAGTGATATACCTGCGTGGTCATGAAGCAGACAAGCACCTTTTTGTAGGTCAGCTAATAGCTAATGTTGGACCTATCCGTGAGGCTGGAAGCAAATATTATGTACCTGTACAAGTTACTGCCTCTAATGCTTACCCAATGTACTGTGGGGGTGGAGGAATTCTCATGTCTAAATATACTGCCCATGTCATCTACAATAAATCTCAGGACATTCAGCTATTCCCTATTGATGATGTTTATCTAGGTATGTGTCTAGCAAAGGCTGGCCTTTTCCCGGCCTCTCACATGGGCATGAGGACAGTGGGGGTGCATGTACCCTCTGCTAAACTGGATTCATTCAATCCCTGTTATTATAGAGAACTTTTAATGGTGCATCGTTTTATACCATATCAGATGTTAGTCATGTGGAAGGCTATTCAAGATCCTCACCTTGACTGTGGCCAGAAATTGTCCGTTTATTTAGGCGTATAACGGGAATGAACTGATGTTGATAGAAAACCAAGAGCAATTTAATATACTGTTGCTAAGCAGATTTTGTATAATTTACTGATTGGAGAAACTGTTCTGTAAAAGCTGTATTTATGTGATATATTAAGTTATTTACCTTTTTTTTTTTCATTAAAAAATGATCATTTAACAAAACTTAACCTTTTGATTATAAATGATGTTATTTATGAGCTTATTGGCTATGGGTCAAGAGAATAGAATCGACTACATGTACACAGTCTGACATTTAAATGCATGAATTTTGAGGCCGGCAGCATTTCTATGTATTGCAAATGAAATTATTTGTTCATTTGATGATTATTCTCCATTAGTATTTTTTTTTTCTACAGGTTCTGTATAGTCTAATAATTGAAGTACTTATTGAACTATGTTGAATGAACATGCTACTGTTGCCAAACTCTGCATTTAAAAAGCTTGTATCTATTTAGACTTTTAAAGCCATGTTCCACCTTTTGAGCTACTTTTATAAAAGTCTACAGCCTTTAAGTTTGGTTTTAGAATGTTTGTACTTGATTAGAAAAACCATGGTTGCTTTCTTCCTGAAACCGCACCCTCTGTCTATGGGTTGTGATTGGTATTGCAGCTCCGCTCCATTAACCCCTTCCCGCTTTGGCCACTTTTGACCTTCCTAACAGAGCCTCATTCTTCAAATTCGACATGTTTCGCTTTATGTGGTAATAACTTTGGAATGCTTTTATCCAAGCGATTCTGAGATTGTTTTCTCGTGACACATTGGACTTTGTTACTGTTAAAATTAACTCGATACATTCAGTATTTAAATTGTGAAAGACACCAAAATGTAGTGAAAAATTAGCATTTTTCTATATTTATATGTATGTGCTTGTAAGACAGGCAGTTATACCACATATAAGGGTATGTTCACACGCACTATTTACGTACGTAATTAAGGCGTTTTACACCTCGAATTACGGCCGAAAATACTGCTTGAAAGTGTCGGCAAACATCTGCCCATTCATTTGCATGGATTTTACCATGTACTGTGCAGACGGTAATTTTTTTTTACGCGCCGCTGTCAAAAGACGGCGCGTAAAAAAGATGCCTTCGTCAAAGAAGTGCAAGTCACTTCTTGGGACATAATTGGAGCCGTTTTCCATTGACTCCATAGAAAAACCGCTCCAATTACGTCCGTAAAGGACGCTGCGAAAAACACCTGCACATGCCATTACGTCTGAAATTCAGGAGCTGTTTTCGCCTGAAAACAGCTCCGTAATTTCAGCCGTAACGGACGTGCACGTGTGAACATACCCTAATAGTCGCTAATTAACATTTCCCACATGTCTACAGAAATTGTAGAAGGGAAAGAGAGGGTAGGAGGAAACCTCCAGCTCACCTGCTCCACGTTCTTGTGTTCGGATCTCGTCCGGATCACCGCGACGGCACACGGCAGACAATGCAGGAGAAAGAAAGGATCCAGCGATGTGTAATAAATGTGGGGAAACTCGGTTTCCACTTTTATTGGATGTGAACAATCAATAGCGGACACAGGAAGAGTAACAAGGTGGTTAGAATGGCAACTAAATAGTAGCCTATGCGTTTCGAGCACGATCTGTGCTCTTATTCATGGCTAATTCGAGGTGTTTTATAGATTTTATTAGAATTTGGCAGTGAAAATAAAAACAATCCCTTTTCTTCAATAAGATGTAGCTTTAGCTCAACATTTTTCATTTTCTCAACAAATAAAGGAAAAAAAGGACCCCAACATTTTGTAAAGCAACCTCTCTGGAGTACGGCAATACCCCATATGTGGTCATAAACTGCTATTTGGGCACACAACAAGGATCAGAAGAGAAGGAGCGCCATTTGGCTTTTGGAGCACAGATATTGCTGGATTGGTTTCTTGACACCATGTTGCTTTTGAGCATTTTGACCACATAGGCGTTTGATAGATTTTATTTGAATTGGGCAGTGAAAATAAAAATTAAATTTTTTTTCTAATAAGACGTAGCTAGCTCAAAATTTTTCATTTTCTCAAAATATAAAGAAGAAAAAGCACCCCAACATTTGTAAAGCATTTTCTCCCGAGTACGGCAATACCCCATATGTGGTCATAAACTGCTGTTTGGGCACACAGTAGGGCTCAGAAGTGAAGGAGCGCCATTTTGCTTTTGGAGTGCAGATTTTGCTGGATTAGTTTCTGGTCGCTATGTCGCATTTGCAAAGCCCCTGTGGGACCTAAACAGTGGAAACCCCTCAGAAGTGACCCCATTTTGGAAACTACACCCCACAAGATATTCACCTAGGGGTGTAGTGAGCATGTTAACCCCACAGGTGTATTGCAGAAATTAGTGTGCACTCGATGTTGCAGAGTGAAAATGGGATTTTTTCCATAAATATGCCAATATGTGGTGCCCAACTTGTGCCACCATAAGACAGCTCTCTAAGTATTATGCTGTGTTTCCCGGTTTTAGAATCACCCAATATGGGGCACTAATCTTTTGCCTGGACATTCGACAGGGCTCAGGAGTGGAAGCGTACCATGCGAAATTGAGGCCTAATTTGGCGACTTACAAAGTATTCGTTCACAATTGCAGGGCTCATGTGAAATAATAAAAAACTCCTGAGAAGTGACCCCATTTTGGAAACTGCACCCCTCAAAGCATTTATTAAGGGGTGTAGTGAGCATTTTCACCCCACAGATCTTTTCCATAAATGAATGCGCTGCGGATGGTGCAAAGTAAAAATGTAAATTTTTCCCCAAATATGGCCCTAATTCGGTGGCCATGTCATGCCCAGCTAATGCCACTGGAGTTATTAAACCAAAAAAGAATACCTATAAATTCAAGGTCATATATCAATGAGTATAGTTGCATATATGGGACCCCATGAATAGAAACACCAAAAACTTATCCCTACATGCTATAATAAGACCAAATCAAACGTATCTTAGAAAAATACAAAATGACTTTATTGAAGACAAACAACACAGTTGATCAAGACACATTAAAAATAACCACCCATAAAAACAATGTACAGATAGTACAAAGAGAATAGACAGTGTTGAATATAAGGCAGGGCAAACAATGGTAGTATTATGCATATTATATCAGAGACTATAAAATATGTATCATGAGTATAAATGTACTGATATCAATCACCACAACAAATGCCTGAAGTATGACCACAAAGAATATATGGTAACAGTCATGGAAAAGAAAGATCACTAAGACCTCAAGATACGCATACCAAAAACCCACCATGAGCCATTCCACTGCCACAACACTGTCAGAACACCCCAACGTGCGTTTCGCACCTGGCTTTGTCAGGGGGTGCTGGAAGAGTGTGACCAGAGGATTTAAATAGGGGGTACACAGCTGAGCAGTGTACCACACTTACTTGTCCATAGGATGTTCAGCTGGCGCATGCACGAGGAGAGGCGGCACCTCAATCACGCAGTACACGGCGTCTTTCTTTTCCATGACTCTTACCATATATTCTTTGTGGTCATACTTCAGGCATTTGTTGTGGTGATTAATATCAGTACATTTCTACTCATGATACATATTTTATAGTCTATGATATAATATGCATAATACTACCATTGTTTGCCCTGCCTTATATTCAACACTGTCTATTCTCTTTGTACTATCTGTACATTATTTTTATGGGTGGTAATTTTTAATTTGTCTTGATCAACTGTGTTGTTTGTCTTCAATAAAGTCATTTTGTATTTTTCTAAGATACGTTTGATTTGGTCTTATTATAGCATGTAGGGATAACTTTTTAATGCCACTGGAGACACACACTCCAAAAATAGTTAAAAGGGTTCTCCCGGGTATGGCGGTGCCATATATGTGGAAGTAAACGGCTGTTTGAGCACGCTGTAGGGCTCAGAAGCGAGGAGCACCATTTGGTTTTTGAAGCGTAGTTTTGCTTGGTAGTCGTTGTGTTTGCCGTTTTACTGGTATTTCAGTTTATAATGTGGGGGTACATGTAAGCTGGGCAGAGTAAATCAGGGGCATAGTCAGGTGGTATCATAATGGGGTAAAAAAAACAATAAAATAATCCATAGATGTGTGTTCCGCTGTGAAGCAATCCTTTCTGCACAGGCCGGTGTCGCACTGATTAATGGTGTCCTTTCTTATCCCCCTTTTGGTACACACTCGGCACCTTTGCAGTTTGGGGAATTTTGCTGGGAAGTGTTGTCCTGGTATAATACGGGCACCCTTGATTCCAGCAGATATGTTTGGGCCCTCCCCGGTTCCCTAATTTTAGGGCCCCGATAAATCGCCTCCTGAAACAGAAGAAATGTTCCCCTCGGGCCTGCACAACCGCATATTTTTATTTCCTGACTTCTTGGAGCCTTAACTAATTAAATTTTTTCATACACATAGTGGTATGAGGGCTGTTTTTTGTGGGATGAGCTGTCTTTATCATTGGTACCATTTTGTGTTACATGGGACTTTGATCACTTTTTTTCCTATTTTTTGGAAGGCAAGGTGACCAAAAAACAGCAATTCTGGCATAGTTTTTTTTAGTTTTTTTTTTATACAGCGTTCACCATGCGTTATAAATTACATGTTGTTAACTTTATTCTGCGGGTCTGTACGATTCCTGCAATACCTAATTTATACCAATTTTTTTATGTTTTACAACTTTTTACAAAAGTAATTTTATTGTGCAAAAAGAATGTATTTTTTCTGTCACCATGTTCAGAGGACCATAACTTTTAAAAATTTTAGTCGACGGAGCTGCATGAGGGCTTGTTTTTTGCGAAATGAGCTATAGTTTTTATAGGTACCATTTTTGGATACATACGACTTTTTGATCACTTTTTTTTTTTTTTTTTTGTAGGGCAAAGTGACCAAAAAACAAATTCTGGCATTGTTTCTTACGTTTTTTTTTTTATGCCATTCACCGCATAGATTAAATAATCGTCGCCGTCGCCGCACTTAAGGGATTAATTGCCGAAAGCAGCGGCGATGGTCCGCTGTCCGGCGAGACTGATATGTCAGCTGTCTAGGACAGCTGTCAGCGCTTGCCTGTCACTCTGTGTTTACACAGAGTGACAGTTTTAAATACTGACGAAAATGAACGTCCTGGGGCAGGAACTAGCAGCCAACCAGGACGTTCATTTTCGTCATTGGTCGTGAAAGGGTTAAATGCAGCGATCGCTTTTGACTGCGTTATTTAAGGGGTTAATGGCAGGGATCTAAGCTCATTTCGGTCCCCGCCATTACATCAGGGTGTCAGCTGTAAGATACAGCTGACATCCAGGGATGATGGCACCGACTCGGCTTATGAGCCGGTGCCACCCATTTGTCGTAAGTATATGACATTTTGCGGGAATCACAGGCTTTACATGACGTATACTTACGACAAATGTCAGGAAGGGGTTAAAGTGAATGGGGCTGAGCACCAATATAACACAAACAAACTGTAGACAGGTGGACACTATGTTTTGCAAATAGTAGTCATGTTTTTCTAATCCTCACAATCCCTTTAATCCCCTTCTGACTCCGGGGGAGTATATAATGGGCTCCATAGAACGAGTGTGTTGGCTGTATCTTACAGCCAACACTTTAGTCTAACGAGCGGAATCCCACTCTTCTAACCCCTTTGATGCCCCGGTTAATAGCCACCACAATATCTAAGCCATTATAATGAGGGAGTGCGGCCCACCTCTTAAGTGCCATTGCTCCCACCCCCTTTGCGATTGCATGTTGCAGTATAGGTCATAGGGGTTTAGTGAGACATAAGCACAAAAAGCTCAAATGGTTGACTGAGAAAATAAATTGAACAATGGTCAATGACCTCAGGATGGTGAAAAGCCACTAGTAATATAAGCAGCTGCATGGTATGGAGCTAAGAAAAGTTTTCCATATAGGTGCAAATACGGGGCTGAAAGTGGCACAAAAGCATAGCTCCAATATAGCTATATATCAAAGGGCAGTGACTTATATAGCCATATCAGGCACTAACATGTATTACCAAATGGCAAGAAAACATATAGATCAGGACAGAGCATACATTTTAGAACAGTCCATATACTTCAGAACAGACCATATAATTCAAAACAGTCCATATGATACAGAACAGGCCGTGTAATTCAGAACAGTCGAGCAGTTCAAATAACAAATATGCAGTTTTAGAAAATACCATATACTCCGCCATGGAGGCACCTTTAGCCGAGGTGGGTAATTGTGGCAAAGAAATTTGATATCCAACCAGCAAAAATGGTCTCCAAAGATGTTCTCCACAATAGGGAACTAAACGGGACCTCGGTCCCGGTGATGGAGTCTCTGACGCCTGATAACAGCACATGCAATGTCTGCTGTCCGGATAAACGTTCAGCATATAGGATGTAGACACCAGCCAGGTCTGCGTGTAGCCGAAAACATTGGATCCTGGCGTGTGATGTCCTAGCGTGAGCTACGTACGCTAACTCGCTTCGTCACCACGTGAATTCTTCAGAGCGTTGCATAGCAAGGTAGGTATAGTGCAGTCCCTTAAATATACAAGCAGCCAATAGACAGCCTACGTTTGACATAAATTCTATTAACCCCTGCAGGGGCGAAATAAGCTACAGAAAATTATACATGCTTAATTAGGCTTTTGATATACTCCCCATCAGGTGCCATCCAAAAGGAAAAGGTGGGAAGAAAAAACAAAAAGAAAGGAAAAATTATATAAATATATATTTTTTTAAAAAAGAGGAAAATTTAAAAGGGAGGAAGGAAGAAAAACAAACGAAAAAATAATAACGATGGGAGACTGGGTCCAAGGAGTCGGACCACACACTGGTTATAGTCACGTGAGCCCAAAGTGGGCACCTAAAGAAACATGTAATTTCAGTTCACTGTTCAAACCACAGGGGTGAAGGGATCTCTAAAGTATATATCCACATACTTTCTTTTTGGAGCAACAGACACAATTGCGACTACCGCCCCCATTGTCCCTCGGAAGTTGATAGACATAAATAATAGACTCCTCTCATCACCATTCTTAATATCATGGATATGTTCAGAAATCAGTAATTGCAATTCCCTGATGGTTTTCCCTACATAGAACTTCATGCAGGGGCAAAAAAATCGAATACAGAACAATGGTAGAACGACCGTTCAAAAAACTTCGTACAGAGAATTGTATCCAATTAGTGGAGTCAAAGAATACATTGGATTTCTTGACATACTTGCATTGTGACTACAAACCACATTTGAATATTCCCTTAAATGGATGAGTGGTATCAAGAAGAGCCAGGTGCGATCCAGTACTCGACCATCTGTAGTAACGGTCGGGTACTGGGGTGGCCGCAGGCTGGTATTAGGCTGGGAAAGCCCCAAAACAGTGGCCCTTTCTACCCTGGTAATGCAAGCCTGCTGCTGCTATGTTGTATCTGGCTAGTTATGAAAAGTGGGTACTCTGTGTCATTTAAAAAAAATGTAAAATTATTTTATGAACAGCCAGATAAAACATAGCAGCAGCAGGCTAGCATTACCAGGGTGGGAAGGGCCAAGGTTTCTGGCCTTTCCTAGTCTAATAATTCCAGTCTGCGACTAACCCAGTACCCGACCATCACTACGGATGGTCGGGTACTGGATCGCACCCGACTCTTCCTGCTACCGCTAGTGGGGGTGGGTATCTGGGTAATAATGGGGGTTAGTGCTAGTCTTCTCACCAGCTAACATTAAGACCCACTTTAGTAATGGACGCTAGTAATAAAGTTTAAAAAAATTCTAGGACCTAGAAAAATATTTTATTAAAATAAAAAAAAACATAATCCTCGTTAATCATTTTATTGAGAATAAAAGAAAAGCCATCATCGAAGTAGTCCTCAAATCCGTAGTAGTCCAACAACCGAACCTGTAAAAAAACACAAAACACACACAAAAAAATTAGTAACACAAAAAAAAGAAAGGTAATTATTATACTTGCCTCCTCTGGGTCCAGCGTTGGAGCCGCAATGTCAGTGAGCTGGGCCCTATATTTAAGCCTATAATATGTGATAAAGTCTGCTGAGCTACTATATATAATCCTATCCATAGCTATATTGTCGTAGTTCTTTAGATATGCTGTCTCCCCCTGACGTTTTAAGACCTTAGAGACGCACCTGGCTTCTATATATATATATATATATATATATATATATATATATAATCAGACAAAGAATGGCGACAGCACACTGCAAACACCAATGTAACCTAAACCACTAAATATAAATAAATATGCATTACTGCTAAATCTTACAATTGGGAGGTTCTTTTGAACATTTTGCACATTTTGATCAAAAACTGTTTGCCCATCTGCCACGACAAGGCGACCTCTCTAAGGGGGGGGACCTACTCTGCACATATACCCAGAACTGGGACTAAGCCTACATATATATCTGGGGATGGTAGGAACAAGGATTAAACTAATTAAAATCACCTAGAGCAGAATGGGAGGAATGCAAGATCAAAAAATGGATGCAGTCACTAACCCTACATATATGGATCACATAAACAACAAACTTGATCAAAATGTACACTAAGAACCTCCCTATTGTAAATATATATATATATATATATATATATAACTCAGTGTATGTATTATATATATATATATATAATAATCAATGTAATATATATATAGATATATATATATATATATATATATACACACAATAGAACAGGGAATAGGAGCAGCGCTGTGTAGATAACCAAGAAACGGTTGGTGCTAGCTTCAAAAATAAGGAGTGACGAGCTCCTCATGCATATAACACAAAAAAGAATACAGAAGCAGCACTCAAGCTTGAAAATGCTTCCATGGAAGAAGTGAAACGTTACTGTGCTGGGTGAATAAATTCACATTTTTTGCTGAGTGCTGCTTCTGGATTCTTTTTTGTGTTATATATATATTTTACATTCATATTCAAAGCGGTTGCAAAGATATCGTTTAACCCCTTCCCGACCACCCCACGTAGATTAACGGGCTGCAGCACTGGTCCTTGTGCCTGAAGCCCGTTAATCTACGTGAGCTCCTTAGGGTATGTTCACACGCAGTAGGAAAATACGTCTGAAATTACGGAGCTGTTTTCGCCTGAAAACAGCTCCTGATTTTCAGACGTTTTTGTAACTACTCGTGTTTTTCGCGGCGTATTTTACGGACGTTATTGGAGCTGTTTTTGAATGGAGTCAATGAAAAAAAAACGGCTCCAAAAAGTCCCAAGAAGTGACATGCACTTCTTTGACGCAGGCGTCTTTTTACGCGTCGTCTTTTGACAGCGACGTGTAAAATTACACCTCGTGGGAACAGAACATCGTAAAACCCATTGAAAGCAATGGGCAGATGTTTGTAGGCGTAATGGAGCCGTTTTTTCAGGCGTAATTCAAGGCGCAAAAAGCCCGAATTACGTCTGAAAACAGTGCACATGGCAGCGTCCGTAACGGCTGAAATTACGGGGCTGTTTTCAGGAGAAAACAGTTCTGTAATTTCAGCCGTCATGGCATGTTGAGGCGCTATTTCGCTGCGTCCATTACGGACGTAAATGGAGCTGCTTTTCCATGGAGTCAATGGAAAACGGCTCCATTTACGTCTGAAGAAGTGACAGGCACTTCTTTGAAGCGGGCGTCTTTTTTACGCCCCGTCTTTTGACAGCGGGGCGTAAAAAAAATGACCGTCTGCACAGAACATCGTAAGACCCATTCTAATGAATGGGCAGATGTTTGCCGACGCTTTGGAGCCGCTATTTCGGACGTAATTCCGGGCCAAAAACGCCCGAATTACGTCCGTAAATAGTGTGTGTGAACATACCCTCACAGAGCACACAGGTGCTCCCCGCAGCCCGGCATCTCCCAGTACAGGCTGCTACTAGCAGCCTTAGTATTGGGGGAAAACATCGGGTCGGACCGCAGCGGTGATCTGAACTGATTAACCCCTTAAATGCGGCAGTCAATACCGACTGCCGCATTTAAGTTGTTATTGCAACATCGAAAAAACTAATGTGCCTGAGGCACAATGAAACCCATTTTCCCAGCTACCAACTGAATGTAAGTAAGATATAACTTTTATTAGTCTATTATTAAAAAGTCCAGGATGGACAACAAGAGCACAAAGGGTTAAAATTAGCTAAGGACAACTAGCAAATGCTCTATATAAATGCTGCCAAATGAAGGCAGGATTCGGTACACAAATCCTATTACAATAGGATGCCTGCGTCAGCAGCTGCAGACTGCCTGACATACGCTGGTTTCACAGTGTATAAGAGGTAGAGGCTAGTAGGTCATAGCAGTTAAAATTGTTAGAAGTATAGCCCCCCCCCCCCCCCGACATATTTCGTTGTAAACACAACGTCCTCAGGGGATAACAAGGGGGCTTGTAAGGGCGCGCTCTACTTCCTTGTAATTTAAAAACTCAGATAAGCCCCAAACAGGGATCACCTGTGTGGGGACCAATAGAATCACACGAGCAGTGGCGAGCCTCTATGGGGTAAGATTGGCATATGAGAACGCCAATCGAGTAGAGGTGCAAATGTACCAATCAATATGCGCAGGCGGCGCATGGGTATAGCCTACTAGAGTAGACTTAGCCGATTAGGGCTATAAAACATAGCCCATACAAGAATACCCTGTGTGGGAACCAATGGGGTAGCAGGGCAGTGACGAGCCTCTGTATCGTCAGATTGACAGCTAGATGCGTCAATCAGATAGAGATACCTATACGCCAGTCAGTACGCGCGAGCGGCGCATGCGCAGAAGGTCCCAAAGTGGACTTAGCCGATTGAAGTAACAGAACGACAAGTACGCATGTCTGTGGGCTTAGAGCCCGCACTCTTGGATCAAGGCACTGATTAAATGGTAAGTAATAGATGTGTGTTCAGAAGAGCACACATCTAGATGTCATAACTAGAAGTAGCTCCCAGATGTAGGGAGACAAGGAGGCTGTATTAGATCTAGAGCTCGTAAGTGGTAACAGTTATGTTAATTAGTGTATTAGTGATGTAAAGTACATGAGATCAACCGGTAACTGTAAAGTACCTATCTATACATTGTAATAAAATTTATATTTGTGAAATAGACCTATTTCTGAGTAAACAAGGAAGAAAAAGTAATCCATCAAGGTGGACAACAGATCATATGTATTAGACAAAGTAGAAATGGCGCATATATAGAGTGATGAACTGTTGGTATTCTAATAGTGCAATAATATTGACATAGCATCAATCAGTATACATAAGTATACAGGTAAGCCTAACCTACAAGAGCTATAAAAAGGCGACAAAAGTGAAGCCTACATTTAAACCATTGGGGTTCAGAGTGCTCAGCCTGTGTATCCATTTAGCTTCTTCCTGTAGGAGCTTCTTATCCAGATTGCCAGCTCTAGGGCCCAATTTAATTTGGGTGATGCCCCAGAATTTAAGGGCACTGGTGTTACCCTGATGCACGAATCTAATGTGTTTAGAAAGAGGAGTGTCCTCTTTGGTATTGATGGTGCTGATATGTTTTGAGATCCTCCTTCGAAGCTGTTGAATGGTCTTGCCCACATATAATTTGGGGCAGGGACATTGGGCAGCGTAAATAACGCCACTACTTTGACAATTAATAAATTGCTTGATGGTAAAGCTCTTTCCATCAAATGGATTAGAGAAGGTCTTGGTCGTCGGCATGAATGGGCAAAAAGAGCATCTGCCACATGGGAAGGATCCATATGTGGGGGGTGGAAGCCAACTGCTGCGCTCAACCAAAAGTCTAGAATAATGGCTGTGTGTAAGGAATTCCCGAAGGTTCTTCCCTCTCCGATAAGTGATATTGGGACCACTAGAAATTACATCACGCAAATCAGGATCCGCCTGTAGGATTGACCAGTGTTTCTGTAAAATATTCTTAATCTGATAGGAGCAGGTTTCAAAGTTGCCAATGCATCTAATGGAGGATGGCTGTTGTCTACTATCATTGCTAGGGTTGTTATTAATATTAGTATTCCTACCATAGAGTAACTCTTCTCTAGGGGTTGCCCTAGCTCTAGCAAACGCTCTATGCAGAGTCTTCAATACCCCTCTTGAGGGCTGGTGGATGGAAGCTCCCCCAGTGTAAGAAACTGTTTGTAGCAGTCTCTTTGGCAGCATTTATATAGAGCATTTGCTAGTTGTTCTTAGCTAATTTTAACCCTTTGTGCTCTTGTTGTCCATCCTGGACTTTTTAATAATAGACTAATAAAAGTTATATCTTACTTACATTCAGTTGGTAGCTGGGAAAATGGGTTTCATTGTGCCTCAGGCATATTAGTTTTTTCAATTGAATTATTTACCTGCCAGCTACCAGGGTCTTCTCAGATATCTTAGTGTTATTGCAACATCGGCACCCCACTACGCGATTGCGGGGGGCGATTGTTGCGGGGGGGGGGGCGATTGCTATGGAAAACAGAAGCTTCCGGTCTGCCATCTGTGGAAGGCGATTAAGTCCTAATATGCCTCCTGTCAGTGTGAAACTGACAGGTATAATACCCTGCAATACACAAGTATTGCAGAGTATTAAAACAACGATCCAACAATTGGATCTTCAAGCCCCTAGTGGGACTAAAAAAAAAAAAAAGTTAAAAAAAGTGTACAAAAGTAAAATGTCAAAATAATAAAATGTAAAAATTGCCCTTTTTCCCCTATAAAGTCCTTTATTATTAGAAAATAATAAATAAACTTAGCATAATTGGTATCGCCGCGTCCAAAACGCCCTGAACTCTAAAAATATAATGTAATTTATCCTGCACGGTGACCGCCATAAAAAAAATAAAAAAACAATACCGGAATTGCTATTTTTAGTCACTTCAGCTCCCAAATAATTGCATAAATAGGGATCAAAAAGTCACATGTACCCAAAAATTGTACCAATAAAAACAAGCCCTCCCACAACTTTCCTGATAGAAAAATAAAAAAGTTGTGGCTCTTAGAATATGGCGACACAAAAACGAAATAATTTTGTTTAAAACCATAATTTTATCGTTCAAACACCGTTTAAACATAAAAAACCTATATACATATGGTATCGCCGTAATCGCATCGACCCACAGAATAAATTAAATATGTCATTTATAGAGCACGGTGAACGGCGTAAAAAAAAACCAAAACAATAGACGTTTTGATGGCCTAATTCAGCAAAAAACCTATGGGATCAAAATGCTCACTATACCCCTAGAAAAATTATTTTTAGGGCTATGGTTTCCCAAATGGGGTCACTTCTGGGGGATGTCCACTGTTTTGGTCCGTCAGGGGCTTTGCAAATGCGACATAACACCCGAATTCCAATTGACTAAACTTGAGCTCCAAAAGCCAAATAGCGCTCCTTCCCTTCTGAGCCTTGCTGTGTGTCCAAACAGCAGTTTATTACCACATATGGGGTATTTCCGTAATCTGGAGAAATTGCTTTACAAATCTTGGGGCGCTTTTTCTTTATTCCTTGTAAAAATTTATAATTTCTAAGTTTTATTGGAAAAAATTTAGATTTTAATTTTTACGGACTAATTCCACTAAATCAAGCAAAAAAACCTGTGTGGTTAAAATGCTCTATACCCCTTGATAAATTACTTGAGGGGTGTAGTTTGCCAAATGGTGTCTTTTTGGGGGTGTTTCCACAGTTTTGGCACTACAAGACCTCTTCAAACCTGACATGGTGCCTAAAATATATTCTAATAAAAAGGAGGCCCCAAAATGCTTCAGTCCATTACCAAACTAGGGCCACATGTGGGATATTTCTAAAAACTGTAGTATCTGGGCAATAAATATTGAGTTGCGTTTCTCTGGTAAAACCTTTTGTGTTACAGAAAAAAATGGATTAAAATGGATTTTCCGACAAAACAAAATTTGTACA
The DNA here is from genome assembly GCF_050947455.1 of Rhinoderma darwinii. Classification (NCBI taxonomy): domain Eukaryota; kingdom Metazoa; phylum Chordata; class Amphibia; order Anura; family Rhinodermatidae; genus Rhinoderma; species Rhinoderma darwinii. The sequence goes on along the minus strand of NC_134687.1, from coordinate 290,594,273 downwards.
TTTCACCTCTACTTTGCTTTCATTCCCATGAAACACCTAAAGGATTAAGAAACTTTCTAAATGCTTTATTGAATACTCTGAGGGGTGCAGTTTTTAAAATTGGGTGACTTACGGGGGTTTCTAATATATAAGGCACTCAAAGCCACTTCAGAACTGAATTGGTACATATAAAAATAGATTTTGGAAATTTTCTTGAAAATCTGAGAAATTGCTGCTAAAGTTCTAAGCTTTGTATCGTCCTAGAAATATAAAAGGACGTTCAAAAAATGATGCCAACATAAAATAGACATATGGGATATGTTAATTAGTAACTATTGTGTGTGGTATTACTATCTGTCTTACAAGCAGATACATTTAAGTTTAGAAAAATGCAAATTTTTACAAATTTTCTCCAAATTTGGTGATTTTCACAAACAAATACTAAATTTATTGATCAAATTTTTCCACTAACACACAGTACAATATGTCACGAGAAAACAATCTCAGAATCGCTTGGATAGGTAAAAGCATTCCCAAGTAATTACCACATAAAGTGACACATTTCAAACAGGCTCAGTCCTGAAGGGGTTAAAGAAGTGCACATCAGAAATGGAAAATTTGACCTGGACACAGGGGCATCAATGACCCTTGGTCATGAAAGGGTTAATATCATAACTTAGATTTGATCTCTATTAGCTGAATATTGTTTGTCACAGACACATATGACCAGCTTTCAGCCGAGCCGTCCGTTCAGCTGAACTGACGGAATCGGCTTTGTCAGAACGATACAGCTGCTACGTACCATATACAGGATACAAAGAAGCTGTATCTTAAAAATTGAAAGTTAAAGTATATTCAAAAGTTGTTTCAAATCACTAAAAACATTGTTTTTTAAAAAAACTAATTTTGGATCAAACGTGTAAATGGCCTTGAAGTCCTGTAAATTGCGAGGTAGGGCCTTTATGGATCAAACATAGATTAAGATTTGGGGATTTTGGAGACCAAGTCAACACCTTGTCAGCAGTGCAAACTAGAGGCCCTTTTATTTACTACAGGCCGATGATCGGGCAAACGAGCGTGTTTATGAATGCTGGTTCCCGATAATTGCCCTGTGTAAATGGGGCAACGATCAGCCGATGAACGAGTAAACGCTCGTTCATCGGCTGATCGTATCGTTTATGCAGCACAAAATATTGTTGTCGTCGGCAGGACATCTCCCTGTGTAAACAGGGAGATGAGCTGCCGACATGATGGAAATGCATGGAGAGGAGCGATCGTAGTAACGATCGCTCGTACCCATAGATTACTGATCATAGCTCGAGCTGTCTCATTGATCGGCACTCGTTTTTACGGCCAAATTGGCCGGTGAAAATGTACCCTAATACCAATTTGAGTACTATTCGCTAGAGAGGAAAGGACAAAACTTAAAAATATTAGTAACATAGCCCCCCATTTTTTTCAGGTCTATGGCAAAGGTATGCCATTCTCTGGGGATTATATAAATTCTCAATTAGTGGTTGCATGGCATAAACCCAGCCCACGGCAGAAACTGGGACCAATCAGTATGTAATTCTGAGACACAACTACTCTTTGGTCTGGTTTGCCTGTTAGTCTGCAGGTGATAAGCGGTGGAGCTCAGAGCAGTACCCAAATTATTACAAAAAACCCTCCAAAACCTGGATACAAATTGGAATCCCCTATATTATACAGTGTTTTCTGACAGGCTGAAACATGCTGGACAATGAAAGTAGACAGTGTACCAGCAGAGGTTAAGCCGGGCAAGGGTATGAAATGTGCCATTTTAGTGTCCCTGTCCACTACTATCCATATGGTATCCAGCCTCCCCCTGAGATGGGCAACTTGACAATGAAGTTCATGGTCTCCTGGGTAATGGTCTTATCAAACCAAATGATGGGGCCCTGGGTGTCTTATTGTGGGCAGAAACATCACATTCCCCAATAAATCTCTCCACATATTTCCTCATAGCTGGCCACTGGACAGATTAGTGCAAGAGCTTACACATTTTTACTTTTGACCAAGTTGGTGTTGTGGAGAGAAGTGTATGAAGTGTCATACACTTCTCTCCATTCATTTACTCTGCACATAGTGATCCTGCGTTGTTCACTATGTGCAGTCACATACACACACATTAACGTTACTGAAGTGTCTTGACAGTGAATAGACATCACTTCCAGCCAGGACGGGATGTCTATTCACAATCCCGACAGCAAAGTGTCGGGATTGTGAATAGACATCCTGGCTGGAGGTGATGTCTATTCACTGTCAAGACACTTCAGTAACGTTAATGTGTGTGTATGTGACTGCACATAGTGAACAACGCAGGATGAATGGAGAGAAGTGTATGACGCTGATTGGTCACTGATTGGTCAGGGTCATACACTTCTCTCCACAACGCCCACTTGGTCAAAAGTAAAAGCACGCCCAGTTGGGCATTTAGAAAGTCATTAGCATAAAGCTAAAATCGCTCATAACTTGGTGAAAATAGATCGTTTTTCTAAATAAAAACTACTGTTGTAATCTACATTACAGCGCCGATCTCATTATGTAGGAAATAGGGCACTTATAATGTGGTGACAGAGCCTCTTTAGATTTTGTCATCATTTTTCACACAGTCACAAAAACCTTAAACTAGAAAAGAACAATACCCATCCAACCTGTCTAGGGCTGAGCGTCTTGGTAGATTCAATATTCAAGAGATTTATGTGGTCTGTTTATACAATGCCTGGGAACTTGGCCCTCTCCAACCAGTGTCTCCATTCCTCAAAAGCCAATTTAATAGCCAACAACTCACAGCTAGAGTATGTTCACATGGAGTGTTTTCAGCCGTTTTTTGGGGCGTAAACGTCCCGTAAAACAGCTGAAAAATCGGAAGCAGAATGCCTCCAAACATCTGCCCATTGATTTCAATGGGAAAAACGGCGTTCTGTTCTGACGGGGCGGTTTTTTATGCAGCTGTTTTTCAAAACAGGCGCGTAAAAAAACAGCCGCGAAAAAGAAGTGCATGTCACGCGAGTTTGATTAAAAAACGTCTGAAAATCAGGAGCTGTTTTCCCTTGAAAACAGCTCCGTATTTTCAGACTTTTTGAGTTTGCGTGTGCACATACCCGTACCCACATCACAGCTTTGCTTAGCAGCAGAAAACTTTTGGGGAGAAAAAGGCGCATGGGTGTAACATGCATTCCTCCGTTGCAATAGTATAGCCCTGGCTTCCACATAGGAAGCATCTACCTCAACAATAAACTGAGGATTAATATCAGGATGTCTCAAAATAGGACCAGAACAACATGTTAATGGTGAAGAATTCCTTAACCCCTTGAGTACCCAGCTCATTTTGGCCTTGAGGACCAGACCCATTTTTTCAAATCTGACATGTGTCACTTTATGTGGTAATAACTCTGGAATGCTTTTACCTATCCAATTGATTCTGAGATTGTTTTCTCGTGACATATTGTACTTTATGTTAGTGAAAAAATTTGGTCGATAAATTCATTGCTTATTTGTGAAAAACACGAAAATTTAGAGAAAATTTGAAGAAATTATGATTTTTCCAATTTTAAATGTATCTGCTTGTAAAACAGATAGTAATACCACACAAAATAGTTACTAATTAACATTTCCCATATGTTTACTTTGTTTGCATCGTTTTTTGAACATCCTTTTATTTTTCTAGGACCTTACAAGGCTTAGAACTTTAGCAGCAATTTCTCATATTTTTAAGAAAATGTCAAAAAGCTATTTTTTCAGGGACGAGTTCAGTTCTGAAGTGGTTTTGAGTGCCCTATATATTAGAAACCCCCATAAAACACCCCTTTTTGAAAACTGCACCCCTCATAGTATCCAAAACAGCATTCAGAAAGTGTTTCAACCCTTTAGGCGTTTTACAGGAGTTGAAGGAAAGTAGAGCTGAAATTTTCAAATTTCATTTTTTTTTACAAAATTCATATGTAATACATGTTTTTCTGTACCACAGAAGGTTTTACCTGAGAAATACAACTCAATATTTATTGCCGAGATTCTGCAGTTTTTAGAAATATCCCACATGTGGCCCTAGTGTGCTAATGGACTGAAACACAGGCCTCATAAGCAAAGGAGCACCTCTTGGATTTTGGGGCCTCCTTTTTTCAGAATATATTTTAGGCACCATGTCAGGTTTGAAGAGGTCTTGTGGTGCCAAAACAGTGGAAACCCCCAAAAGTGACCCCCATTTTTTAAACTACACCCCTCAGGGAATTTATCTAGGGGTATAGTTAGCATTTTGACCCCACAGGTATTTTGCTATATTTATTGGAGTTAGTCTGTGAAAATGAAAATCTTTTTTCCTGGAAAAACTTAAAAATTTCTAATTTTTGCAAGAAATAAAGGAGAGAAAGCACCCCAAGATTTGTAAAGCAATTTCTCCCGATTACGGAAATACCCCATATGTGGTAATAAACTGCTGTTTGGACCCACAGCAGGGCTCAGAAGGGAAGGAGCACCATTTGGATTTTGGAGCTCTGATTTTACTGGAATGGTTTTCGGTGCCGTGTCACGTTTGCAACGCCCTGGAGGGACCTAAACAGTGGAAACCCCCCAAAAGTTACCCCATTTTGGAAACTATACCCCTCAAGGAATTTTTCTAGTGGTATAGTTAGCATTTTGACCCCACAGGTTTTTTGCTGAATTTATTGGAATTAGTCTGTGAAGATGAAAAGAGACTTTTTTGGGGGGAAAAAAACTGAATTTTCTAATTTTTATAAGTAATAAAGGAGAAAAAGCACCTCAACATTTGTAAAGCAATTTCTTCTAAATACGGTAATACCCCATATGTGGTAATAAACTGCTGTTTGGACCCACGGCAGGGCTCAGAAGGGACGGAGCACCATTTGGATTTTGCAGCTCAGATTTTGCTGAATTGGTTTCTGGGGGCCATGTCGCATTTGCAGAGCCCCTGAAGTACCAGTACAGTAGAAATTCCCCAGGTGTGATCCCAATTTGGAGACTATACCCCTGAAAGAATTAAATTAGAGGTGTAGTGAGCATTTTGAGCCCTCAGGTGTTTTATAGATTTTATTAGAATTGGTCCGTGAAAATGAAAAATTTTTTTTTTTACAATAACCTATAGATTTAGCTCAGAACTTTTCATTTTCACAAGGAATACAGGAGAAAAGACACCCCAAAATGTGTTACACAATTTCTCCTGAGTAGGGAAATACCCCATATGTGGTTGTAAATGGCTATTTGGACATACGGCAAGGGTCTAAACGGAAAAAGTGCAATTTCGTTTTTGGAGTGGAGATTTTACAAAATTTGTTCTTGACGCCATGTTGCATTGCGTTGAGGTACTAGTACAGTGAAAACTCCCGAGAAGTGACCCCATTTAGGAAACTACACCCCTCAAGGAATTCATCTAGAAGTGTAGTGAGCATTTTGACCCCCAAAGGTTTTGCAGAAATTAGTGCACAGTGGATGTTGCAGATTGAAAATTGCCATTTTCCACATATATGCCCAGTGCCCAATGTGTTGGGCCCAGCTTGTACCACTGGAGACATACACCCCATAAATTGTTAAGCGGTTCTCCAGAGTACGGTAATATCCCATATGTGGTCATAAACTGCTGTTTGGGCACACTGCCAGGCCCAGAAGAAGCGCCATTTGGCTTTTGGGGCGCAGATTTTGCTTGGTAGTAGTTTTGTTTAGTATTTTACTGGTGTTTCAGTTTATAATATGGGGGTATATGTAAGCTGGGCGGAGTGCATCAGGGTATATGTAAGCTGGGCGGAGTGCATCACGGTATATGTTAGCTGGGTGGAGTGTATCAGGGTATATGTAAGCTGTGCAGAGTACATCAGGGTATATGTAAGCTGTGCAGAGTACATCAGGGTATATGTAAACTGGGCGGAGTACATCAGGGTATATGTAAGCTGGGCGGAGTACATCAGGGTATATGTAAGCTGTGCAGAGTACATCAGGGTATATGTAAGCTGTGCAGAGTACATCAGGGTATATGTAAACTGGGCGGAGTACATCAGGGTATATGTTAGCTGGGCGGAGTACATCAGGGTATATGTAAGCTGGGCGGAGTACATCAGGGTATATGTAAGCTGTGCAGAGTACATCAGGGTATATGTAAACTGGGCGGAGTACATCAGGGTATATGTTAGCTGGGCGGAGTACATCAGGGTATATGTAAGCTGGGCGGAGTACATCAGGGTATATGTAAGCTGGGCGGAGTACATCAGGGTATATGTAAGCTGGGCGGAGTACATCAGGGTATATGTAAGCTGGGCGGAGTACATCAGGGTATATGTAAGCTGGGCGGAGTACATCAGGGTATATGTAAGCTGGGCGGAGTACATCAGGGCATATGTAAGCTGGGCGGAGTACATCAGGGCATATGTAAGCTGGGCGGAGTACATCAGGGCATATGTAAGCTGGGCGGAGTACATCAGGGTATATGTAAGCTGGGCGGAGTTCATCAGGGTATATGTTTGCTGGGCGGAGTACATCAGGGTATATGTAAACTGTGCGGAGTACATCAGGGTATATGTAAGCTGGGCGGAGTACATCAGGGTATATGTAAGCTATGTGGAGTACATCAGGGTATATGTAAGCTATGTGGAGTACATCAGGGTATATGTAAGCTGGGCGGAGTACATCAGGGTATATGTAAGCTATGTGGAGTACATCAGGGTATATGTAAGCTGGGCGGAGTACATCAGGGTATATGTAAGCTGGGCGGAGTGCATCACGGTATATGTTAGCTGGGTGGAGTGTATCAGGGTATATGTAAGCTGTGCAGAGTACATCAGGGTATATGTAAGCTGTGCAGAGTACATCAGGGTATATGTAAACTGGGCGGAGTACATCAGGGTATATGTAAGCTGGGCGGAGTACATCAGGGTATATGTAAGCTGTGCAGAGTACATCAGGGTATATGTAAGCTGTGCAGAGTACATCAGGGTATATGTAAACTGGGCGGAGTACATCAGGGTATATGTTAGCTGGGCGGAGTACATCAGGGTATATGTAAGCTGTGCAGAGTACATCAGGGTATATGTAAACTGGGCGGAGTACATCAGGGTATATGTTAGCTGGGCGGAGTACATCAGGGTATATGTAAGCTGGGCGGAGTACATCAGGGTATATGTAAGCTGGGCGGAGTACATCAGGGTATATGTAAGCTGGGCGGAGTACATCAGTGTTTATTAAGCTGGGCGGAGTACATCAGTGTATATGTAAGCTGGGCGGAGTACATCAGGGTATATGTAAGCTGGGCGGAGTACATCAGTGTTTATGTAAGCTGGGCGGAGTACATCAGGGTATATGTAAGCTGGGCGGAGTACATCAGGGCATATGTAAGCTGGGCGGAGTACATCAGGGCATATGTAAGCTGGGCGGAGTACATCAGGGTATATGTAAGCTGGGCGGAGTTCATCAGGGTATATGTTTGCTGGGCGGAGTACATCAGGGTATATGTAAACTGTGCGGAGTACATCAGGGTATATGTAAGCTGGGCGGAGTACATCAGGGTATATGTAAGCTATGTGGAGTACATCAGGGTATATGTAAGCTATGTGGAGTACATCAGGGTATATGTAAGCTGGGCGGAGTACATCAGGGTATATGTAAGCTATGTGGAGTACATCAGGGTATATGTAAGCTGGGCGGAGTGCAATAGGTCATAATAGGATGATGTAATAATGGGGAGAATGAATAATAAAATTAATTATCCATGGATAGTGACGTACGCTTTGAACCAATCCTTTATGCACAGGCCGGATAATTAGGTGCAGGAGTCGCACTTCTAAAGGGTGTCTGTGGTGTTGTACAAAACATCCGCACTCCAGTATTGCCTAATCTTTGACTTCTGCACTAGCCCCATACTTGGGTGAACCTAGCCCGTCTGCCGCCTGAGGCGAACTATAAAAAGGCCCCCCCCCCAAATCTATCGGAGTTTTCTCATTCCTAGCTTTACACATCAAACACGCAATATATACATTTTTTAAATAGGAAAACATTTGATGTTTATTTGTTAGGCCCTGTTTACACAGAGTATTTTGACGAGTTTTTGGGCGCGGAAACCGCACCGCAAAACTCGTCAAAAACCGTCCGAAAATGGCTCCCGAGAAAGAAGGGACATGCCCTATCTTCTCACGTTTACGCCTCTGACCTCCCATTGACATCAATGGAAGGCAGAGAAAGGGTATTTTGCGGAGTTTTTTGCCCATAGCACTCAATGGCCGTGAGCGAAAAACGCGGTGAAAATCCCGGCAAACAACGTGCAGGAAGGACAAAATCTGCCTCAAAATTCCAAACAGAATTTTGAGGCAGAATTTTCCTCCTGCAAAAAACTCAGTGTGAACATAGCCTTAAAGTGCTGTTTGAAGTATGGAAAATATTTAAAGAATTATTCTTACTGCCAATCAGTGCAGTGCAAATAGTACGGTCTGCCCTGCACTGCCCCATATCTCTCCTCGGCAGCCAGTCTCATTTGCGGCGTCACTCTCTGCAATTACATTCAGGCCAGTCCAGGACGGAACGCGCTTAGCGCTGTTTTGAAGCGGCACGTCCTGGGCTGGTTTCTTTGCTCTACCTGCTGTATTGTTGTGGTCTGCCTGTGCTGGCTTGATGACAGTGGTGGATTAATATGATCTTTGGCCCTGGGCTGTACACAAGTGGGCCCACATCCCACACGTAAGTATCACCTACATGTCAAAGCACATCACATGCCACTCTGCAGACTGTCTCTTAGCCTGATCATCTGCTGCCACTCACACTCCCCACAGCCCCCACCACAGTAATGTACATAGATTGTTAGACCAACATTACAAATAATACCTCCATACTGTTACTGAATAATACCCCATACTGTTACTGAATAATACCTCCATACTGTTACTGAATAATACCCCCATACTGTTACTGAATAATACCCCCATACTGTTACTGAATAATAAATTTATACGGTTACTGAATAATACCCCCATACTGTTACTGAATAATATCCCCATACTGTTACTGAATAATACCCCCATACTGTTACTGAATAATATCCCCATACTGTTACTGAATAATACCCCCATACTGTTACTGAATAATACATTTATACTGTTACTGAATAATACCCCCATACTGTTACTGAATAATATCCCCATACAGTTACTGAATAATACCCCCATACAGTTACTGAATAATACCCCCATACTGTTACTGAATAATACCTCCATACTGTTACTGAATAATACCTCCATACTGTTACTGAATAATACCTCCATACTGATACTGAATAATACATTTATACTGTTACTGAATAATACCCCCATACTGTTACTGAATAATACATTTATACTGATACTGAATAATACATTTATACTGTTACTGAATAATACCCCCATACTGTTACTGAATAATACCCCCATACTGTTAATGAATAATACCCCCATACTGTACGGTTACTGAATAATACCTCCATATTGTTACTGAATAACACCTCCATACTGTTACTGAATAATACCCCCATACTGTTACTGAATAATACCCCCATACTGTTACTGAATAATACCTCCATACTGTTACTGAATAATACCCCCATACTGTTACTGAATAATACCTCCATACTGTTACTGAATAATACCCCCATATTGTTACTGAATAATACCTCCATACTGTTACTGAATAATACCCCCATACTGTTACTGAATAATACCCCCATACAGTTACTGAATAATACCCCCATACTGTTACTGAATAATACCCCCATATTGTTACTGAATAATACCTCCATACTGTTACTGAATAATACCCCCATACTGTTACTGAATAATACCCCCATACAGTTACTGAATAATACCCCCATACTGTTACTGAATAATACATTTATACGGTTACTGAATAATACCTCCATACTGTTACTGACTAATACCCCCATACTGTTACTGAATAATACCCCCATACAGTTACTGAATAATACCCCCATACTGTTACTGAATAATACATTTATACGGTTACTGAATAATACCTCCATACTGTTACTGACTAATACCCCCATACTGTTACTGAATAATACCCCCATACAGTTACTGAATAATACCCCCATACTGTTACTGAATAATACATTTATACTGTTACTGAATAATACCCCATACTGTTACTGAATAATACCCCCATACTGTTACTGAATAATACCCCCATACTGTTAATGAATAATACCCCCATACTGTACGGTTACTGAATAATACCTCCATATTGTTACTGAATAATACCTCCATACTGTTACTGAATAATACCCCCATACTGTTACTGAATAATACCTCCATACTGTTATGGAATAATACCCCCATACTGTTACTGAATAATACCTCCATACTGTTACTGAATAATACCCCCATATTGTTACTGAATAATACCTCCATACTGTTACTGAATAATACCCCCATACTGTTACTGAATAATACCCCCATACAGTTACTGAATAATACCCCAATACTGTTACTGAATAATACATTTATACGGTTACTGAATAATACCTCCATACTGTTACTGACTAATACCCCCATACTGTTACTGAATAATACCCCCATACAGTTACTGAATAATACCCCCATACTGTTACTGAATAATACATTTATACTGTTACTGAATAATACCTCCATACTGTTACTGAATAATACCTCCATACGGTTACTGAATAAAACTACCAAACCATGATCACATATTACTACAACATTGTGTCAGAAAAAACCCACCATACTGTTAGTGAATAAATCACACTATATATAGACCAATATTACCACCATATAGTGACCTTATAGAGGTAGATGCCAGTTATACACACGATATCTACAAACTATATAAGTGATTACAGTATAGTTATATCGAGTGACTATTGTGGCAAATTTAAGTTTTTTTAATTTTTATACTGCTTTTTTTTGGTAGGTTCCGCTGGAGCGTTTGGACTACGTCGTAGATTCATTGGACTACTCCGATGATCTACTTTTAAAAAAAAAAAAAAAATGGTGAAAGAGGGTTGCATGGGGGAGTTTAGATTTCAATAAAAGTTTTTCTTGTCTGTTTTTTTTAATACTTTATTATGGCCTTAGTAATGGCTGCTGTCTGATTGAGAGCGTCCATTACTAAGAAGGGGCTTAGTGTTAGCCAGTAAAAAGGCTATCACTAACCCCTATTATTACCCCGGTACTCACTGCCGCGAGTACGATCCAGTACCCGACCATCTGAAGCGACGATAAGGCAGCAGGGCGGCCACAGGCTGGTTTTACCAGGCTGGGAAGGGATAAAAAATGTGGCCCTTCCCACCCTGGGGATGCTAGGCTGCAGCTGCTTTATTGTATCTGGCTGGTTGTGAAAAATAGCGGGAACCCCACGTCTTTAAAAAAAAAAAAATAATGGAAAAAAAATTACGTGAGATCCCCTCCATTTTTCATAACCAGCCAGATACAATAAAGCAGCAGCAGCCTAGCATTACCAGGGTGGGAAGGGCCATGGTTTTTGGCCATTCCGAGCCTAATAGTACCAGCCTGCAGCCACGCCAGTACCCGCCCTTCTCTTCAGACGGTCGGGTGCTGGATCGTACCCAGCTCTTCCCGGTACTCCTGGTGGCGGTGGGTACCGGGGTAATAATAGGGGTTAGTGCTAGCCTTATTACTGGCTAACACTAAGCCCCTTCTTAGTAATGGACGCTCTCAATCAAATAGCTGCCATTACTAAGGCGGTAATGAAGTATTAAAAAACAGAGACATAAAGAAATTTATTTTATTGAAATGACAACTCTTCCACACAATCCACTTTAACCATTTTATTTAAAAAAAAAAGAAATAAAGCTTAAAGAGGCTCTGTCACCAGATTTTGCAACCCCTATCTGCTATTGCAGCAGATCGGCGCTGCAATGTAGATTACAGTAACGTTTTTATTTTTTTAAAACAAGCATTTTTGGCCAAGTTATGACCATTTTTGTAGTTATGCAAATGAGGCTTGAAAAAGTCCAAGTGGGTGTGTTTAAAAGTAAAAGTCCAACTGGGCGTGTATTATGTGCGTACATCGGGGCGTTTTTAATACTTTTACTAGCTGGGCGCTCTGATGAGAAATATCATCCACTTCTCTTCAGAACGCCCAGCTTCTGGCAGTGCAGACACAGCCGTGTTCTCGAGAGATCACGCTGTGTCGTCACTCACAGGTCCTGCATCGTGTCAGACGAGCGAGGACACCAGCACCAGAGGCTACAGTTGATTCTGCAGCAGCATCAGCGTTTGCAGGTAAGTAGTTACATCGACTTACCTGCTAACGCCGATGCTGCTGCAGAATCAACTGAAGCCTCTGGTGCCGGTGTCCTCGCTCGTCTGACACGATGCAGGACCTGTGAGTGACGTCACAGCGTGATCTCTCGAGAACACGGCTGTGTCTGCACTGCCAGAAGCTGGGCGTCCTGAAGAGAAGTGGATGATACTTCTCATCAGAACGCCCAGCTAGTAAAAGTAGTAAAAACGCCCCGATGTACGCACCTAATACACGCCCACTTGGACTTTTACTTTTAAACACACCCACTTGGACTTTTGCAAGCCTCATTTGCATAACTACAAAAATGGTCATAACTTGGCCAAAAATGCTCGTTTTTTAAAAATAACAACGTTACTGTAATCTACATTGCAGCGCCTATCTGCTGCAATAGCAGATAGGGGTTGCAAAATCTGGTGACAGAGCCTCTTTAAATCAGCGAAGTAGTCCAACGAATCTACGACGTAGTCCAAATGGTCCAGCGGAACCTGCAAAACAAAAATTAGCAGTATGAAAAATAAAAATAAAGTTGGCTGCCCCCACAGACGTACAAACATATGAATAAATAGCTACCTTCGGAAACATATTAAAATAATTAGAAAAATTAGGCCCATAAAATAAAACATATCAAATAAAATTAAAA